>NC_037343.1:1081321-1387679 GCF_002263795.3 Bos taurus
CTCCTTACTCATGCCCACCAATAAATCCTACTTTCCTATCAAGTAATAATAATAATAATAATAAACCCCAGCATTCAGCCATGGTAAGTGATAATCACAACTTGGTCTTAGCAGGGATGCTATAAAGAGTGGGTGGGGACTGGACAAATTGAAGGACACATTCCCTGTCTTAGGTACCAGTCATCAGTAAATAAGAATGTGGAATCAGTGTAAATAGATATGTTAATTTTTAAAGAGAAATTATAATTCTGGGTTTTATTTTGATACAACATTGCTGCTGCTGCTGCTGCTGCTAAGTCACTTCAGTCGTGTCCGACTCTGTGCGACCCCAAGACAACAGCCCACCAGGCTCCCCCATCCCTGGGATTCTCCAGGCAAGAACACCAGAGTGGGTTGCCATTTCCTTCTCCAATGCGTGAAAGTGAAGTCACTCAGTCGTGTCCGACTCTTAGTGACCCCATGGACTGCAGCCCACCAGGCTCCTCCATCCTGTGGGCATGTGGGCATCCTGGAGTGGGGCACCATTGCCTTCTCCGTATACGACACTACCTAATAGTTAAAAATTGAGAGCTAATATTTTAAATGCTTAAGCACTATTCAAACCAAACAATGTATATTATGATTGAGTCTGCTTCACAGGCTTCCAACTTGTGACTTCTGAGCTATATGGATGGTAATTGGTAGAGAGAGGAAATCCAGAGACTGTGTACTATGCAGAACCATGACCCTCCCCAGCTCCCAAGTTTGCCTGTAGGTAAGCCTGGTAAAGCTTAGGCAGGCCTGTTATTTTGGCCACCAGGTGTCCGATGGGCTCCCAGGTTGGGTGGCAGGGTGCATCTGCCATGGCTGTTTCTATTCATCACTTGGAAACTGTGTGGGAAGCTGCTGAGGGTGATCCAGCGCAGGTTACAGGCTGCACACCGCCAGCAGCTGCCGTCTGTGGCTATCTTCAGCCTTCACTCTGAAGATTTTGTGTACCTCAGAGCATCTGAGTCCTGAAGCAGATATCTTGTTTAGCAGATCTACTTGCTCACTTTCCTATAAAGAAGTTCTCTTGCCAAATTTAGGTGTTTTTTGTGCAATGGCATCTTCTTTTTGCATCTTCCTTCAGAGCCATTGGGAAATGGGTTACTTTTTAGCTTTCTGACTCTTCTTCAACCCTCAACAGTTTCTCAGAAATGATCCTTACAGACTTGAAAATTGTTGTGACCCGGGGATTAGAAAGTCCTTTTCATATTTATATTTTGCCAAGCCTTCCTTCAGTCCAGATGGGTAGTTTTCCACTTAACCCTAATCATCTTTGCATTACATGTTTCTGTCCCTGTTCTCAGTTCACTTTGGGGTGAGGAAAGGGAATTAAAGACAGATACTTAAAAATCACTAACATCCCCAATTTCTTAGTCTTCTTTAACAAGTTCTAGGAACAATGTTATCTTCTTTTTGTCTTTGATTCCTGTTCCTGATTCTAAAGAGTAACTCTCAGACTGATGGTCTAGAGCTGATCTTGAAGGGTACAACTTTGTGAGACGGTGATAGGGAACTCAAAAACATATCCCGAACAGTATCCAATGATGTTTGCAAAGAATTATGAATATATTTAGCAATATTTTCATTCTGATTAGAAGAAGAGGCATTCATCCTCCCTGGGTGATGTTTCTTATCAGCTCTGGGCAGCAGAGCAAGGTTATCACCGATGAGGCCTGAAGAGAGGAAAGATCAAATTAACATCTATACCAGCCACACTCAGACACACCTGCCAAAATACACACTCCACCCAGACACAAGCACTTCACAAAATGATGTCCTTCAATATATACTATGTACATGCTAATATCTGCAAACATATATCCACAGTCCCTTCTATCCACAAATATCATGCACATTTAAGTATGTACATTCATATATACTGCCTACCTACCCACATGAATACACACGTATATACACACATACATACACACATACACATGCACACTCACACACTGACTTACTGAAACTATGCACTGCACAGTGTTAGAATGAGCTGATATAACCTCCTAGAAGATTGCAGCCCAGCCTCAGCCTGCAGATCAACTTTACTTAACCTCAGGTTTCAACATGTGGTCAGGAAACTGGGAGGTAGTCTTGACAACCGGGGTAAGGCCCTGCAGGGTCAGCAGGCTGCTGGGAGAGATGGTCACGTACAATGATCTGATTGTGCCACACTGGGGAGTGGAAAGCAGAGCATGCGTGATGACCCCACAGACAAAGCTAGGGCTGAGAACTGAGGAGAGGAACCCAGTTCTGGGTAGGGATTTGATCTGAGGAGGGTTGTTTGGGAAGCTGTGGGTCACTCTAGAGAGGCCACACAGGTAAGCTGTGCAAGTGGGTGCGATGGGCATCCAGGGAAACAGTGGGTTGGGGTCACATGCACAGAAAAATTTCAGGTCCAGTTGAGGCATACACTGGCATCACCCCCACCTCCACACTACCTGCCCAACATGGCAGTAGGTAGAGTCATAGTTCAGCAGAATGTTAGGACATTTAATGTTCAAAATTCAACTCAAGGCATTTGGGGAGAGGGGAAGAGATGAGTAAGGAGGAAGAGGAACAGGAAGAAGAGAAGAAAGAGGGAGGGACCCATGGTTCTTATCCGGATGCTAGAACTATCCCTTGGCTATGCCAAACAATGGGAGGCAGCAGGAAACAGAAGTGAAATCTGGACTTCAGAGCTTCTCAGGACCCTGGTCCTAGCAGTTTAAGGGAAGTTTCAGAGAGTTCCAAAAGTAATTTGGATTATTATAATGTATTTGCCTTTAAAAGAAACTGATTGAAAGTCCAAATCCTATAAAGTGACTTGGAAACTTTGCATGTTGGATACATTAAACTTCCTCTCGCTAGGCTTGTGTGTAGAAAGAAGAGAGGATGAGAAAGTACATGAAGTGCTTTCTGGTTCTTATTATCAATGCTCTCTACAAAGTTGAGGAATTAACCACCAATGATGAGACTAAGACACTCCCTGGGTAATGGGGGAATCTGTGGGATAAGACCTTGCTCCTATTTCAAAATGAAGAATATTCCCCTCCAATTCATTGCATCATCATCTAGAATGACAGCTCTGTGGGATGAGGTGGGACGAGGGGCCACTGTAGTAGAACAGGGGCTCCACGGTCTAATGAGAAGGGCATGATATTTGAAGTCCAGAGATCTGCTAGTCCTGGCACTAGTGAGAACTAGCTGTGTGACCTGGCGAATGATATAAAAAAACCTACATAAGGACAGAATTCTATTTCCTAAGGCAAAAAACAGGTGATGATCTGTCACAAAACTTTCCCCCCATCAATTATGGACTAGAGCAAGGCCCAGAACAGCACACCCCTGTCAACAGCATACCCAGGAAGATGTTATTTTCAGATTTTGGTGCTAAATCACTCTGCACACATGTTTATACCTTGGCCTGTTTCCCTGGTCTTGCTGACAGCTGATCTTTTTGTTTGATGTTCTCTAAGTTATCTTGTTTCCAGTTCCAGTCCTGTTTCTGAACACACATTGTTTCCCCCTCAATGAGCAGAGGTACAGCCTGATCCAGCTTTGGGGAGGAGTCAGTGAAGAGCTCATCTAAGAGATTTGTTCAATGCCAAAACACTAGAATTCCAGGGCATTTTAATGGGTTATATGAAGCAATGGAGCAGAATATTTTAAACCCAAACTGTCCTAGAAATATAGAACATATAAGCATAGTAATGGCACCCCACTCCAGTACTGTTGCCTGGAAAATCCCATGGATGGAGGAGCCTGGTAGGCTGCAGTCCATGGGGTTGCTAAGAGTCGGACACGACTGAGCGACTTCACTTTCTCTTTTCACTTTCATGCATTGGAGAAGGAAATGGCAACCCACTCCAGTGTTCTTGCCTGGAGGATCCCAGGGACAGAGAAGCCTGGTAGGAGGTCGTCTATGGGGTCGCACAGAGTCGGACATGACTGAAGCGACTTAGCAGCAGCAGCAGCAGCAACCTGTTTTCCAGTAGTCTGCAAACAAGATGTGAGCCTCTAAAAAGATCATTAATCTTATCAAACAACAGATTATAAATGCCAAATGAATGGTATGGATAATGTTAACTCTGTAGTGAGAGAATGATCAGCACAAGTTTTCAAAGTGGAGGACCCAGCTTAAGCTGTGCCTTCAGGAGTGTGAGGGATTGGGAAAGACGGCAAGGAGGCAGCGAGGTATCCAAGAGGTAATGGCATGGGTTACAGTGCAGCAAGGCCATGCACATTCATAGCACCTGGAATGGGGACCATATTACAGAGCAGGGATAGGGATCATGGGCAAATGCTGGGGGCTCTGGGATGCAGAACTGCTCTGACGCTTAGAGAACAGTGAGGAGAGTCACCTGGGAGCACAAAGTGGCAGAAACCTAAAAAGGTAGATGCAGCCAAATGATGAAAGTTCTTAACTATTACACAAAGGGGTCCATACTTAATGCAGTAGACAAATGGAGGATATCTCAGAATGATCTGAGCAAAAGAAGAGCACGTGAGTGCAGAACTTTAGGAAAGTAAATCTAACAGTGAGAAGTGTGGTCTGGGGACTGGATTTGATAGTGTCTACTGCAGTCATCTAGACATGAAGAAGCAACGGGTCTTCAGACTGGATCTAATGAAAAAGTAACAAGCCAAAAGTGAGTCTGAGTTTTCTGAGTAGAGTGACTGGGGAACCGGTGGTATTTGATAGAAATGGAGGTCAAGAAGGAGGCTGGCCTTGGAGAAGTCAGTGGAATTTAGACTGACATTGATGTAGTGGCTGGACATCCAAGAGGAGAGACACAGCAGATAGGATGAGCGGGATGAAAGGACATGTGAACAGACTTGCGGATAGGAAGGTCACTGGTAAAAACAAAGTAAATATCAAAGTGGACAACATGAACCAGATCTCTGTGAGGAAAAAAGGTGAAGAGAAAAGGAAGAGGAATCAGTGGACATAATGAGGAAAGGGGAACAGGAAGGGATCCATGGGAGACACAGCCGGGGAGGAAGGAGGCAGAGGAATCTGGGGTCAGGGAAGAAAAGAGGAGACTGCCCCCAAAGTGAAGGAAAATAAAGATTTACAGAGGCCATCGGGTTTGACTCGATATTAATATATATGTACGGGGCACCTACATAATTCTGAACCCTGGGATGTTGGTTAGGCGTTATCCTCATTCAGCAGACCTCAAGGAGAGCCTGTGATGGCACCAGGTTCTGAGGATGGCCCCCACGTGGAAGAGCAAGGCCCGCCAGTCTTGCTGCCGCCAACACTGCCGCCACCCCTGCCCAGCAGCATTAGGTGAGAGTAGGCCACGGTTCTAGGCAAGAGGACAGGCATTTCTGGAGAGGAAGAGCACAACTTGGGGAACTTGGCATTATCGTAGAAGTAAACAGAAGGCTAGTCTCCGTTTCCGGAGAGTCAAGAAGCCACTCTGACTGGTGGGAAAGTGGTAAAACGGGTGAGTGGCCTTGACAGGGTGTGGCTGAAGATGTGGGAGTCAGAAAAGGGGACCGCCTGGGGGAGGCGGCGTCCAGGAAGGCCTCTCGTCGGAGGTGTTCCTTAAGCTGTGAGGAAGGATGGGAGAGGGGAGGTCAGACCACGCCCAGCCTGACGCGCTGCTTTCCTTCCCAGAGACCCCGGCAGCTCCCGGTCTCCCTTTCCCCTGCTTGCCCCGCCGGCAAGCGGGGCTCCGGTTCCCAGCACTGACGTCACGGGCAATGACCTCAGGGCGGCGGGGGTGGCGGGGGTGGCGGGGGCGAGCGCGCGTGGGCGGGGTTTATATAGGCCCCGTCCCCTTCGCGCCGCCGGCCAATGGCCTCTGCCGCCAGCACCCCCGCCTCTCGCCGAGGCCTGAAAAGCTCAGCTCGTGTTACCAGCACTGACGTCAGGGGGCGATGACCTCAGGGCGAAGGGGGCGGGGGGCGGGGCGGGGCGGGGCGGGGCGGACGCCAGGCCCCGCGCCCCCCCCCCCGCGCCGGAGCCCCCCCCGCCCCCAGCCCCGCCTCTCGCCGTGGCCTGAAAAGCGCGTCTCCGGGAGAGTCCCGGCAGAGCCGAGGGGCGGCGAAGCGAGAAAAGGCTACCTGGACAGGCCGTCCAGTCGGAGACCGTTCAGGCCCGCGACAGGAGCCAGACACGCAGAGCCGAGGGGAGAGCAGACATGCTCCCGGAGATAGCCGCCGCCGTGGGCTTCCTCTCCAGCCTTCTGAGGACTCGGGGCTGCGTGAACGAGCAGCGACTGCAGGTGTTCCGCGGGGCTCTCCAGGCGGCGCTGACGGGTGAGCACGGGGCGGAGGGCCCGGCGCCCTCGGGCTCAGTCCCCACCGAGGGCGGGCTCCCCGCCGAGCGGCCCCGGCCCGTTCGCTCCCTCGGGTCGTGGTCCTCGGCCCAGTGCTTGGGGCTGGGTGCGCCGTGGTTCCAGCTGGCTGCTGCCCTCTGCGCTGTCGCGGGCGCAGAGTCCTGACTGCGACCCCGGGTCGCCGCTGGGTGCCGCGGAAGCGGGGTGCCTGTGGGTCTGCGTGCGGGCTGTTCTCCCTCACTGGACCCAAGACCCTGCAGGCGACAGCCCGACCAGCCGAGGGTCCTTATGGAACGAGAAGGCGCAGTGGAACCTTCCAAACAACTCGGGCTCCCAGCCGAGGCTCTTCCGGCCGCGCGGGCCGCGCCGTGCCTGGGGCAGTGGCTGGCACCTCAAGTTAGAATCCGGGTCCCCTTTCTATCCTCCGGCCTCTCTTAGCCATCTGCCACCCTTTCTGGTACCGAGAGAGGCTGGTACGCCGTAACTGCGCTCTGCGGGCCTGTGTTGGGCTTGGTGGTGGTGCGGCGTGAGATGAGGAGGTGGGCAAGAGATAAGCAGCTGCTGGCTGGGGAGAGACCTGTCTCCTAGCTGTTGGCTGGCGGGCTTGGGCAGCAATAGCCACATTTAAACGTGCCCACACAGTCCCACTTTCTGAGGGACAACATATGTTTCGTTAAAACATCCCACTTCTGCCTCCCTGAGCCACTGTGACAGGTCTTTGACTTTTCAAGGCAGAGGAAACCACCGAGGCACTGGGTGGGAGACATGACTTGCTGTGGGTCCAACAGTGAGGACGGCCTTCTTGGCCTTGAAATTTTGGCTCAGAGGTTCCCAGAGGCCCTGCCTGGACATGTCAGTCCCAGGCATATCCTCCTCCTTAAACCGGGAATGTGCCAAAGGCAATATACTGGCCACAAAGGATTGCCTCAGAGCTCTGGGACACCCTCTCGATACACATACACCCATGTCTTAGAAGGAGGGGTCTTTCCAGATTCCATAATTTTTTTTTTTTTTTTTGCTACAATGTCAGGAGGGTTTCAGGAGGGTCTTAAAACTCATGAGAAACCATGTTGCTTACCTAAAATAACTAGGCCCTTTCCTCTCCTGTCATCACCCTCACCCGGGTGGCGCACCTGCCAGTACAGAGGACAGAGACTTGGGTTCTGTCTCTGGGTGGGGAAGATCCCGGGGAGAAGGGAATGGCAACCCACTCCAGTATTCTTGCCTGGAGAATCCCATGGACAGAGGAGCCTGGCGGGCTACAGTCCGTGGGGTCGCATGAACACAACTGAAGCGACTTAGCACACATCCCATCACCCCCCACCCCTTGTGGTCGCATCCATGGCCCAGCTGCACTAACCAGTGCATCTCCCCCTTGTCCTGTCTCCACAGAGCACTACAAACACCATTGGTTTCCTGAAAAACCATCCAAGGGCTCTGGCTACCGCTGCATCCGCATCAACCACAAGATGGACCCCATCATCAGTAAAGTGGCTAGCCAGATTGGACTCAGCCAGCCTCAGCTGCACCGATTGCTGCCCAGTGAGCTGACCTTGTGGGTGGACCCCTACGAGGTGTCCTACCGCATTGGGGAGGATGGCTCCATCTGCGTCCTGTACCAGGAGGCCCCAGTGGCCACATCCTATGGGCTTCTCACCTGCAAGAACCAAATGATACTGGGCAGGAGCAGTCCTTCAAAGAACTACATCATGGCAGTCTCCAGTTAGATCCCTCGCCTGCCCCAGCTGGCACTCTACTGTACTCAACTCTGCTGTGACAGCAGGCCACTGCATATCTCAACCTGGGGAACTGTATTTTAAATGAAGAGCTATTTATATATATATATATATATATATATTTTTTTTTTTTTTTAAGAAAAGGGGAGAAAAAAACCTAAAGATTTTTTAAAGAAAAAAATCCTTAAAGGACGCTGCTTGGAAGTGGCCTCCGCAGGTGCCTTTGGAGAGAATTGTGTGCTTTATCTGGGAGCCAGTGTCTGCCTGTGGGAGGGGGGAACGGTGTCCTGGTCGAGGTGAGAGAAGCTTGGCTAACACCCCAGGGAGGTGTAGGAGGGGGCAAACAGGATTAGCAGCTGTGAACAAGAGAGCTCAGGATCTGTCCCAGGAGAGAAAAGAGGCTGAGTTCAAACTTCTCACTCTCCCAGCCAGGACACCTGCACCCCTGGCCCCTCTCTTACTCAAGGGCATTCAAGCCTGGACTCAACTCATACTATATTGCCTAATCTTCTCTTTTATTTTTATTTTTTATGAGATCCTAGGCACAGAATGAAAAGGCCTTTCCTAATTCCTTCTGTCCTGAGTAGCTTTTCTTGAAACCGTGACTTGTTTCTAATTCTGTTCTCAGAGACCTGTAGATGTTACTTCCCACCAAGAATATAAAGCTTTTTGTTCTGGAGGTCAGGGGAGTGAGGCAGGGGTTGGAGGTTACTGGAGTCGGGACAGAAGGGCATCATGTACCGACCCTTGCCTTGCTGTAATGCTGCTCTGTGTGGCGATTAACTTGGGGGTGACTTGTAATGGAATTTTAGAATCCAAAGAGTCTCCACTGGAATGTTTTTTTGGCCAAAACTCTTCTTTTTGTAACCAGATGGAAGTCCTAATGATGCTACCATTATCTCTTTGAGAAGTAGCTCAAAAGCTACGGGAACTTCAGGTCCTTGATTATTGCCTTCTTTTTAAAAGCACACACTCCTCTCCAACTGTCCCCCAACCCACCAACCGTACCCCACACCCCTCCCCTTCTGGTTGGGTCATGGAACTACCTTATTTTCTAGGACAAGAGTTCTCACTGTGCAATATGGCCTCCTGGGTCCCAGGAGGAGCTGGAGGAGAACTGGCTGTCACAACCTCCTGGCCGCCCTGGTAGGCTTAGGAAACTCTCTCTCCCTCCGTCCTCAGGACTATGGCTTTATGCTTAGCCTTGCAGGTATTCCTTGGCTGAATGAGAGAATGCCCCAAGTTACTGCTTGGTACTCTTGTAGAACTGACTCTAACAGCCAGACGTTGGGCATTGTTTTTTCCTCCTTGGTGCTCAGAGCACCCGTGGGAGAGGCTGCCGTCTCTCTCCGTACAATCCAAGTTTGTCTACAGACTTGTGCAATATTTACTGTTCTGGGTCTGAGGAAAATGGAAAATTTCACAGGGAAGAAATTCCATTGCTTCAGTTTCTCAGTGACATTGGTGAGGGGTCTTTAAGACCTTGAGTTTCCCAGACCCAAGTCCCCTTGCGAAGGCCACAGCTGGGCGTCTGGTGAACCTGGCTGCTATCTGGCTGTGGCCCGTAGTGAGGGACTTTGCTCTCCACTGCCGGTCCCCTTTCCTGGATTGCTTAACTACTCAATTCTGACTCAGAGGTGCTATTTACCAAACACTCTCCCTACCCATTCCTGCCGGTTCTGCCTCTTGAACTTTCCAAATCCCAAGCTACCTTCCCAGGCCCTGTTTCCAGTCCTTATTGCTTTAACGTTGACTTCAGGCCCGTAGACCCAAGTGCTCATTTTCTGGCATATGGGTTGAAACAAAGCTGTGAATCCCTGCAGATTGTTGTTACATCTTGTCTGCAAACAAGTTCCTGCCTTTTTATAAGCAGCCTCATGGTTTCATACTTAATCTTTTTTCTGTTCTTTTTGAAATTCACTTTAAAGACAATAAACACCCAGAGCTGGACTGTTGAGCAGGCCTGTCTCTCCTTTTAAGTAAAAATATATTTGTAAGCTATTCTGACAGAAAAAACAAAGGTTACTAATTGTATAACAGTGTTGTTATATGGAAGAATGTACAGCTTTATGGACACATGTACACTTTTTTGGGTTACTTTAATAAAAATGTAGCAGATGAAGTCCTGTGGTATAGAGAAGATAAAATTCCCACATTGCTAATTTGCGTTTCCCTCAGATCCAAATCCTTTGTGTCTCATAGTGTTTCTCTTTAGCTGGATTCAGAAGTCCTGTGGCATAGGTGGGAGGGACATTTCCAAGCATTTCCTCTTTCTTGGGAAATAGCTTCGTACTCCTTTTAATGCATATTCTAACTTCCATGTGAAAATGCTAGATGGACCCATGATCTAGTCTGAGCTTTCCTAGGTTACCCAGGGCTCATCTTACGCATCCTGTTCTTGCTCAGCCATGCTCATTAGTTCATTCAGCAAGCATTTATTGTATGTGCTAGATACTAAAAATACTAAAAATGATTAAGACACGGTCCGTTCACAGACTGGGGTAGTGAACAGAGGACACTGAACCCCTTTCCAGATTGGAGCAGAATTTTTAAAATTCTTCTCCTGTTCCCTTGTAATCTTTTGGGGCTCCCACATGACACTGACTATTCTTATTATGTTAGAGCAATTGAACCTCAGGATACAGGCATTGGTGCTGAACATGTGACAGAAGGTTAATGTTACCAGTTAACTAAAATGTGGCTATTTCTGACATCAAACACCAAGAGCAAAGGTTTGTTACCCATTTATAACTCTCTGACTGTACGGATGGGATCTGTGTTAAGGACATACGAACAGCCTTCCTTGTCCCTGACTTTTGGGTTCTACCCATGAGGTTTTGACACAGGCTTCTCCACGCCCACTTCACTTGCTAGCTCTGCAGTTCAGACTGAGGTCACAAGTGAATTTTTGACCTGGGCTATCTTTTTGTTGGCCATAAGTGGGCTATGCATGCATGCTTAGTCACTCAGTCATGTGACTCTTCGCGACCCTCATGGACTGTAGCCTGCCAGGCTCCTCTGTCCATGGAATTTTCCAGGCAAGGATACTGGAGTGGGTTGCTATTTCCTACTCCAATGGAGCTTCCTGACCCTGAGTCTCTTGTGTCTCCTGCATTGGCAGGCAGATTCTTGACCACTGCATAAGTGAACTGTACTTAAACTTAGTTTTAAATATGTCGACTTATGAACAGTGGCATACCCCCACCATATGCATACTTCATACCTCCATGACCTTCATCAACAAACACGCAGTTTGACCTAGGTGTCCTAGATCAAGTAGGCCTGGGAAGCTATGTGTGATACACTGGGAGGGTAGGTGAGCCAGGAGATGGCAGTCAGGGAAGCTAGCTCTTCTATATCACAAATAGAATTGGTTAGAGACCCATCTGTGTCGAGGAGTTGTTTAAAAGAAATGGCCCCATTTCCATGGCTACCTTCTAACACAAATGTCCTAGGTACTCATTTGTCAAGGACCTACTCTTTTGGTAGGTCCTTACAAATGAGGTTAGGGTTGACTTTTTGCTCTTCTCTTATTAGGTACAAAATCAGCATCTATCTTCTTGTTTCCCAATAGACTCCTCTCATGAAGGATATTTCATTGTTTAGTCAAAGTCCTGAAATTCAGGAAGGGTTGTCTGGAAGTGGAGAGGATACAATCAACCACTTCTGTTTCCAAGCCAGGGAAACTGTAGAATGGCAGATTGGTCTTGGGGTTGCTCTTGGTTCTAGACAGACTAGTAGTCCCTCAATTTACATAGAGGGTTCTGTGATCGAGCAGTGTGTTATTTAGTTTAGATCTGACTGGCAATAAGAGTGGAGAGCTGCCCTTAGCCAGGTGAGGAAACAGGCTGTGAACAGGAATTGCTTGAAGAGTTGCAGTTGGTGGATTTTTTGTGTTCAGGGCCCAAGCATTGGTTGGTCCCTTCTGCTCCTAGCTTCTCTACTTGGTAAACAGTGGTAGCCTGGGAGACCTGTGCTCGGTCAGCTGTTTCTGGATGATAGGCACCACCCCAGAAAGTGTAGACAGGGCTCTAAGAGCTGCAGATTAACAGCCCATCCTGGCTCCTGATAAGAAGGTTTGGGTGGGAGAGTCCTTGATGCTGCAGCAAACGAGCCCCAGTGGAAAAAAAACCACTTCAGTGAGGCTGACGTCTGCTCCTTTACCAGCCTGTGGTCAGGAAAGATCGTGGGGAATCCTGGCTTCCAGGAGAGTGCTGGAAAGAGTGGTGCAGCAGGGAGTTCTGGGCTGGGAGGGAGAATCTATGGGTTGTGGTCCAGGTTCTTCTTCCCAACTAACTGTGTAAGTTTGGATAAGTCCCTAAGTTTTCCTATCTCAGAAATTAGGAGGTGACCTCTGTTCCTTTCTTCACCTTTTGGTTCTAAATCACCTTCTTTATCCTGGCAATCACTGGAAGGCAAATTAGCACATTTCTTATTCATTATTTTCAGTTAGTTGAACCGAAAGTTCATTTGGGCTAGGAAATGGGATCAGTAATAATCTTCCCTTGTTTGGATCAGATTCCTGCCTGATAAGGTTTCAACTCCCAGGTCTAGTGAGGCAGTGCTGCCAAGAGGTCAGGAGCTCAGACGCTAGTGTCAGACTGCCTAGAAACCTAATCTAATCTAATCTCAGCTCCACCACCTACCTAGACAGTGTGTTAGAAAGCAGAGACATCACTTTGCCAACAAAGTGATACAGTCAAAGCTATTGTTTTTCCAGTAGTCTTGTATGGATGTAAGAGATGGACCATAAAGCAGTCCCTTGGACTGTAAGGAGATCCAACCAGTCCATCCTAAAGGAAATCAGTCCTGAATATTCATTGGAAGGACTGATGCTGAAGCTGAAACTCCAATACTTTGGCTACCTGATATGAAGAGCCAACTCATTGGAAAAGACCCTGATGCTGGGAAAGACTGAAGGCAGGAGGAGAGGGGGGAAGACAAAGGATGAGATGATTGGATGGCATCACCAACTGGATAGCATGAGTTTGGGCAAGCTCCAGAAGATGGTGAAGGACAGCACTGTCATGCTGCAGTCCTGGGGATCACAAAGAATCAGACACAAGTTAGCGACTGAACACCACCACCACCTACCTACTGGCTATGAAACCTGGGGCAAATTACTTCACCAGGCCTTCATTTCCCCATTTGTAAAATAGGATTAGGAATAGAATCCATCTCAAAATGTTGTGAGGATTAAATGAGATCCTTATTCTATCCATATTCTTGAATAGTGCTTTGCAGTATTCTATTAATTACTAAACAAATGAGAATTGTAGTTTTAAGTAGAACTTGACCTCATCTCTTCAAGGGCTCTGAATTGGTCCCAAGATGAGTAAGGACTCTGACATTCTGATAACTGGAAGGAAACCATTATAAAAGTAATAGTTCCTGTGAGGGCCTCCAAGAGCAGCTACAGAGAACCCCATTCAAGCAGTCTCTCTAAGTACCTGATGAATGAATGAATGAACTGATGTCTGACCTTTGTCATTATTGCTGAAATGGACAGTGTTCTTTCCAGACAGCTGACCTCATTGAAACCTAAACAGTTTTAACCTGTTGGCTTCAGGGTCTGCTGTGGATTTATACCAAAGTGGCTACATGCTCATTCACACACCAAGTGGGTGGAGAAAGAAATTTCCCAATAACGACTTTGCTTACCTCCATCCTGCCTACTTATGGAATCACACCTACCTGCTCTCCCTCCCCAGAAGACAGAGAAATGGGGAAGTTGAGAAAGGCAAGGGTGATGAGTTCTAGAGAGTTCTGCCTTTCTTTCTGCACCGTTTGCAGAGCTAGCAAGAAAATGTTTGAGCTTAGTCTAAAAGATTACCAGGGCACTGGATAACAATGATTTTATACAAACAAGTGTACCCCACACATGCAGCCAGGCCTTCCCCTGGCATTGAGAGAAGCCAGGTTCTCTGATCTCCCATCAGCTCCAGGTCATTTTGTTCCCACCAGAACCCTGGCTATTCCACTGCCCACCCTCTTTCCCATAAACAAGGATGGGTCTTAATTCAGTCCTAGCCTAGTAAACCTGATGGGTTGCCCAGAGCACATCAGGTAAGAGGTGATGGCTGGGCAGGCTGGAGCAAGAGCTACTTGATTTACCAGCAGGGAGGGACCCTTTAAAGTTTGGTGGGTAGCAGGGAGGTGAGGGAAAGACCAGACAGTCAATGGATGAGGCTAGCTGGACAGAGGACGCAGTGAACTTGCAGAGCTAGCGCAAGCCTTGTCTGAATAGGACCCCATTTATTAGCCCTAGTTATCCTGGGACACCAGTAATACCAGTTACTGTAATTTTTCTAGAGAAACCTGAAATGTAGATTTCTATTTGACATCTCCTTAAGTTCTAATCACGAAGACTACATCTGCCTAGGCTGCCAGTTTGTGACCTATGATACCTCTAGGGTGTGGGGGTTCTGACCCCCGCCCCCACAGTGAGGCTCTGCACTAAGGACACCAGTGTGGACTGCCACAGTGGCCATGGTCTTTAGGAAAGAACACCCCTGATAGAGACAAGGGCACATCTGGGGCCTCTTCCCCCTCCAAGGACTCAACTAGAAGTAGCTCTCCTTTCCCTCAACCTGTGCCTGGGACTGTGGTCTCCGAGCCTCTTCTCAAGCCTGCTCTGCCCCCTCCTACCCGCTCACTTGATCTGGTTAACTCTTGTCTATAAAGATGTAGACCTGGGATGTGCGTTCCCAGGATACTCGGTTTTTTCCACTGTCCTAGTCCTTGTAACCTGAGTTTACAGCTAGAGTGTAGGCCAGGGCCTTACCTGAGGAGTGTCTGTCTGATGTAGGTGCTTTTGAATATTGGTTGAATGAATGTCAGAGTAGCCAAGGAGTGTGTGTGTTAGTCACTCAGTTGTCTCCAACTCTTTGTGACCCAATGGACTAGCTCCAGGGGATCTTTCCAACCCAGGGATTGAACCCAAATCTCCTGCATTGCAGGCAGATGCTTTTCTATGGAAGCCCAAGAGCAGAGGCTAATAGATGAAAGGGATTTATTAATAGATCAGGGGTAGAAGAAAAAACTCAGGTCCCCTTAAGGTCTTTCAGTGAGAGGTCCCAGCTCAAAATACCAACCTGTGATTGCTCCTTAAAAAAAAAAAAAAATTCTTAGACTCTTGCAGTCTCGTAGATCTTTAAGCACCTGTTGTTGAAATGTAAATATCACTTAGAGACGGGTGGACACACTTTAAATCATAATTTGGGAGAGCCTCAGTTAACAATTAACTCCCTAAATGGGTTTACCTGGAGGGTAATCACCTGGAGAAAACAAAGGCTGGGCTGCTGTCATACAGGAATTCTGACCGAGGTGCAGGAGAGACAATAGACTCCACAATTTCGGAACACTGATCCTGTCTGCAGAAATCCTTCCCAGTGTCTAGCTGTGGCGTGGCAAAAATAACTCTAGGTTTAGGAGCTGGGAAATCGGGGCCTTAGCTTCAGGTCTGATAATATCTAGTAATAGACACCTTTGACAACTTAGAAGTCACTTCCCCCTTTTGAATCTTGGTTTTCTCATCTGTGAAATGAGTTATTTATGCTCACTCGCGTTCCCGTTTCCATATAACAGGAAAATCTGATTCTCCCCTCCCATTACACCAGCACAGAGTCCAAGTCTGTGCTCTGGACATGTCACAGCTGAAATAACACAACAGGCTTCTACCTGCTTTACTACCTGGCCTGGTCAGCAGCCCGGGATAAATGCAAACTGTTCTTATCATGCCATTCCCTTCCTGCTGCCTTTTTTGGTCATTCTGAGTCCCTTAGTCCAGTCTTTCCAACCTCAAACACTCTGTGCAGTGGCCTATCTGCACCAGGACCCCTCACCTTGTCAGTTCTCACCTGCTCGCCTTTCCTTGCGGTCCTGTCCACATTTGCAAGTTTCTCTACTCTGATAATTATGGCCAAAAACTCCTCATAGAAAAGACTTTGACACACTTTCCCCTAGAATATGAGCACTGACCGTATGCTGAGCATCAACTATTACCAGACGTTCTGCCTGGTGCCTTACACATGGAATGTCCCTTGAAATGTCCACAGCGCACTGTGAGATACTGTTACCTCAGGCTCACAGATGGAGCAAAGTACCAGTACCTAGAGGAGGAGGCTAGTGGAAACAGGTTTAAAGCCTAGGGGACACTCTAGAGTTTCTTCTGCTGCCTCTTCAAAATACTTTCCCTGGATAATCCTACTAGTCCTCTTTAAAAACATTCTTGTCTCAGGGCTTTTCAATATTTGTACACTTTTATAACACATTTCTTACTTCAGAATCTCTTAATGATATATATGTGTCACTTATCACTGTTCATACTTCCATAACAAAGAGTCATCACATCTTCGTGTTTCGCTTTTGGCTGATGTCTGGTGGCTTTGCAAGCTTGCATCCCATCTCCAATTGTTACTGCAGGAGGAACCACTGTGTTTTATTTCTTTTTATGCGTCCATGTGCTGTTCACAACTTGCATGAGATAGTCTAAGCACACTGCCTGAGTACACTGGCAGTTGAATGAAAGGATCTGGGCTGAGTGAACTGTGGTATGCCCACAGGTGGCTGTGGGGCAGCCACCTCTCCTCACTGCTCTCTTTTAATCCTCCTCTGGACCTGAAAAGGAAACTGTCCAATTTGGGAGTTTCCTGAGAGAGGTAAGGAAGCTCTGTGAGCTGAGACCCCCTGCCTACATCACAGTTCCCAACATATGATCTACACACCAGCAAGCTCTGACGGTCGGACTTCATTTGGTCTTTTCGGTTAGGTCTGTTCCACATACAACTGGAACCATAACTTGAAATAATAAGCAGTAAGTAGGTGGCTCAGTGGTAAAGAATCTGCCTGCCAGTGCAGGAGACGCAGGTGACTTGAGTTCTATCCCTCAGACGGGACGATCCCCTGGAGGAGGAAATGGCAACCCCGCTCCAGTATTCTTGCTTGGAAAATCCATGGACTGGCAGGCTACAGTCCATGGGGTCACAAAGAGTCAGACACAGCTGAGCACAAGTCAACATAACTGACTGAGCACACAAGAGCATGCATGAACATGAGGCAGGAATGCACACATCTAGATAAATAAGTTTGGAAATAAATGGAGACATCTTCAGGAAAATGCTTTCACATTCCATAGGCTGATACATCATTTAAGGATTTTGTCTTCATGCTTAGACCATGGGTTTAAATTTACATGGTCTGAAAGGGATTAAACATTCTGGCTGAGACTGAGGAGGCTATTGAAGGAAGGAGAGGGCCAGAGGCACAAGACTCCTCAGAGTCTTTCCTTTATGAGTGTTTTTGCCCTAGTTCCAGGAAAGCTGGTGCTGGAGAGAGTTGACCCCTTCCCTGTGTGTGTGTGTGTGTGTGTGTGTGGTAGGGGAGTGACATGTGTTTGAGCAACTCAGCCATTAGTTCTCAGCAGCTGGTGGGTACCCAGAGAAGGACGGTTAAGCAGCTGCACCCCTCCCCCAGCTCCTGGCTGACCCCAGTAATCCTGAAAACCCTTTCTTCTTCTGGGCAGAGCGTCTCCCTTCCAGCTGCCCGGTCCTCCAGGTGTTTCCTGTAGCTCTTTGTTTGCTGGCTTGGTGGCTGCGGGCTGCGAGAGGGAGTCTGGTTTGGCTTCCTGTTAGCCAATGGAAGCAGTGTGGGGGTGGGCCCGGCTGCCTGTATCTGGGGGAACTGCCACAGGCAGCAGCTGCCTCCTGACACCTGCCTTCCTGAGAGTGCGTGAGCAGTGCTCGGCCGAGAGGGAGAAGCAGAGCAGGGCAGGGGCTTCAGCTGGGTCAGAACAGAGTGGTCATTTCACAAGTGAGGTGTCCACAAGTTTCCCACCCCAATACCCCTTTCCCCAGAGAGGATCGGGGTCTAAAGTGTGGGGCCATAGGGACCACAGGACAAAGGCCTGGTCGCCCTCAACATTCGTGCTCACATGACAAGGGCAGGTGGTGCTGGGTCACCCGCCATTAAGTGGAGTGCATTGCTGCTAGACGCACAGGCGAGAGTAGAAGGGGCCATCTTGACAGAGCCTCTGTTATCTTATCGAAGAGCTGAAGCGACCATACAGTCCGTTTTCACCAAACCTCTCCAACCCCAGACAGTCGGTATAGAGACAAATGCTGTCTTGGGTTTCTCCCTAGCCACTCTTCCCAGGAGGTAGGGCAGTATTTGCAGTTCAAGTGTTTCCATTTTAGTTGAAGTGATCCACTCATCTGGATGATTACTCCATCTATGTCTCCCAGGAAGGCTGTTGGCTTTGGGAGCTTAGGCTGTCTATCTTGATGCTACGTTGTATCTCCAGTGCTTGCATAGGGCCTGGCATCTAGTAGGTTCTCAACAATATTCTGGAGACTTCCCTGGTGGTCCAGTAGTTAAGACTTCACCTTCCAATACAGGGAGTGCGTTCGATTCCTGGTCGGGAAGCTAAGATCCCACATGCCTTGTGGCCAAAAACTACAACTTGAAACAGAAGCAGTGTATTGCAAAATTCAACATAGACTTTAAAAATGGTTCACATCAGAAAGAAAAAAAAATCTCAAAAAATATTAAGTGACGAATGGGAATGTTACCTCCCTCTTTTCTGCCTTTGTGTTTGCAATGGGCTAACAGAATAACACAATAATAAACGGCACTAGCGCATATAATCTCATATATAGTGCATCAGACCCAGATGCTGTGGTGCTGGGTATTGAGAAGCATCAGAGGGGATCTCTAGGACCTTAAATTGAAATATGACACGTAAAAAAGAAATCTGAGGAAGACATACACATACAAAAGGCCAAATGAGATATAATGCGATAATATAATCTCATTAAACCCTCAGAGTAACTCCATGGGATGACATTATTACTCTTAGACTACAGATGAAGAGACTAAGACTCAGGGAAGGTGAAGCAAATTACCTTCAGGCATACTGCTAGTAAGTGGTAGAACTGGGTCAAATCCAGGACTGGCTGAATAGAGGGGACAAAAAGAAGAAGAAAGAAAAACTAAGGTAAAACTGGACACAGGGTGTCTTGTCTTCTAATTTTCCTTGTCCCCTTTAGTCCTCTGGTCTTCTGGATTCCAGAAACTTTTATACTGAGCCACAGTTCATATTGCAAATAGTCAAAAAAGGTAAGAAGTCTGGAATCTCAACCTTACATATATTTTATGTCCAAACTCAGACTGCCTGTCCTCTGAAATCCTGCTGTTTATCCCAGCCTTGACTAACTATATAACAACCCTCTGAATTCTTATAGGAAGAAGTTGCCATTCCCTTCCTTATTCATGTATTTGGTCTTTTGTTTGTGTATGCCTTCCTCAAATTTCTTTTTTAGGTGTCATATTTCAATTTAAGGTCCTAGAGATCACCTCTGGTATTTCTCAGTAGCCACCACAGCATCTGGGTCTGATGCAGTACCTGGGTGTGAGCCTGAGCGCAATAAGGCTGGAGGATCGAATAGTCTAGTCTATGCCCTTCAGTGGAGTTCCCCCGACTGCACAGTGATATCTCTCGATCTGTCTCTCTCTCCCTCTCTCCCCTCTTTGCTCTTTGCATCTATCCGGCTGGAGAAATCCCAATCCAGTAGAGACCAACCGGCCACATGGACTGCTTCATCCTCAGCTGCTGACTTCCCAGCTCTTGTACAAAAGAAAGGAACTCCTTGTGTTCATTGTGACCCACTTCCTTTCTTATTAGGACCTGCTCAGGGTGGAAGCCTAGGTCTCTGTGGATTCTTTTGTTTTTGCAAAAGGAAAATAATCTCCCTGTCATAGTCACCAATAGACTTTTCCCATGGCACCTTCCAGGGGGGAGAAAAAAAAATGGAACACTGTGTCCTGGGATGAGATTCAAAGATACCCAGGAGAGTGGAACAGGATATAAAAGCACTTGATTATAGTGTTATTTGAATATGAGGGATTAAAACGGGTCAGTGTAGGTCTTGGAATCCAGGGTCTATATCCAGGCTCCAGCACAGGGCCAGTTGCACATGCAGCTTGAAGGACATTTTTATGCTCAACAGCATAAACAGTTTTCAGTTTTCTGCTTGGCAGGCAGGCAATTATGTGTCCTGGAGTAAGGGCTCTCTTATGTCCAGAGATGGTTCCTTGTGAGAAACACAGTGTAGGGGTGGGCAGAGCTGAGGTTTTGTCCACAGGGTGTTGCCAGACCAAAGGAGTTGATGGGATAATTATAAATGTGAATACATAAAACACTAATATGGGATTAAATACAAACTAATGGAACTATATAGAATGATACATTATACATAAATGCTTAGATGGTTGCTAGACAAATGGAAAAGATTAGAAATGAGTAAGGTTAGATTGAGTAAGGATTGAGAGAGAGAGGTTTAAGAAATGCCTTTGTTATCTTATGCCAGAAAGAAGAAACCCCACACAATTCTGAGCACAGACACCTTGGCCAGCACTAACGAGGTGGGTGGGTGGGGAGCCAGGTAAGAGAAGAGCAGTGAGCTCTGTTCTCTGAGCCGCTCTACCCACCCCACCCCCCAGCCCCTCACTCCAGCACTACAGCTGAGTTCTTCAGCAGAAAGAGCAACCTGGGGCATTCAGCCCAGAAGAGTGCAGGCTGTGGCCTCAGAACCATAATTTTGCATTTCCTATACCTTTTTACTGTTTTAAGACACAGGTAATGATTGCCTTTTATTCTGGATTTATTAAGATCTCTTAGCACCTTAACCTAGAGTTCCCATTAATCCTCCCAAACCAGACTGGATTGATGTTGGAGGGTGGAGGGAGAAAGGAAACAAAAATCAGAAATTCAGGAGATTAGGGAACAGGAGGACCGTTCACCCCTACTCTTTAAAAAAAAAAAAAAAAGATCTTTGCATTGCCTGGACCTTTCTGGTCTCAACTGCCTCACAAAATAATAGATGTGAAGCACTTTGAAAAATGTTTAAAGTCCCTTGCCCACTCCACCTCCTGGGAGTTATAGCTGTCAGGAAATTGAAAGTAAAGCCTCCATGGGGGACTTCTCTGGTGGTCCAGTGGTTAAGACTCTGCACTTCCACTGCAGGGGGGCACAGGTTAGATCCCTGGTTGGCGAACTAAGATCCCACCAGGAAAAAAAGAAAAAGAAGGAAAGAAAGGAAGGAAGAAAGAAAACAAAGCCTCCTATTTGTGGAGCGTCTGCTGTTTATAGAGCATTGGATTGCATATCAGCTTACTTTTGATATACAGGTGGCAGGTAAATTTTTTGCCATTTATGGAGAGGAAACTGAGGCTTAAACAAGCTCAATGACTTGCCCAGGATTATATAGCAGGCAGATGATAAGTTGAGCGTGGAAGCCAGGTCTCCTGATTCTTGGTCCACTCCTTTTCACCTAGCCTCTTAATGTTTGAAAGCACCCATGTGTTATTTTGATAGGATCCCACTTTAGAACAACCCAAACTATATTACTTAATGACAGAGTACCCAGATCCCACCACTCTCCACCTGTTCCCAAAGTCTTGGGTTTTTCCATTCAGCCCTATTTTTTAAGAGGCAAAACAACGCCCAGTCAAGGCATTTTTACTGAACGAAAATCTTCCAAGCACAAGGCCCCAAGCTACCACAGTGTAGCACTGCTGCCCCAAAGCGAAGCCTCGCTTCCAGGGCCTGGCCCTGCACAGAGCTGGCCAGAAGCAGAGGAGGAGCGTGGGGTAGAGCACCCCAAAGGACAGCAGATGGGCTGGCTGGCCGCAGCATCAGCACTCTGAATAACGCATTTTCTTTTCCAGCCACACATCCAGGGTCCGTTCCCCTCTCACCTCCGGCTTCCGCCAGCCTCTCCCCCTACCTCACCCCACCCGCTGTCTGTCTTTGGGCTAGCTCTGAGGAGCTGATGCACTCTGGAGGGACAGAGGCCGTTCTCCATTATGACTGGCAGATGGATGAAAAGAGGCTTGAAGCCCGTGTGGGGCCACTGCTGCCATCTGTCTGGTGGGACGGCTGCGCGAATGGCCTTGCCCATTCACTCCTTCACGCACCACTGGGCTCTGGCCTTTTGTTTGGTCGACTGCGGGTGGGGCTGCAGTCCGTGGGCAGCGGAGGGAGGCAGTGGGGGGAGAGAAGCAGCTGCTTTGTGTCTGGAGCAAACTTTCAGTGATTCATCAGGGTGATTGACACGAGGAAGCTGCCCAAGCCCCCAGACACCCTCATGACTGACAACCCCAGCCCTCTTCCCTCTTCACACACCCCTTCACCTCCGCTTTGGCCAAGCAGCTCCCTGCTTGGAGAGGGGGTGGCCCCGGCTCCTTTGCAGGGATGAGGAGCAGGAAAAGCTGCCCTGGTCTTTTCTGTCTCTCTGTCTACCCTCTCTTCCTATTCGTTTCCCAGGTTGAGGTGGGACCACCCTTACAGAATTTTTCTTTCTGTTTGGTTTCTGTGTGTACAAGGCCTGGCAGCTGGAGCAGCCAGAGCATGAGGAAAGACCCATTAGCCACCCAGCAGCTGAGCAGGAAAAAAAAAAAAGGGAATTGAATAGAGGTGGTGGGGTTGGCAGTCTTTCAGCCCAGCTCCTGGTCTTTGAATAACACCCCAGGTCAGGGACTGGGATCAGTATGTGGAAGGCGTTAGGGCATTTAATTATTTAAAGGTCTCAATAAAAGGAACCAAAACCCTGGGGAAGGGGGGGATAGGCAGATGGTGTGCCCAAGCTGCTGGGAACCTGGGAACCAGGTGCAGGATGGGTGAGGGTGGGGGTAGGAGAGTTTAGGAGGGCTGAACCAGAGGTCAGAGCTCAGGAAGGAAGAGAATAGGGGAGGGGAAGTGAAACAGAGATTGCCCTCCAGACCCAAGCAGGCCCTGCACATAACCTTTCCCTACACCAACTGGGGCAGGTCTCTCTCCTTTCTGCACTCCTGCCCACCACGCCTCAACTTCAAAATTCATATCAGCCCTAAGAGGTATATATTTTGGAAACACACAATGAAACTGTGAAGTGAAGGGGATTACCCCTTCTCTATTAGGTTAGTGCAAAAGTAATTGCAGTTTTGACAGTTGAAATTTGCCGTCTGATATTGGAATACATTCTTTTTTTTTCTATTTTATTTTTTAATTAATTTATTTTTTAATTGAAGGATAATTGCTTTACAGAATTTTGTTGTCTTCTGCCAAACGTCAACGTGAATCAGCCATAGGTATTCCCTCCCTCTTGAACCTCCCTCCCATCTCCTTCTCCACCCCTCCCCTCTAGGTTGGTACAGAGCCCCTGTTTGAGTTTCCTGAGACACACAGCAAATTCCCATTGGCTATCTATTTTACATATGGTAACATAAGTTTCCATGTTACTCTCTCCATACAGCTCACCCTCTCCTCCCCTCTGCCCATGTCCATAAGTCTGTTCTCCATGTCTGTTTCTCCATTGCTGCCCTGCAAATAAATTCTTTGGTACCGTCTTTCTAGACTCCATATATATATGCATTATTATATGATATTTATCTTTCTCTTTCTGACTTACTTCACTCTGTATAACAGGCTCTAGTGCTGAAATTTTTTATTCTAGTTCTGTGAAAAATGCCATTTGTAATTTGACAGGGATCACATTGAATCTGTGGATTACATTTGGTAGTATAGTCATTTTCATAAGATTGATTCTTCCTACCCAGGAACATGAAATATCTCTCCATCTGTTTACACTTCTCCATCTGTATACACTTCATTAGAACTCAAATGCATTCCTTTTTTATGGCTGAGTAATATTCCATTGTTTATATATACCACAACTTCTTTATCCATTCATCTGTCGATAGACATCTAGGTTGCTTCCATGTTCTAGCTATTGTAAATAGTGCTGCAATGAACAATGGGATACATGTGTCTTTTTCAATTTTGGTTTCCTCAGGGTATATGCCCAGGAGTGGGATTGCTGGGTCATGTGGTGGTTTTATTCCTAGTTTTTTAAGGAATCTCCAAACCATCTTCCTTAGTGGCTGTATCAATTTACATTGCCACCAACAGTGCAAGAGCATTCCCTTGTTCTCCACACCCTCTAGCATTTATTGTTTGTAAACTTTTGGTTAATGGCTATTCTGACCAGTGTTAGGTGATATCTCACTGCAGTTTTGATTTGGTTTTTCTAATAATGAACGATGTTGAGCATCTTTTCATGTGTTTCTTGGCCATCTGTATGTCTTTGGAGAAATGTCTGTTTAGGTCCTTTTCCCACTTTTTGATTGGGTTGTTTGTTTTTCTGGTATTGAGTTTTATGAGCTACTTGTATATTTTGGAAATTAATCCTTTGTCAGTTGTTTCATTTGCTATTATTTTCTCCCATTCTGAGGGTTGTCTTTTCACCTTGCTTATAGTTTCCTTTGCTGTGCAAAAGCGTTTAATTAGATCCCACTTGTTTACTTTTGTTTATATTTCCATTACTCTAGGAGGTGAGTCATAGAGGATCTTGCTTTGATTTATTCCATCGAGTGTTCTGCCTATGTTTTCCTTTGAGAGTGTTATAGTTTCTGGTCTTACATTTATGTCTTTAATCCATTTGAGCTTATCTTTGTGTATGGTGTTAGGAAGTGTTCTAATTTCATTCTTTTACATGTAGCTATCCAGTTTTCCTAGCACCATTGAAGAGACTGTCTTTGCCCCATTATATATTCTTGCCTCCTTTGTCAAAGATAAGGTACCCATAGGTGCATGGGTTTATTTCTGGGTTTTCTATCTTGTTCCATTGGTCTATATTTCTGTTTTTGTGCCAGTACCGTGTTGTCTCAACTGTAGCTTTGTAGTATAATCTGGAGTCAAGAAGGTTGATTCCTCCAGCTCCATCCTTCTTTCTCAGTACTGCTTTGGCTATTCAGGTCTTACTTTTTTGTTCTAGTTCTGTGAAAAATGCCATTGGTACTTTGATAGGGATCACATTGAATCTGTAGATTACATTTCGTAGTATAGTCATTTTCATAATATTGATTCTTCCTACCCAGGGACATGGAATATCTTTCCATCTGTTTATGTCATCTTTGATTTCTTTCATCAGTGTGTTATAATTTTCTGTGTACAGTTCTTTTGTCTCCTTAGATAAGTTTATTCCTAAATATTTAATTTTTTGTTGCAATGATGAAAGGGATTGATTCCTTAATTTCTCTTTTTGATTTGTCATTGTTAGTATATAGGAATGCAAGTGATTTCTGTGTACTGATTTTGTATCCTGCAACTTTGCTAAATTCACTGATTAGCTCTCGCAATTTTCTGATACTATCTTTAGGGTTTTCTATGTACAGTAGCATGTCATCTGCAAACAGTGAGAGCTTTACTTCTTTTCTGATCTAGATCCCTTTTATTTCTTTTTCTTCTCTGATTACTGTGTAACTAGGACTTCAAAAAAAAAAAAAACTAGGACTCACCACTACTATGTTGAATAGTAGTGGTGAAATTGGACACCCTTGTCTTGTTCCTGATCTTAGAGGGAATGCTTTCAGTTTTCACCATTAAGAATAATGTTTGCTTGCTGTGGGCTTATCATATATGGCCTTTACTATGTTGAGGTAGATTCATTCTATGCCCATTTTTTGAAGAGTTTTAATTATAAATGAGTGCTGAATTTTGTCAAAGGCATTTTCTGCATCTATTGGGATTATCATGATTTTTATCTTTCAATTTGTTAATATGGTGTATCACATTGATTGATTTGCATATAGTGAAGAATCCTTGCATCCCTGGAATAAACCCAACTTGATCATGGTGTATGAGCTTTTCAATGTGTTGTTTGGAATTCTGTTTGGTAAAATTTTGTTGAGGACTTTTGCACCTATGGTCATCAGTGACACTGGCCTGTAGTTTTCTTTATTTGAGTTGTCTTTGTCTGGTTTTGGTATCAGGCTGATGGTGGCCTCATAGAATGAGTTTGGAAGTGTTTCTTCCTTTGCAATTTTTTAAAGACTTTTAAAACAGGCATTAACTTCTCTCCAAATTTTTGGTAGAATTCTCATGTGAATCCATCTGATCCTGGGCTTTTGTTTTTTGATCACAGCTTCAATTTCAGTGCTTATAATTGGGTTGTTCATAATTTCTATTTCTTCCTGGTTCAGTCTTGGAAGATTGAACTTTTCTAACAATCTGTCCATTTCTTCCAATTATCCATTTTATGGTAATATAGTTGTTCATAATAATCTCTTATAATCTTTTGTATTTCTGCATTGTCTGTTGTAACCTCTCCTTTTTCAATTCTAATTTTGTTGATTTGATTCTCTCTCTTTTTTTCTTGATGAGTCTGGCTAAAGGTTTGTCAATTTTGTTTCTCTCTCAAAGAACCAGATTTTAGTTTTATTAATCTTTACTATTATATCTTTCATTTCTTTTTCACTTATTTCTGTTCTGATCTTTATGATTTGTTTCCTTTTGCTAATTTTGTTTTTTGTTGTTGTTCTTCTTTTTCCAGTTGTTTTAGGTGTAAAGTTAGGTTGTCTATTTGATGTTTTTCTTGTTTCTTGAGGTAGGATTGTATTGCTATAAACTTCCCTCTTAGAACTGCTTTTGCTGTACCCCACAGGTTTTGAGTTGTATTTTCATTGTCATTTGTTTCTAGGAATTACTTGATCCCCCTTTTGATTTCTTCAGTAAGCTGTTCATTATCTAGAAGTGTATTGTTTAATCTCCATGTGTTTGTGTTTTTTACAGTTTTTTTTCCTTGTAATTGATATCTAGTCTCATAGTGTTGAAGTTGGAAAAGATGCTTGATATAATATCAATTATCTTAAATTTACTGATATTTGACTTGTTACCCAAGAGGTGGTCTATCCTGGAGAATGTTCCATGTGCACTTGAGAAGAAGATGGATTCTTCTGCATTTGGATGGAATGTCCTGAAGATATCAATGAGATCCATCTCATCTAATGTATCATTTAAGACTTGTGTTTCCTTACTAATTTTCTGGGTTGATGATCTGTCCACTGGTGTTAGTGTGGTATTAGAGTCTCCTACTATTACTGTGTTACTGTCAATTTCTCCTTTTATGTCTGTTAGTGTTTGTCTTATGTATTGAGGTGCTCCTATGTTGGGTGCATAGTTATTTACAATTGTTATTTCTTCCTTTTGGATTGATCCCTTGGTTGTTATGTAGTGTCCTTCCTTATCTCTTGTAATCTTCTTTATTTTAAGGTCTATTTTGTCTGATATGAGGACTGCTACTCCAGCTTTCTTTTGCTTCCCATTTGCATGGAATATATTTTTCCATCCTCTCACTTTCAGTCTATCTGTGTCTTGAGGTCTGAAGTGGGTTTCTTGTAGACAGCATATATATGGGTCTTGTTTTTGTATCCAGTCAGCCAGTCTGTGTCTTTTGGTTGGAGCATTTAACCATTTACATTTAAAGTAATTATTGATATATATGTTCCTATTGCCATTTTTAAAAAATTGTTTGGGGTTTGATTTTGCAGATCTTTTTCTTCTCTTGTATTTCCTGACTATGTAAGTCCCTTTAACAATTGTTGTAAAGCTGGTTTGGTGGTACTGAATTCTCTTAACTTTTGCTTGTCTGAAAAGCTTTTGATTTCTCCATCAATTTTGAATGAGATCCTTACCAGTTTCAGTAATCCATGTTGTAGATTTTTCCCCTTTCAGTACTTTAAATACATCCTGCCATTCCCTTCTGGCATGCAGAGTTTCTGCTGAAAGATTATCTGTTAAATATATGCGATTTTCCTTATATGCTACTTGTTGCTTTTCCCTTGCTGCTTTTAATATTCTTTGTGTTTAATCTTATTAGTTTGGTTAGTATGTGTCTTGACGTGTTTCTACTTGGGTTTATCCTGTATGGGACTTTTTGTGCCTCTTGGACTTGATTGGCTATTTCTTTTTCCATGTTGGGGAAATTTTCAATTATAATCTCTTCAGAAATTTTTGCATACCCTTTCTTTCTCTCTTCTTCTGGGATCCCTATAATTTGAATGTTGGTGCGTTTAATATTGTCCCAGAGGTCTCTGAGACTATCCTCAGTTCCTTTCATTCTTTTTACTTTATTCTGCTTCTCAGCAGTTATTTCCACCATTTTATCTTTCAGCTCACTGATCCGTTCTTCTTCTTTAGATAATCTGCTATTGATTCCTTTTAGAGTATTTTTAATTTCAGTAATTGCGTTGTTTGTCTGTGTATGTTTCTTCTTTAATTCTTCTAGGTCTTTGTTAATTGATACTTGCGTTTTCTCCATTCTGTTTTCAAGGTTTTTGATCACCTTTACTATCATTAATCTGAATTCTTTTTCAAGTAGTTTGCACATTTCCTCTTCATTTATCTGGGTTTCTGTGCTTCTAGTTTGTTCCTTCATTTGTGCTGTATTTCTCTGCCTTTTCATTAAAAAAAAAAAAAAAAAAACTTATTGTGTTTGAGGTCTCCTTTTCCCAGGCTTCAAGGTTGAATTCTTTCTTCCTTTTGGTTTCTGCCCTCCTAAAGTTGGTCCAGTGGTTTGTGTAAGCTTCGTATAGGGAGAGGTTTGTGCTGAGTTTTGTTTTGTTTTGTTTTCCTCTGATGGGCAGGGCTGAGTGAGGTGATAATCCTGTCTGCTGATGACTGGGTTTGTATTTTTGTTGTGTTTGTTGTTTGGATGAGGCATCCTGCACACAGTGCTACTTTTGGTTGGGTGATGCCAGGCCTTGTATTCAAGTGGTTTCCTTTGTGGGAGTTCTCACTATTTGATACTCCCGCCGGTTAGTTCTCTGGTAGTCTAGGGTCTTGGAGTCAGTGCTCCCACTCCAAAGGCTCAGGGCTTGGTCTCTGGTCAGGAATGAAGATTCCACAAGTGGTTTGTTATGACATTAAGTGAGATTAAAGCAAATACCCAAAAATGGGAAACCAAAGGTGAACCCCAGACAAATGGCAGTTATAGAATCAGGCAAGTAATACTTAACATAATGGAATATACATATATACACCCATAAACAAAATCAAAACAGTCCAACAAAAATAAAGTACAACAGATTGACCCAGCAAACAAAGGAAACCAAAAATGATATCTACCAGTTAAGAACAAAACTAACTAAAGCACAAACTGGAAGACAAAACTAAAGCAAGGTGCCAAGTGGGGAATAAAGCAATTAAAAATAAACTAACTAACTAACAAATATGTTGAGAGGAAAGCAAAGAAAGTAAAGAAAGAATAGATATGCAAAGTTAAATAGAGGTAGATAAAGAAGATTTATATACATTAAAGATTAACTGCAAGGGGAAGAGAACAGTAGGAAAAGCAAACAAAGGAATAAATGTAGAAAAAATAATAGGTTTAAAATTTTTTTTAATTAAAATATAGAAAGAGAAAAAAAAAGTAGGAAAAAAAAATAAATAAAAGGAAAAATCCATAGAACTGCAAAAGGCCAACATAGAGGCAGAAGTTTATAACAACAAGAAAAAGTGTAATTGAAAAAAAAAACCTCAAAACCTTAATGAGATTCCATAGTGCTAATAAAATCAACAACTACAACAGAGGGAAAAAAAGAAAAAGAAAAAAAATCCTAAAGAAACTGCAGAACAAGTCAATAGTAAATATTTTTCTTGAGTCACTGCTGTCAGGGTCCTTTCCCTCCCTGGAAGTCACAGTCCACCTCGATCCCTTAGGGTGCCTTCCAACACTGTCTTGGTCTCTGGACCTGCTGTGGGGACAGCTCAGATTCTAATCTGGTGCTACTCCTATGTTCTTGCCTCCAATGTCCACAGCTATCAGAGCTAGTGCGTTTTCTTTTGTGAGCACTCTCAATATTCTTTTATATATTCCATAGACACAGAGTCTGCCTAGTTGATCTGCTACTTGTACAGCTGGTGGGAAGGTTTTGGGTCTTCTTCCTTAGTCACACCACCCCTGGGTTTCAATCATGGTTTTATTTCCACCTCTGCATGTGGGTCGTCCACTGGGGTTTAGCACCTGAGGCTGTCCTAGATGGCTTGGGTTTGCCCCTGTGAAGGCCAGGTGTGGACGTGGTACAGCTGCTTGGGTCACAAGGGTTCTGGCAACACCAGGTACTCAGGGAAGTTGGCAGCTAGGACAGCAGGAAATATAGTGCTCTAGGAGGGTATGGCAACCAGTAGTGGCCAATACGCTCCAGTATTCTTGCCTGGAGAAGCCCACTAACACAGAAGCCTGGCAGGCCACAGTCCAGAGGGTCTAAAGAGCTGGACACGACCGACATGACCCAGTGTGCATAGACAGAAGACTTTTTTTGCTTGTGGCAGCTCTGCCCCTGTGAGCACGTAGATGGTGCAGCTGCTTGGGTCGCGGGTACCCTGGCAGCACCAAGTATGTAGGGACACGGACTGCCTCCGCCGCAGGAGTTATGGCCCTATTGGAGTCTTTTTTCGAGCCTTTGGTAGCTGGCAATCGAAAGGCCTCTTTGGCCAGTCTTTCTCCGTAGCTCCGCCTATTCAGGCACTTAGAGGGCTCCCTCGCCTGGGGTCCTTCTCTGTTGTTCAGCACATCAGGCACATACAGGGGCCGCCCTGGCTGGGGTCCTACTCTGTAGTTTGGCGCATCAGTCACTTAAAGGAGCACCCTGGGTAGGGTCCTGCTCTGTAGTTCAGTGTGTCAGACGTTTGATGGGCCAGCCAGCCTCTCTAGTGCTCAGCTGCCGATCCTGGCATCTGGGGAGAGAGAGGCTATGGTGATGGTTCCACCCTCTACGTGTGACTTAGCAGTATTGCCTTGCTTCCATGGCTTCCCAGCTTTCCTCCACAGGCATTTCCCACCACAGTCTCCTCCCTCACATCCCCTTCATCCATCTCTCCACAGCCAACAGCAGCCCTCGCCATGGGACTGCTCAACAATCCCTAAACTTCAGCTCCCAGCTGCTGTGCCTTCCAGAGGACCCGCGTCCCTGTCCAGGGTTTCTATGGCTGTGGCAAGGACTGTCTGATTCTCATTCCATTTAGGCTGCCACAGGTCAGCTGTTTCACTCCCAGCCTTAAATCTTTCTACTCTGACTCTGACAATTGCCCCGCTGTGGGGATGGGACCCCTGCTTCAGTTCCCCCACCCGCCAAGGGCAGGTCCAGTCCTACTAACACTCCTGTTTCTCCCCCTGGTTCCTTCATCCTCCCGAGTTTTGCGTGGGTCTATATATTCCTTTCCAGTGGTCATGTACTCCTGTCTGCTCTCAGCTGTTGTTCTGAAAGTACTTCTGTGTCTGAAAGTGTATTCCTGATGTATCCATGGAGAAAGATGGACTCCATGTCCACCTACTCTTCTGCCATCTTATTCTCCTCATCTGGAATACATTCTTAAATAAATGTGGTTGTTATACATCATTTTAATGCACATTTCTCACTTTATGCTTTTTTGCTAATGACATTATTTGCTGTTTATTTTATATTTATTTTAGACTAGGGAAATGAAGTTAGACAAAAAGCAAATACGAGCAATTTTTTTGAGCTCAAAATGGGTCATAAAGCAGTGGAGACAACTTGCAACATCAACAATGCATTTGGCCCGGGAACTGCTAATAAACATACAGTGTGTGGTTCAAGAAGTTTTGCAAAGGAGACAAGAACCTTGAAGATGAGGAGCATAGTGGCGGGCCATCAGCAGTTGACAGCAAACAGTTCCCAGAATCATCAGAACTGATCCTTTCGTAACTACATGAGAAGTTGCCAAGGAACTCAGTGTTGACCATTCTATTGTCATTCGGCATTTGAAGCAAATTGGAAAGGTGAAAAAGCTTGATAAGTGGGTGCCTCATGCTGCTGCTGCTAAGTCACTTCAGTCGTTTCCGACTCTGTGCGACCCCATAGACAGCAGCCCACCAGGCTCCCCCGTCCCTGGGCTTCTCCAGGCAAGAACACTGGAGTGGGTTGCCGTTTCCTTCTCCAATGCATGAAAGTGAAAAGTGAAAGTTAAGTCGCTCAGTCATGTCTGACTCTTAGCGACCCCATGGACTGCAGCCTACCAGGCTCCTCCATCCATGGGATTTTCCAGTCAAGAGTACTGGAGTGGGGTGCCACAAATCAAAAAAATCTTTTTTCTTTTTTAAGTGTCATCTGTTATTCTATGAAACAACAACAACACATTTCTTGATCAGATTGTGATGTGCAACAAAAAGTGGATTTTATATGACAACCAGCACCAACTGACTCAGTTGCTGGACCAAGAAGAGGCTCCAAAGCATTTCCTAAAGCCAAACTTGCACCAGAAAAAGGTCATGGTCACTGGTGGTCTGCCGCCAGTCTGATCCACTAGCGCTGCCTGAATTCCATCAAAACCATTACATCTGAGAAGTATGCTAAGCAAATCAATGAGATGCACCAAAACCTGCAATGCCTGCAGCTAGCATTGGTCAACAGAAGGGCCCAATTTTTCTCCAGAACATCCAACCACATGTTGCACAACCAATGCTTCAGAAGTTGAACGAACTGGGCTACAGAGTTTGCCTTATCTCCACATTCATCTGACCTCTTGCCAATTGACTACCACTTCTTCAAGCATCTTGAAAACTTTTTGCAAAGAAAATGCTTCTACAACCAGCAGGATGCAGAAAATGCTTTCCAAAAGATCATGAAATCCTAAAGCACGGATTTTTATGCTACAGGAATAAACAAACTTATTTCTCATTAGCAAAAATGTGTTGATTATAATGGTCCCTATTTTGATTAATAAAGATGTATTTGAGCCTAGTTATAATGATTTAAAATTCACAGTCCAAAACTGCGATTATGTTTGCACCAACCTAATAGCACTTAGGGAGGCTCCAGATTGGTTCAGTGGTGACCGGGACTAGGCAGATGGATAGGAGGATTTTTCCTTTCTTTCTGTGGTAAAACTTCTGCAACAAAATTCACCATTTATCTAGTTTCATTTTATAAAGTGAGACCATACAGTGAATCTATCGAAATACTGAGAAAGCAAATAATTGGAGGTCCTGCTTTTGGCAGCACACACTGCTTCAAAAGGCAGCATATGTCCCCCAGAACATAGGGGCCCTAGGTCCCTAAGAAGAAACATACTAGTTAGATGCAATTTGAATTCAGCTTCGCCATGTACTAGCTCTGAGACTATAAGTAAGTTATTTCTCAATGCCTGTTTTCTCATCTTTACAATGAGGATAAAAAATTGTTCAATCAGTATGGTTGAGGGCATTAATATAGGTAAAGCACTTAGAAGAATGTCTGGCTCTTTGTAAGCACACAATAAATGTTATTAAATATTATTGTCATTACCATTACCAGATCAGGAGGCATTCATACAGGCTACACAATGGGAACTGAGTGAAACCGGGAATTTGATGAAGGTGTTATTTGCTTCCACCCGTTCTCCCATTTGTAATGAGCTATGGTTGGAAGTGTGGTTTTTGCTATTGCTAAAATAGTAGTTTTGTTTGGGTAGCCCCCCTGTCTCACCTGCACCCCCTTCCACCTTCACCAGGACGAGTACACAGCTCCAGGTCTGGAGCTCTGATACCCTCTGGTCCAGACCCTTACTTCGTGGCAGTTTGGGCATTATTGTTAGCAGTAATTTATTGACGGGATGACAAATTCAAATGGCTAGGGGACCTGAGATATAATTCTGCTTCCTGAGGCTCTTCTCACTCTCACTAGCCCTGCCGAGACCACAAAGGCACAAGAAATGAGGGGGTCCTTTTCACCGTGGGGCACAGTGTAATGTACCGCAGCCTGTCCTCACTTCTCGGTGTGGTCAGCCTCAAACGTCGGGGGTGGGCTGCTTTCTTCGCCTTCCAGAGACACAGTTTTCCACTCTCAACACGCCGGGGACAACGGTGACGCCTGTCACCCAGGGACAGCCGCGGACTACCGCGAGGGCTGCGCGGACTCACACATCCCCAGCGATGGCAAGCTGTGGCCGGGTACGGGCGTGCGGGCGCGGGCGTAAGGGCGGGCCGGGCGCGGGCGTGAGGGCCGGCAGGTGTCTGCCTACCTCCCTCCCGGATGTGGGGCGAGGGAGGAGCCCGCGGCCACTCAGCACGTCACTCAGTCCCTACGAGGAGTTGGCTAAGACCTAGACAAGCTGCGAAACGCGCTCGCTACTCGGTTTTCCTAGTTTGGCAACATGACAGGCGCCGCAGCTTCCGCCCACTCTGGGCAGCTCGGCAACAAGCTGCTGATTGGCTGGCCGGGGGGCAGAGCGAACCAATCAAAGCCCTCCCCGACGCCCGCGGTCTGGGAGAGGAGTTAACAGAGCGGGAGAGAGAGGGACGGGGCGGGGGCCGGCGGGGGCCGGCGGGGGCCGGCAAGCGGCCGCTGTGCCCGCCCCCTCCCTCCTGCTGCTGCTGCCGGAGCGTCTCAGGCTCTTCAGTCTGAAAGTCTCCCTCGTTTCTCAGACGTCCCCCACAGCCTGACGGCCGGCAAGGCTGGTGCAGGCTTTTCTGAGTCATTCTGGAAGTTCTGGGTTTATGGAACTTCCTCGGCCGTCTTTCCAAAGCCCCTCCGGATCTGAGCATTTGTTTTCCCACGTTTGTCACTAGGGCCCTTCTGTCTTCTTGTCTGTGCGCACGCCCTACTGTGTCTCACCCACCTTCTAAAACCAAATTAACCATCCGTTTTATTACACAGTACCTTATTGGCAGCAGCCTCCTAGACTTAGTAGAGTATGCATTTCTGAGGATATACATTGTGAACTCGGTAAGATAAAGCATTTCGAATAACCTTGTTCCCCACCTCAATGCACACAAACATACACACACGTACAGATTCAAAGAATTTAGTACAGTAGCAACAAGATTAAGACTCTAGAGACGGCGACAGCGTACGATTTCAGATCTGCCTTTTACTGGCTGTGTGACCTTGAGCAGATTCTTAACCTCTCTGAACCTCAGTTTCTACCAATGGAAAATGCTAGTGGTGGTAGCACCTACTTCCTAGCATTATTATGACAAACGTCTGACATAATGCCTAATAAATTATATTATTTTAGGTATTAATAACGAAGGAAGGAGTGTTCCTTTCCTACGTTTACTGTCAGTCCTCCATTTTTGGTTTAGGTGCTAGAGGTAACACCTAGATTCTAGGAACATGTAAAATTTCTATCATTAAAGCAATTTAAGATTCAAGTTAACACTTAGCACGTTCTCATAGCCCCCAGCATTCACATGGATCCTGCTTTTAGCTCATGAATTTTATAAAGGGAGAGACCTATTGGCAAGATAGGATTATTTTTTTCCTCAAGAACTTTATTCAAATTCGTCCCTTTCAAAAATTTTAGAACAGCAGCATCTGAAGATTTACAATAATCCCATTTTATAGGATTTAACATTCTCCTTCTTTCATGGACTTCTGAAGTGCCCTTACCTGATCTCTCCTTATACTTACATTAACACCAAGATTTGATTCTTTTTCCTAAATCTCTTCTACTGAAGTCCTTTCTTGTCTTCTCAGAAACTCACCTCTTCTGCAGTCTTTGCTTTTCCTCCAAATGCTACACACTGGTCCATAGATTTTCTTCAGTGAACACAAAGGCTGGCAATTCAGTGCTCACGGACCCCTGGTGGTCACCCTGCCGTGTTCCATCACCTGCCGTGCCCTGTTGATGTCAGAAGTGACCTTTGTTGATGTGTTGTGTTGTTAAGAACAAAAGCAATCATGTCTGGGACATCTCAGTAATCCCAAGTGCTGGTGACAGGGAGGAGGCAAGGTACACAAGGATGCAACACAAAGCATTGGGGTGTAATTCAGTGGGAAGCCAGTAGACCTGGGTTTCGGTGTTGAGTCTGTGCCATTAGGGGCAAGTGAATAAGGTCTCAACTACCCTATCTGTAAAATGGGTGAATCAGACTTGTCTCCTTACTTTATAGATATTTTGGGAAAATAGAATATACTGTTGAAGGTACTTTATATTCTGGGGGGAAAAATGTGTGTGTGTGTGTGTGTAACAGGCTATTAAATCTATTTTATGCCGCTATTTCCATTTGGCCCCCCAAAATGTGTTCTAACAGTTGTTATTAAGCCTTATGAACCCGGCTTTGTGCTAACTGTTATGGGCTATATGACACAATCTCTACCTTTAAAGAATTTACAATCTAACCAGGTTGCTCAACTAACACATGAAATGATGTGGGTACTGACTGTGGGATCCCCACCTCTTCTATCTTACAATAAGGGATGATCTGGTGGTGTGACAATGGAGCCGATACGTGGATGTGCCTTGCTCCAACTAGCACATCTGCTGGCCTCTTGCCTCTCCCTTTCCATCCTTGGTGGAGTATGGGGTCTTACAAACCAGCCTCTCTGCTGCCTTCACCAGTGCTCACCAGCCATGGCCTGATGCTTTGTGACCTGAGTATGGGGAGATGCCAGTGCATTCACAGGGGCCTCCTCTCCTGCTCACGTTTGATGCTGCCCTTCACTTATACTTCGTGTTCCTGATACTTTCCCACCTGTACCTGCCCACTGACACTGCTTACACTGTTTACAAAACTGATGTGAAGTGCCATCACTGTCATTGTAGCTACCACAGCTGCTCTGGAGTGGGCTTTGGGTGGGGCACTGGGGGTGTTCTTCCTCTGTGCCCAGCAAAAAAGGCCATTTCCTTTCCCTTTTTGCAAAAAGAATGGTGCTAGTATACACCTTCTAATCTCTATTTGCTCCCCAGGCCAGCGAGACTAGAAAAGATGCAAGTTGCTTACCTTTCCCCACAGCACAGAATCCTCTTTGTGGACTCCCTCAGCCTTCTTGGTGGAGGGACCTAATCTTCGATTGCGTGGAGGACCAGTTCTGTTGCTGCATGCTCAGCAGGCAGACTCCAGCTCCAGATTCTCAGTGCAGGACCAGCAGGGTTAGCACCTTTTCTTTTTGGGGACTGTCAACAAAGCCTCAGCATAGCCTCTAAGAAGGACTAGATCAGTGTAAGGAATAGATCATCTTTGACAATAAAAGATGAGCATGCAAATTAAAATAAATATCAGCACCAAGTCTCATCCATCAGACTGTCCAAATTACTAAAGTCTGAAGCTACTGGCATCATGGGGATGTGGAAAAATGGGGACTCAGCCACTCATGGTGGCTCAGATGGTGAAAATCTGCCCATAATACGGGAGACCCAGGCTCGATCTCTAGGTCTGTCAGGAAGATTCCTTGGAGCAGGGACTGGCTAACCAGTCCAGTATTCCTGCCTGAAGAATTCCATGGATGGTGGAGCCTGACAGGCTACAGTCCTTAGGGTTGTAAAGAGTAGGACAAGACTGAGCAACTAACACTTTGGAGAGTGGTTTGACAGCATCAAGTACAGGAAAATTTGTTCGTACTTCGCAACTTAGCAGTTCCCCCCTGGGCATATATATATGCCTGTGGTTGTTAACAGGTAGTACTCCTCCCCCCGCCCCCCACCTCCAGGAACATTTGGCAGCTCTGGAAATATTTTTGATTTGGACTGGGGAGGAGACAGATGCTACTGGGATCTAGTGGACAGTGGCCAGGGATGCTACTAAACATTCTACAGGCAGTCCACCCTGTCTTCCCACCCCTTCTCAACGAAAAAGTATTCAGACTCAAATGCCAGTAGTGTACTGTTAAGGAATCCTGATGTAAACTCTAGAGAGACTCTCAAATGCAGTGTCAAAGAGACAGGTAAAAGTAGGTTTACTGCATTATTTGTATCTAACATTACAGTATTGAATATAATCTAAATGTCCCTCAAAAGGAGAATAGAGAAATAAAGTATTTCCACAACATGGTTGGAATGAATGAACTGGAATTTATAAGAATCGGTATGGGTAAATCGTGAACACAATGTTCACTGAAAGAAGCAGAGTAATAAGAAAGTGTTACCATGTGAAGTTTAAAGACAGACAATTCTCTACTTCGCCTGTGGGTGTACTACAGGTTAGTTATTGTTGTCTCCACCAAATTCCACAGCAAGAACCTGGAGACCTTTACATTCATTCTTTCATGAATGTAAAGGTGCATACTAAATGCACCAGCAATTAATATTATCTGTCTCAGGGTTTTGCATAAAGAAAAAATTTGTTGAATGTTTGAGCTGTGCTCATAGAAAGATAAGACAATGATCTGCCTTCTTTTCTTGCCTTCCCTCTATGATCTGCCTTTCTGCCTGTCTTTCCATGGCTCAATTTGGAGAGGGTCCTGGAACTTGGATGATAAAACACTGAATCTTCATTTTTCATGCAGCTAACTGAAATTTAGCATTCCAGTTATGAAGGTACCAAGTGATATCAATATTAGCAACCTGAAGCTTTGTAACCCACTGAACTTGGGTCTATTTTCATATCACGTCACAGTCACTGGAGATACTTAGAAATGCCACGTGCTCATCCGCACTTTGAAATGACTGTGGTTAGATTTGTTGCTGGATCTCGTCATTTATTACGTGAATATGCAATTTTGATAACTGTATTTCAATGTCATTGGTTTTCTTTGGAATCCAATGCATTTTATTTTATACCTTTAAAAACATTTTGAGAAAAAGGTCCATAGGCTTTGGCAGACTGCCACAAAGGTCAGGACTCCCTGGTTACACCATACCTTCTAATGTTTTGATTATTTGTTATGTGTCCAATGTACTGATCTGAGCCAGATAGGAGAAAGTGGGAATAGACTGCTGCCTTTAAAGATTTCAGGAAAGGGTCTGATGGTGTGAAATGAGATGCTGCCCACTAGTTGCTGGAAGACAGAAATGTGAGATTGAGCTGGGGCTTTGGAATGTTAGTAAAGCTTCTTGGTACTTGTGTCTGAAAGAGAATAAAGGCAGTAGATGGTTTTAGCCCTGCCTACAGCTCTAGTCTCGTTGTTCCTTGTCACTGTGCCCCCAGCCATGTCTGTTGTCTTTCGGTGTCTAGGGGCCTCCCTACATTAGGAAGTCTATGTATTCTGTTAGCTGTGCTGGACTCTCCGCTCATCTCTTCATCTCCCTTCATATCTGAGTAACTAACTGCTCCGGTCCTCCAGTCTAGGCCAGGCCTCTAGATACTCCTCATGTAAACCCGTCTTCATCTCCTTTACAGCCCTTTCTCGTTTGTAACTATGTGGTCTTCAGGTGATTCTTTAGTTCAGGGCTTGTCACCGCACTGGATTATAAATCCCCAATGGCAGGGAAGGCTTGCTTTTGTTGTCTACAGTATCTCCATTGCCTGACCAAGGCCTCATTGTAAGTATTTATTGATGAAGAGTGAATTTTAATTGGAAAATTTATTAAAGTATTGTGAATACTAGCAGAATGAATTTAGGTCCACAAAAAATAAAGTCAGATGGCCTCTGCCAACTTGTGACACCCCATCTACCACCAAGTTCCTCCATACTCCAGTAGTTCTGCATATACCAGTAACTGTGAGGTCTTCAGGCTAGCACGGTAGAGACAGGATAGCAAGACTGGCAGGCTGGGGATGGCCTGGGCACAGATCCTGGCCTTGATGCTTCCTTCCTGGGTGACTTCAGCCTCTATGTGCCTGTCTTTCCACCTATAAAATATTGAAAGTAATAGCTCCTCTGGCATAGAATGTTTAGGAACGCTAACGAGGCAACCTAAGTAAAACACCTAACCCATAATAAGTGGCAGCTTAAAGGAAGAGAGCTGACTGAGCCTGATGGATAACCCAGTCCTGCTGCCAACTTGAGAAGCCCTGGATTTAGAAATCAGGGAAGCCTTGCATCACGGCTGAGCCTGGCTCTGGATTCTTGCCCTGCAGTCTTGGTTGGGATATTCATGAGAGCTGCTAAAAAAGCAAAACTGAGAGCCAAGGGATGCCTCCTTGCAGCGTGGCGGGACCCCTTTCTGTGTGACCATGTCTCCACCTCCTTCATGTGACATCTCCCCGAACTGGTGCACCAAGGCAGATGCACTGACCTTGCTGTGCTTGAAGAGAGGTGGATGGCTAAAGTTGTGACTGATCTTTTTGCATTCTCAAATCCCTGCTTAACTCTTGCTCCCGAGGATTATAATCAAATTAGCTCACTCTGGCTTCAGATGAAGTTGTATCGTTTGTAACACGCTTGGCACAGAATTTCACAGAATTCATTATTATGTGTAATAATTATTACATATTATTATTATATGTAATAATATACATATTATTATATGTAAATAATATATTCAGCTCAATTAATATCAGTTGTGGTTATTTCTCTATTAGAAAATGATGATTTGTCCTAAAAGCACAAGGCTAGCCAAGCCTCCTGACTTACATAACAGTTGCTAAGCATCATGTTCTTAAAGGCTTTCAAGTAATGTGCATTGAGAGGTTGAACGAAAGAGCAGATGGGTTGTGCTGTGCTGTGCCAAGTTCTTTGTGAATCCTGTCCGATTCTTTGTGACCCTTTGGACTGTAGCCCGCCAAGCTCCTCTGTCCATGGGATTCTCCAGGTATGCATACTGGAGGGGGTTGCCATGATCTTCCTGATTCAGGAATGGAACCACGCTACTGACTGCTTAGTTTCCTCTTTAAGGCGCTTTGCAGTACTTGACTGCCCTCAGTTCTGCATGGTTGCCACTAGAGGGCAGGGGCACTTAAGACAATACCCTAGACCCACCAGTGCCAGAATTACTGGGTAGACAAGGGAGAATGGTTGAAGGAGAAAAATGTTAGAATGACTTGGTGGGGTTGGGGGGGTGCGATGGGGGTGGGGGGTGGGGGGGCGATGAGGGGGCGGGGGGACTGGAAAGCAAAAGAGTTTTTTTCTTTATCTCTTGGGGACCAAACGGAAGGAAATGCGAAGCTAGTGAAATTGAAGTTAGATTTAAAGAAGAACTTCCAGAGCACAAAGTTTTCTGTAGAGATACAGGTGACTTACAAAAACAAAAAACCCTTAGCTACATCTGCCCAAGCAGAATAGATGAGAATGTGAGCTCCTCCAGTTTGAGGCCTATGTGATGGCAGTAGGTCCCCTTAAAGTAATCTTTCTCTGTGTTTGCCTTAAATGACTCCATTCTTGCACGTGCAATTGTAAAATAACTTTATTGGTTGGGTTAGCCACCACTCATGCTTTTCCTGTAATAAGGATCCTTTATAGAGGCATGATGGTGTCCACATGCAGATGCTTTCTGAAGAGCCCTGGGGCAAGGGGCAGCCTTGCCCCTCACATCAGAGCTTCTTTGTTGAAATGAGCTGGTTTGGCTTTTGTGGATTTGAGGTTCTGGAGCCAAGAACATAGTTCAAGGATCCCCTCTTCTTTCTTCAGGGAACTGCTTCAAAGCATACACAGTATCAGGGAAGCAACAGCATCTGTGCAGGGAGCTCTCCTCAAGCAGTCTCTGCCCATGGCTGCCCAGATGGCCCCATCCCAGTGGTACCCCACAAAGCAGGGGTTAGGTCCCCAGGCAGCACTACTTTCAGAAACGGGAAAGATTAATTGCTCTCCAGCCAAGCTATAAAGCAACAGCCAGCTTCAGTAACGAGGGTGGCAACTCCAGGGCTGGTTGGAGTCTGTCTCTCCAATCAGGTTATTGACCTTTCTGCTTGCATAAGAGGACAAATTACCTCTCTCATACTTTGAGAGCCACATGGCCTCTGCCTTTGAAGATAAAAACTCAAGTAGGGAGCTGCTGGGAATGCAGAGAGTGCTGGGCAAGAATGACACTCCTGGGCTGCCTCCTCAGTTCAGCCAATTCAAGGTGTATTTGCCTCCACTATGGATGCTGGTAATACGCAACATCAGGTCGCTTTCCTTTTCTGAAGTCTGACCCACCTTCAGAGAACTGCCCAGTTGTTAAAATACAGCCCCACGCATTTAGCTAAGTCTGAGGTTGGCTGTCTCCTCCCACGTCAAGCCTGGAATATTGTCATCACACTGGTGACCTGTGGTGAAAAGGTGACTCTTGGTGTCCTTCCAGCCTCAGCCACCAGTGTGAGTTCTCTGCGCAGTCACTGGGCAGCTGTGCATACGCCTTGGCTTCTCCTGCCTCTACCTAAGATGTCTGTGGGGCATGGTTGAGTGGATGAGGTGGACTGAGGAGGCGGCAGTCGGGCAAGAGGTATATCTGAGAAGCAGCAACTGGGAGCCCAGAGTATCGGCACGACCAGCCCAGCACGCGGGGGAGCGGTCAGGTGCTGCCTTCAGAGTCAGACATTACTTCAAAAGCACAGTTATTCTATTGCTCAGGCAATGGTTCAGGACACTGGATCACTGTGAAGACCTTGAGGGTAATGAGATTTCGGGGACTGGGACTTCAGGGTTTACACCTTCTGCCAACCACTTCTGTCTTGGAAACGGACGTGTCATGTCCCTCAGCAGAAAGCTGCCTGTACCCTGACTCCACCTAAAACTGCCTACAGGGAAGAAGACTAGAGAGAGAGCCCATGGACCTCTGTCACACGGTCTGTCCCAGACCTTCCATCAAAAGCCAAACCAAACCATCAAGCCAAATGCAAAGAGGCGTGGGGGCATGGCCCTGCGCCCAGTGGCGCTCAGATCTCGATGAGGCTAGCCAGGCGCAGGCAGAGGGGCGCGTCAGCGGGCATGGCGCTGCGCTTGATCTCGTTGCCATCCAGGCGCAGCACCTGCAGCTTGGAGAAGTTCATGACATCCACCACGGTGCAGAAGCTGCTGATGGAGAACTCTGTGGGGACAAGAGGGGCGGGGATGGGGAGAGCCCAGATCAGGGTCCTGGGACCACAGGAAAGCCCCACGGTGTCTGTGAAGCTTCTAAGAGGAAGGGAGAGCTTGGCTGGGTGGGGCAGGAGCTTCCCAGGATCGGAGTCAAACTTGCACCCGTTGGGGAGCAGAGCCAGGGATAGAGTGAGGTCCCCGCCTGCATAGCTCAACCTCCTTACCCACGCCCCCCATGCCCTAAAACCCTGGAAGTTCCCTCCTGGCAGGCCTTGGTCTTTTCCCCTCTGCAGGCAGCAGGTGGCAGCAGAAGGCAGTCAAAGAGGAACCCTAGCAGCTTTGAAGTTCTCCCTTGATTGTGTTTGAAGAGGAGGGCGTTTCCCAATTGCTTTGAGAAGGAAGACTGGGTAGGTGGAAGGACTTAAATCTTGAATATTCCCTAACAGTTTGCAGATAGAGAAAGTGGAAAGAAATTAAAGAGAGAAAACTTGGACTGAGAAACAAGTGCCTCTGAGTGCAGAGCTTTGAGGGGGTTGTCCCATGTACATTCTGAGTACAAAGGAGTGATCTCTGCCCTGAGGTTTAAGGAGATAGATGAACAGAGCTGCCACGGAGCTCAAAAGTCAAATAATTTCCTTGCCTCTTGCATTTAGTATGATTAGTTTACTCTCCATTTTTGTAATCTCAAAAGAAGTTTGAAGATTCTCCCCCAACCCTCCAAGTCCTGTAATCCTAATAGATACAATCGTTCTGTTTGGTTTAAACACAAATCCTTCAGCTACCACTCACCCGGTTCTCCCTCTGCTTGTTCTCTTGGACAAATCAACTACCTCTGTCTCTATCCTACTGGGTCAGGAACTTGGAGGATTAAAACAAGAGCTCAGCTAGAACTCCAGCCTGTGTGCGTGCTAAGTTGCTTCAGTCATGTCTGACTCTGCAACTCCATGGTCCCACCAGGCTCCTCTGTCTGTGGGATTCTCCAGGCAAGAATGTTGGAGTGGGTTGCCATACCCTCCTCCAGGGGATCTTCCCACCCCAGGGATTGAACCCACATCTCTTATGTCTCCAGTATTAGCAGGCAGATTCTTTACCACTAGCACCACCAGGGAAGCCCCAAAACTCCAGCAGGGACAGCAAAAGTTACCACCGAAAAGCTGCTGGCACCCTAGAGGCTGCCTTCAATATGGTATGTGAGAGCATCAGAAAGATGGCTCGGGTCCAAAGGGACTTTCGGTGAGGTTATTTGTCAGGACTTGGTAGGCTGCATCTGGAGGGCTGTAACACTTAGGCAGACTCAGAGCTTGGCTTGCTTTTGCTTCCACCAGAGGCATTCCTCTGCTTGCCACAGTGGTCAGGAGCTGTGTGTCAGCCTGGAGCTGGGCAGGAGGAGTGGGAGGAAGGCTTTCCTGATTCTCTTCCTGGGGTGACTCTCAAAGGCATTGTGATTATGGGTATGGAAAGTAAGTTCTCTATGGAGAGCTTAGATAGATGAAGCAATTGTTTTTGAAATTAGCACTAGCGATTGTTCTCAGTCTCTGTTAAGAACTGACCAAGAGGAGATGGGGTAAGTCTGCAGCCAATTAACATGTGCTACAAATGTAAGACAGAAAAACCAAAGAATAATGAAAATAATGGGAAATATCCTTCTTTAGAGAACACTCAGGGAGGGTTGGGTGGAGACCCGGAATGCTTTTGGATGTTCCCTTTCTGGTCCCAGGCAATAGATCAAGTGACGTCTGAGTGGACAGGTTGCGGCAGAGTCGAGGCTGAGTCAAGTCTGGGTCTATGGTGTCTGCATGAAACGGGCAGAGTGGGTGGGCTGGAGAGAAAAACGAAGTGGCCTGCCTTGAATATCACTTCCAGCTATATTGGGCGACTGCACTTAGAGGTTCCACAATGGATTCTCTACACCAGCCTGGGGCCTTCAGACTGTCTGCTGAAGTCCTGGCTCCCAACTGTGCAAGTATAAATATGGGGCATATTTAGGAGTTGCTCAACACTCAGCATATATAGATTCTATCCACACGTTGAGCACTGTGAGCCCCCGTGTTAGTCCTCTCTAAGTTCGTAAATAGGACAGGGGCTTCTGCTTGGAGATGCTGGAGATCACTTTCCATCCCAGATTAAATTTTGACATAAGTTTTTCCAAATTCCTCCTGGTGTACTGGCCCTGTTCCACTGGATCCCAGAGCTACTGAATAACATTCTGAGCTGTGTTTCTTGCTGTTGCCAGGCTGGAAAAACTGAGGGAGGCACTAGTGGAAGAAAGAAACAGGGAGGGAGAGAGCCAGGCTTAATTCCCCTGCATTCAGCTCCTGTCTTTTTAGCTCTCTTCTCAAAGGGTTGCTTCAATCCTACCTTCATTACCCACCCCCGCTCTGGGTCCCCTGCAGGGAGACCTCCTTCACATTTGCCCAGATGAGTGGCTGAGCTTGGGGAACTCACTTTCCTGCTGGTGGTCTGAATCAGAGATGTACTCCTTCCTTTCTCAGACAGAGAAGCCTTCCTCTCAGTCCTCTGATGTTAAAGGCAGAGGCTATATTACATGATCTGGGTGACCTGAAGAGATTGCTTTTTCTTCTCTTTGTCTCAGTTTCCCCATCTTTGCAATGCAAAAGATAAAATAAAACTTTATCTGGCAACGTCAAAGTGGCAATGAGGGGAAAAGTTTATAAATATAGTTACTGTGTGTTGAAAAGCAAGTGCTTTTTCAGTTATGTGCCAGGTCCCAAATCAAAGCCTTCAATGTACTAATCCACTAATTAAGAAAAATAAGGTGTTGGTGTTCTTTAACCCCCAAAAAAGGACTAAGAGGGAGACAACCAGATACAGGAGCTTTGGCTTAAACTGCACAAGAAGGGATTTGGGGTAGACACTGAACATTTTTAGGTTTGACTTAGGAAAAACTTTCTTGCAAGACCTTAGGACGCTTAACTAATGCGATTTTATCTTTGGCAGAGCTTTTGGAAGAAGTGAACCACCTTATATTTAAAGGACATATGTGGTTCTGCAAGAAGGCAGAGTGACAAGATGCTGTGATGGAGTCTTTTCCACCCCAAGATTCACTGGTTATACAGTTCGGCAGTAACTATTGGCTTCTCTCCATTGACAGCTGCTCTTCTGTCACATTTTCAAGGTCAAACTCTGGTAAAGCACAGCATACTATATGACATTTCTGTTATGACACTCCGCCTGGATTCAGAGTGGGTAGCAGGTAAGTAGTGGTGACTTCTGGGTGGGTTGATAGACAGCTACAAGTAAATGTCAAAGCTTCTACATCACGAAACATATGAGAGATTAGAGAACGCTGCCTTGGGAATAGGAAGACCTTCCCCAAAGAAAGAGAGACTTTACATACAGAACAGTTTTCGGTGTACATGATGGTGTCTTGCACTTCAAAGTAGAGAACCAGACACCTTTTCAGCTTGCCCACCCATGGTCCACCTCTGGGACCGGTACCTCTCTCACTCGGGGGGCTGTCTGGCTTGTTAACATCTTGCCAAGTGAGTGATCTGTTCTGTGAGCACAGGGAGAGAGAAGGATCCATGGAGAGGTTGTGGCCTCAGTCCTATCTGTGCTTTGATGCTGCGACGGTGCTGTTTGCTCTCAGCAGGCTTTACTTCAAAGCCCTCTGCCAATGGCCATTAATGAGTCCTTCCTCCCTCAGGGAGAGAGGTACTTTGCTGCAGAGGAGGAGAAGTAAATGCTGGCTCAGCACTTTCCAGCTGGGCTGAGACGTCAGAGGCTCTGGTGCAGTGTAAGCACATTCTGAACACAAGACCCAGAGAGGGACCGAAAGGCACCTGGACAGTCCAGTCGGAAATGGAGACTTTGGTTCTTGCGGACAGACAGGCCATCCGTGGGCCTTGTGGGGAGTGTTGGGGAGGCCTTGTGCTTGCTCGCCACTGCAGGGTTTGGCAGGGGTCAAGCTCGTGTCACCCAGGGAGCCCTCTGCCCTGCCACCAGGGGCTCCTCGTGCTCCCGGAGAGCCAGCCAGAGCAAGTGCCGCACGCAGCTCTGAGAGGCTGCAAATTCCCATCCACCGGCTGCATGTTTAAAACACAAGCACCCAAGCATAAGACTGGGCTGATCAGGGGGAAACAGAGAGCTCGTCCTCTCTGGAGTCAATGAGAAAGTACAGATACCATGGTTTCTTAGCAGCCCACTTTCCTCCTCAACTTAAATGCCCCTGTCTATGAATCACCCCCTCCCAAACCTCTCCAAACTCATTTCTCACAGCTTGGCACATGACCCCTTCCTGTGAGACACGGGAATCTCCTAGCCGTCCCCTCAAAGTGACTTGGTAAATGACCGGTCCCTTTGTGGCGATGGCGCCTCTAAGGATGGCTCGGTCCTATGTTCCTCCAGCCCATACCCATTTATCTCTCAGGACCTAAATTTAGACTTACCTCTTCTGAGAATTCTTCTTCCATACCAACCCACTCCCCAGTGACTTTTCCTAGCACTGCCATGCAGTCTAAGAGTATGCCACAATGTACCACTTTGTACGGGGATGTGGCAGGGTTCTCAACTTGCTTCATCAATATTCTTTGGTTCTCCTACTTCTAATTCTTCTGTGTTGCCCCCAGCACTCAGGATCAGATCTTTCCAATGCAACAGACAGCACTCCCCACTCCCCTTTGCCAGCGTCTCACCATTGATCCTATTGCCTTGGAGGTAGAGGTTCTCCAGGTTGGTGCTGACTGGGGGGATCTTCTGCAGCTGGTTGTAGGAGAGGTCGAGCTCAAGGAGGCTGCTGGAATTGAAGGTATTTGAGGCCAGGCCATTGTTGGTGAGGCTGTTGTGGGATAGCCGCACATACAGCAGCTTGGGTGACCCCCGGAAGTAGCTGTCGGGGACTGAGAAGACGTTGTTGTGCTCCAGGTACAGCTGCTCAAGGGCTGAGGGCAGTCCATCAGGTACCTTCCTAAGGTGGTTGTAGCTCAGGTCCAGCAAGATCAATGATCGGAGGCCTTTCATAGAACTGCCCACTTCCTGGATCTCGTTGTGATGAAGGTACAAGGCTGTGAGGTTCTCCAGCCCCTCCAGCGCATTGTTGGGGACCCTTGAGATCTGGTTGTGGTCAAGATGGAGCTCTCTCAGGGACCGAGGCAGTGGGCTGGGTATCCGGGTCAGGTTGTTGTGGTCCAGATACAGCCTCTCCAGGTGCCTCAGCTTGGAGAAAACCTTCTTGCCCACCTTATCACTGGTGATCTGGTTGCCATGGAGAGCAATCCAGAGCAGCCCAGTGGCATTGTCGAAGACACCCTCCTGGATGGAAGAGATCTGGTTGTTCTGGAAGTAGACGTATTTCATGCGGGAGGGGACGAAGGGCAGGTACTTGAGATTGCGATTGTCGCAGTACATGGCTGTGGGGAAGTTGGGGGGACAGTCGCACTCCTGGGGGCAGTCTCGGGGCTCTGGTTGGGGTGGAGAGCCGTAAGCATAAGCTGGACCTTCTTCTCCCCCGTAGGGGTAAGGCTCATAAGGCTCATAGGGGTAGGGGTCATAGGGATCGTCGTAGGTGGACTGCTGGTTGCGGAGGAACTGAAACCACCAGTGAGAGTCTTCCTCATATTGGGCCCAGGAGAGGGAGCAGAGCCCTGCCAGCAGCAGGATGGACGCCCACTGCATTTTGTGTTTCTGCAAGAAGGGAGAGAAAATAGAGGAATCAGGTGTGAAGGAGACTCCAGGGAGTCAGAGAGGCAGAAGAGGTGAGCCTTGGGCTTTGAGCTCTGCAGACCTGACCTTCAGCAGAAAGCAGCTCCGAGCAGAGTCCTTGCTCCGCCTCCTCTGGGCCTGTCCCAGCACTGCCTCTACGTGCTGGTCCGGATGAGCCTTGGCTCCCTGGGGGAGCTAGGTGCACTTCCCTCTGCTCGAAGAGTCACAGAAACAGAGCCTTTGAGATCAGAAGGAGCTTGAATGGAGGTATTGCTTTTCTTTTTTTCTTCAGAGAGCAGGCCCATAGGCACCTCTAGCAACCTGAAGGTACTGTTAGGGAAGCGAGAAAGCCCACAGCAACTTCCATAGGAGTGGGGGTGGTGGTGGGTTCTATTTGGGCCTGAATTTACATCCAGTTTGAACTCCCCAGGGAATAATGTTTGCCAAGAGTCCAAGGAAAAAACCCTCTGGCTCTTTCCATATCTCTGGGAAACACCCAGGAGTGGCTTGAGGTCTCAAAGGGGAAGATCTGCACTACTTGGGAAGTTCTGGTTTTGAGTCTTTGGGGAAGGGTGTGGTCCCCTGCAGCCATCACAAGACTTGGGCTTGTGGTACCAGCATGTGTAACAGTGCCAGAACCTGTAACAGTCTACTGGTGGGGAAACTCTCTGGTTGGCAGTTTGTGGCTATACTTGCAACTTGGCTGGCAAGGGCCATCATACAGCAGTTACAGATTCTCTTCAGAGGGGCTGTGGCCCCCCAGTGTGGCCCTTGTGTTCTAGAAGGGGTATTGAGAGCATGAAGTCTTAGTGCCCTGGGCTGTCTTCCATGGCATCTAGTAAAGTGTTAGTACTTCTCACGCTCCGCCATGGACATTATGCCAGAGCCAGCTGAGGCCAAGAGAGATAACAAGGAACATCAAACAATGGAACAGGAATTGAAGACTCGTGAGTGTTCCCAGGGGAACGTGACTTTAGAATGGGATTCTGGCGTCCTGCTCTCCCATCCGAAGCCCTTGGTGATGACCTCTGGGTTACCAGTCTCTGTAGCCAGGCCCCACATTGCCTGGCAGCTCACTGCTTTTGAGCTTGTGTGCTAGTGAGACCAAAGCAGGTGAGGCTTGGAGAGAAGTGTGAGTCTGATGTCCCCTGAGGGGGAAGCTGAAGGCGTGGAAGAGGAGGGTGGCCTGTCCGGCTGGATGTCTTACTCTGGATACCGACAGCCAGAGCACCGCACAGCCCTTACGAGCAATGAGCACCTTCCAGAGGGGTGAGTGTCACCCCTGGGTAGAGAAACTTTAGAACCTTTCTTGGTCTGGGCATAGTCACATATGCTGTTCACGGTGCTGTTGGCCCTTGCTGGGGACAAGAGAAAGAAAGGACTCTAAAAGCCAACGTCGAAGCCCATGAGCTGATGAGAAGGCCCCTGGGGGTAACAGTCAGTCTGATCCCTTTCTGGCCACCGTCTCCCTCAGACCTCTCTGTCCGCTGCGAGCAAGTCCCTCGGGCCTGCTTCATCCCAGTAGCCCACGGGCTCCAGGAAAGAGGTGCCTCACTCATCTTCAGCAGCCTCAGACAAAGAGCCCACAGTGTTCCTGGGGAGCCTCCCCAGCCGCCCACTGCCTGGGCACGCTGGCTGGGCCCTGGCACTGCCCAGGAGAAAACGGATAGAGTGGCCCACTGCCAGCAGCACATTTTTCCATGCTAAGCTCTGGGCTGCTGCAGGCCCAGGGTGGCTGTCTGGAGGTTGGCACAGTGAGCCTCTGTGTCCATTTCTCCTTCCAAACTAGGCACCTTGGCAGGCAAGAGCAGCCCTCCTCTTCAAGCCTTCCAGGGCTGTGCATCCTGCGCACTCGACTCTCTTTCGGTGTCATGACTGCTGAAAGGGGTTGTTGGGGACCTTGTGCCTCTCTTTACCCCTTCCCTATCTCTTAGCAATGTTGCTCCAGGCTTTATATTCTTAAATCCTCTCCACCTCACCCCCAATACTAGAGACATTCCTGTGCTCCAAGTTTTGTGAGGTGGAAAGCTTCTAGGACTGGTACTTTCTGAGTTGGGGGGAGCTTACTCAGGAGTTACTGCTGTTCTTTCATTTTCCATTCTAGAGAAGCATGTCTCCTTCCTATCAGAGTCCAGGGTGTCAAACCAAAAGCTGCTTTGTAACCTGAATTAGGTCCCCATTTCACAGTTCCTTGGACCTGGTCAACTCTCAACACTTCTGTGTGTTTTTTCCCTTTCACCCCAACAACATACAAGCACACACATACACACACACACACACACACACACACACACACACACTACACAAAATTCCCTCTCCCCTCATATAAGAGTGTTTAGGTGCCTCAGACCCTCTGAAGAGACTGCAGGGCACAAATCTAGGATGGTGGACTTTCTGAGTAGTAGTGGGGCAGAGCTGGCTTCCCCAGATACCTGGCACTTCACTTTTTCACACCTGAAAGCTGAAGGTTCCCCAGCAGTCAGAAAGGAACTGTCGGACAAAGGTGGCATGTGGGAACTCCCTCCTCCAGCTCCCTTTCCCTGCTCCAGCATCCTGGGACGTGGTCCAGATGGGGAAGAAAGAATTGTTCCTTCTGCCCTGGGCCCTGTCCCCTCTCCCCAGCCTCTTTCCTTTGCTCCTTTAATGGAACTACCAGGGACAAAATCTGAAGGAAAAATGACAGACTTACCTTGAAGTTGAATCTTTCAGAGAGTGACCACGTCCCTCTGTCTGGCCTCCTTGGTTGGAGAGCGTGTGAGCAGGAGAGGAGTGACTGTGTCTACTGAGAGTGTGCGCGCCTGTGCCAGGCCAGGGCCCGCCCCCAAATTCCTAATCAGACGTCGTGAAGAGAGAGGTTGAGGAGCCCAGATCCTGGCTTTCTCAGCGCTGCTGCAGAGGCGGAGCTCACACTCAACCGCTCAAAATTGCTATAAAAACCACCTTCTTTCCACTCACTTATCTTCCCTGAAGCATTGGCAGCTTGGGGTCTCTTTCTGCTGAATGAGTTAGTGGTGCTCTGGAGGTTATTTGTACAGTCTCTTACAAAGGCCTGGATTTCTCGTTAAACCCATAGGGCAGATGCAGGGATAGGGAGGGCCAGGATTTGCCAAGAGGCATCTTAACTCTTTCAACAACCCAGGGTCCCACTGGAGAGCGAGTGCTCACCTTTCTGGGCTCCAGCACCCTCTGTGGGCAAGTGGTTAGGCTGATGGACAATGGAGAGGATACAGGGTAGCTGGCGTTGGCTCCAATTCCATCCCTGACCAGTGTAGACATGTCTGGGCTATAGGATTTCTCTCTCCCCACTGGGATAAAAGGGTAGAAAGGGACTCTCATATTTGTTAGTCATTTACTGTGCACTAGGGCTTCCTTCATATCTCAGTTGGTAAAGAATCTGCCTGCAATGCAGGAGACCCCAGTTTGATTCCTGGGTTGGGGAGATCCCCTGGAAAAGGGATAGGCTACCCACTCCATTATTCTTGGGCTTCCCTTGTGGCTCAGCTGGTAAAGAATCCACCTGCAATGGGGGAGACCTGGGTTCGATCCTTGTGTCGGGAAGATCCCCTGGAGAAAGGAAAGACTACCCACTCCAGTATTCTGGCCTGGAGAACTCCATGGACTCTATAGTCCACGGGGTCGCAAAGAGTCAGACACGACTAAGTGACTTTCACTTTCACTTTACTATGCACTAGCATCATGCACACCCACCTAATCTCATGATGACCCTCAGGTTAACACTACCTTGTGAGTTGTAGTAAGGTCTCTATGAGGTAGTTTGTGTGAGGTCCCTGGCCCAGGACACAGCTGATGCTCACGCAGTCTGTGGTAGAGATAATTGCTGTTATTACCCATTTTACAGATGTCGAGACTCTGAGCAAGGGGAGGATGAGGTCATAGAAGCAGGCAGGAACTACACCATGAAAGGACTTTTAGGCCATGGAATGGATTTAACTTTTATTCTGAATGTATTTTAAAAACTTGTTTTAGGGAGAGAAAGTGAAAAGATCTGACCTACATTTTAAAAAGTCCATGGGAGAGACTGCTGTGCGGTGAAAAGGAGGAAAGTGTGGAAGCAGGAGCTCTAGCTCTCCTCTGTTGAGAGATAACAGCAGATAGGGCCAGTGCCGTGAAAGAGGGAACTATGTATGTTTAGACAAGTTGAAAAGTCTTGAAGATGGACCAGAGAAGGAGTTAGGGAAAGTGACGGATGAGTCCTTGATTTTGAGTTTGAGCAACTGGGTGGGTGGTAGCACCATTTCCTGACATTAGAAAGATGGGGAGGGACAGAGCCTAAGTTAGAGATGCCTGTTCGGCATTCCAGTGCAGATGCATGCAGGCAGTTAGATATACCAGGATAAATTGGAAGGTCAGGTACTGGAAGAATCTGGATTTCCTAGAATCTCAGTAGCTTAGATGAACCCATGCATCTGAAATGTTCATTCTTCAACTAATTGCTTCCTGCTAACATCCAAGGAACACCCCTTAAAATTTTTTTGTTTTAACTGTGGTAAATTACACATAACATAAAATTTACTATCTTAACAATTTTCACAGTTCAGAAGTTTTAAGTATCGCTATACAACCAGTCTCCAGAACTTTTTCATCTTTCAAAACTTAACTTTATATTCACTAAACAAAAATGCCCCATTTCACCCTCCCCCAGCCCCTGGCAACCACCAGAGTAGAAAGAATTACTTTCTCTCCCTATGAATTTGACTACTCTACATGACTCATACAAATGGAATCATACAATATTTATCTTTCTGAGACTGGCTTATTTCACTTAGCATAATGCCTTCAAAGTTCATCCATGTTGCAGCGGGTGTCAGAATTTCCTTCCTTTTAAAGATTGAATAATACTCTATCATATGTATATACTATATTTTGCTTATCCATTTATCTTTCAATGTACATTTGAGTTGCTTACACTTAGCTATGGCAAATAATGCTGTTATGAACATTGGTGTACAAATATCTCTTCGAGATCCTACTTCTAATTACTTTTTTCTTGTATGTCCAGAAATGGAGTTGTTGGATGGTATGGTAATCTGTTTGTATCTTTTTTAAGGAACTTCCATATTGTTTTCTAAAGTGTAGTCATACCATTTTACATTTCCATCAACAATAAACAAGGGTTTGAATTTGAAACACTCACTCCTGTTTTTTTAAAAAATACTAATTGAGAAAGCTTCAGATTTGAAGAATTTAGAATTTGAATTTTAAACAATGGAACTTTCAGTTGCTCCAATAGGTTTTGAACTGTTGACATAATATGAAAACTCCTTGTTAGGGACCCAATCTCCTCAGAAATTTCAAAGTTTTTTAAAAGATTAAATATAATGAATGGGCCTTTGCTTACTACCTACTATAAACTAGAGGGTTTACGGATATTATCTCATTAGTAATCACAGTAGATACTTTGTGTTGAAAATAGAGGATCGCAGGTATACAGTGATTAGATTGTAAAACAAGGATTTGAACCTTGACCTACATGACGCCAAAGACCGAACGCTTTCTTACAACACAAGGCCGGAGGACCAGTGGAGGGGGTGGTGACCTCCTTATTGCCAGGGTTAAACTCAATTAATATGGAGTCCAACTAATTGCAGTGGCCCAATCTGCTTGAATCTGTGGCAGGGGATTGTAAGGATGAGAGGGGTCTGGGATACCGGGTTTCGTTTCCTGACTCCAGACATATTTCATTTCAGTTTAATACATGTAAGCATCTACTCTATGCCTGGCATGCTTTTAAGAGCTGGAAACACAAAGAAGTTTTGATAGACTGCCTGCTCAAAATAAAGCAGGTGTGTAAGCAGCAAGGGATTCCCAGGTAGCTCAGTGGTAAAGAATCTGCCTGCCAGTGCAGAAGCTGCAAAAGACTTGAGTTTGATCCCTGGGTTGGGAAGATACCGTGGAGAAGGAAATGGCAACCTACTCCAGTATTCTTGCTGGGAAAATCCCATGGATGGTCTGTGCGGTGGCAAAGAGTTGGACACAACTGAGCAACTGAGCACACATAAGGAGCAAAATCTGGTTTCATGAGTGAAGCAGAGTGGCCTTAATGTTAAGGTGGTTATAAATAATGCACAGATAACTTTCTCATCATTTTTGAATCCAGAAAGCAATCACTTTGCAATGGAAAACACTAGTTTTAGCAACTGGACATAAGAGACACTTCGTAGCTAGATCTAGATAGCCTGGACAAATCTACCCATTAGGTACAGATGTTAACTTTTTCAAATTCTAGCATACTTAAATGTGGTGGTATTGCACTGAATTCTCACAACCACACAGGATTATGAGAGACAGCGCAGGGAGAGCTCTCGAAAGAGCAACTCCCCGAGAAAACACTGAGTGCATATTCAATGAGAACTTATCTGGAATTTAGTAACAGAGCTCAGCAAAGCAATAGCAAGGCTTTGAAGATAAGGAAGTTTGTTCTGCATGCAGAGCAACATCTGCTGAGACTGACGCGTCAGCCACAGTATCTGTCTTAAGAGCATGAGAAAGAGTACGTAATGAAAGGGTGAGACAGGACAGTCTCCGGAAAACAGGGCCTTGAGAAAGCAACAACTTTTATATTCCCACACTTAATAATACTTGACAATGGAAGTCAGTAGAGTCTAGGGGCCAAACATTGATTGGGATTTTTTCCAACTAAGATCTACCAAAAAACACAGTATCCCCAGGTGGGATTTTCACTAGGTCTTTAGTCATCTGTTCTGTTGCAAGGTAGGCTGGGGAGAAAGGAAGGAGGGAGGAGATGAGCGAGATCAGGTCAAGAGGAGAGTTTCAGGGAACCATTCACTGTTCACAAATTCCTTTATCAATGACTTCTAGCCTCCATTTTGACTACTGCCTCTCAATCTTCCTGGTTCTGCATCTAGGCCCTCAGAACTCGGTTTCAATATGGGACACCAAATAAGGGATCCTGATGCCTGCAGATTGCCAAAGGAATCAGCACGTGAAGGAAGTTCATCTGGGACACTGGTGCTTTCTGAGAGCTGTCAAGCCAGCAGCACTACCCAGTTACTGGACGACAAACAAGCTAAAGAGACTATTACTCATTTCTGTAAACCCTATCCCCAGCTGGGCATATAGTGCTTGGCACTTAGTAGGTAATCAGTAAAGGGTTATAAACTGAACTGTATTTTTGGCTGTCTACGGAGTTTGCCTATCCTCAGAACCCAGTGTTTGGTGGAATAACCACCAACCAGGCCAGGAAAACCCTTAGGCCTTCAGGTCAGTTATATTTTCCAGGGGCTCATGTCGTTGCTATTTCCTCCCCACCCAGAAAAAGTGCAGGTTAAGCCACAACCACTGGGCGAAACTAATTGCCTTTGATGTTTGGGCCCACTCCGTCTAGAAGGGCTGAAGTGCCTTCTGATTCAAATTCCTCTCAGCAAAGAGACATACGTGCCTCTGGCTGCCAAACCCTTCCTCTTCAACCTTCACAGGACCCAAAAGTCGTTGTTTTCATAACACCACTTCTGATCCCAAACAACCAAGGAATGAAGGGTAAGACTGGAAATCCACCCAAACCAATTATTGAGTTGGATATAAAGAGGTCAGTAGAGATGATCATCGTCCTGCATTACCAGCCAGGACCCGCTGCTCGCCCATTCTGAAAACTCTTGATGCCAGAGAGGGATTGTTTACTAGTCTGAGGTTTTGATGGAAAGTCCTGGTTATATGGGTACCCAAAAATACTGTCCCAGAGTTTCTAAGGGAGATGTTTTGCCTTATTCCCTTGGCATTGAGTGCTTGTTCTAAGTTCTCCCCATGGATAGTCTAGAGGAGACAAAGATGTTGGAGTGGGCGGGGAGGCTTGTTTTCTTTCAGATGCAAGAAGGAAAAGATCTCAAGTTCCAAGTTCTGGGAAATGCATTGAGGGCTTTGGAATTTCCTTCTAATAAGTTCTTTAAAAATAAGACAGAGCACAACCTTTATTACTGAATGGATAGCATCTCTTGTTTTTACTACGTATTTTTTGCCCACTTGTCTTTATTCACATGATGATGACATACATGATGGATTCCAGAAAATCAGCTTCTGGAAAGTATAAGTGTATTTAAGTCAGGAAAGGGAGGATGGTTCAGAGAGTGAAACCTAATTGAGGAATGAGACAGTGAAATTTGAAGCCTAGAGGTTTTGGTCTGTCAGTAACTAAGTTTGTGACATCCATCTTTGTTATGCAAATGAGCTAATGGTGCGTCTCAGACTGTGCCTGGGGCTGTTGGAGAGAACAGGTGTAGGACAGACCAGTTCCCAGGATGCTGGTGTCTGCTACCATGTGACCTGGCTGTAGGTGAGACCAGGTCTGGATATTAGCTCTAAAATACCACCTACCATTTCTGAATTCTCATCACAACCTATGAGATAGGAATTTTTATATCTTATTTTTACAGATGAGGAAACCAAAGTTCAGGAAGGCTAATTTTTTCAAGATTATATACCAATTAAAAGTGGCAAAGCTGGGGTTTTAAACTTAAGCCTGTCCACCTCTTGAGTCTGAGTTTCTAACCACTGTGCTATATAGAATCTCCAGAGTAAAGGAAAAAGCATGGGTTGAGAACACAGATATAATTTCAAATTCCAGCTCTGCCACTTATTAAAGTGAAGTCTCCGTGACTTTGAGCATTGCTTAAGCATCAGTGAGATTCGGAGTTCTCGTTTGTAAAGTGGGGGCAGTAACCCGAAACTCGTGAGACGTTGGGAGGACTAAATGTACAGGACATAGGCTCCTAGTAGGGAGCCTGCCGCCTGCACGTGGCCCTTCAGTAAATGGTGGCACCCTTTGATGTTTAGTAGATTGCAAGCTCCCTGAGGAAGGAGGCAATGTTGTTGTGCCTCCTTCAGTGCTTGGCTAAGTGCCTGGTGTGTCTTAGGCCTTTTCTAAACCTTGTGAATAAATGAGTGATGAGGAAGCTGTATTTTACTAAAGGGTAGTAAACATACTTGTATGACTTCCCTGGTGGCTCAGAGGTTAAAGCGTCTGCCTCTAATGCGGGAGACCCGGGTTCAGTCCCTGTGTCGGGAAGATCCCCTGGAGAAGGAAATGGCAACCCACTCCAGTATTCTTGCCTGGAGAATCCCATGGACAGAGGAGCCTGGTGGGCTACAGTCCACGGGGTCGCAAAGAGTCGGACACGACTGAGCAACTTAACTAACTAAGTAAAACATACTTTAGTAACTTAAACCAATCAGACAGAAGTTAGCCAAGGATAGAGGTAGGAATTTTAGGGCTGGGATTATTGATCTCCCCAGGAAGAATAAGAGAGGTGACTATAATGTCAGTGTAGAAACCTCCACAGACATGTACAAATATTTTTAGGGGATCAGATCAGATCAGATCAGTCGCTCAGTCGTGTCCGACTCTTTGCGACCCCATGAATCGCAGCACGCCAGGCCTCCCTGTCCATCACCAACTCCCGGAGTTCACTCAGACTCACGTCCATCCAGTCAGTGATGCCATCCAGCCATCTCATCCTCTGCCATCCCCTTCTCCTCCTGCCCCCAATCCCTCCCAGCATCAGAGTCTTTTCCAATGAGTCAACTCTTCAAATCAGGTGGCCAAAGTACTGGAGTTTCAGCTTTAGCATCATTCCTTCCAAAGAAATCCCAGGGCTGATCTCCCTCAGAATGGACTGGTTGGATCTCCTTGCAGTCCAAGGAACTCTCAAGAGTCTTCTCCAACACCACAGTTCAAAAGCATCAATTCTTCGGCGCTCAGCCTTCTTCACAGTCCAACTCTCACATCCATACATGACCACAGGAAAAACCATAGCCTTGACTAGACAAACCTTTGCTGGCAAAGTAATGTCTCTGCTTTTGAATATGCTATCTAGGTTGGTCATAACTTTCCTTCCAAGGAGTAAGCGTCTTTTAATTTCATGGCTGCAGTCACCATCTGTAGTGATTTTGGAGCCCAGAAAAATAAAGGGGATAGATAGGGGAAATATCTTATCCAGGGGTTCATGGAAAAGTCAGGATTCAAGAGCCATGTACAGAGCAGTCCAGAAAGGGAGATGCCTCAGCTCCTTCCCAGACAGGAGTGTAAGAGTCAGGTTTGGGTTGGGGAGAGAACACCACTAAACTGGTAGCACCACTCTGAATACCCTTGGGCTGAGGAGAGTGGCTAACTCCTACCTGGAGATGGACAAGGCTGAATTCTCAAATCAAGAACTAGAAACAAGTCCCGTGATTCCATCCAAAGGTCTCTGGACTTGGATCTAGTTCTATTAGGTCTGCAAAGACCAGAAATAATGATCCCTAGTACCACGTGAGATATCTAGGACTCTAGTTCACTCTATTCCCTGTAATAAAGCAATAGTTTAACAATTAAATAAAAAATAATTAAGAAAAATCCCTTAAAAACAAAAAGAGGAAGGGCAATATATTGTCATTATCTTGGAAAGGGCAGGTATTTTGAGTCAGACAGAATGTTTTTGAATCCTAGAATCTAGAGCATGCTGCTTAATTTCCTTGGTCTTCAGATTCTTCATCTATAGCATGAAATGTTAACACCTAGCTCTTGGGGTTGGAGAAGGCAATGGCACCCCACTCCGTACTCTTGTCTGGAAAATCCCATGGACCAAAGAGCCTGGCGGGCTGCTGTCTATGGGGTCGCACAGAGTCAGACACGACTGAAGCAACTTAGCAGCAGCAGCAGCAGCTCTTGGAGTAGTTTTTAAACAATTTTAAGTGTCTAGCACAGCACTTGGTACAGAGGAGATACTTAGAAAATGCCATTCCTTCCCTTCCCTTGGGTGTTTGTCCAGGAACTGGTTAAAAAGGAGGACCTATGTCTTAATCTATGGGAAGATCATTTAGTAGGATTGTAGTTGATGACAGCCTGGAAAGAAAACAGAGTAAACACTTGACACACAGAAAAAAACAGAACAAAAGCCTAAAGGATCTAGGATTCTGACAATACAGCCCTCAGTTTCAGAGAAGTGGTTCTCAGCCCCTACTGCCCATGGGAGCCACTGGGTTGGCATTGGAACAAACCCAGCTCCAGGTCCCATTCTAGGCAAATGAGGCACAATTTCTGCTGATGGATCTGACGTCTTTTTGTGAATTGACTGATGGTTTTAGTGTGTAACCAGGTTTGAGAGTGCTGTCTAGAGGCAGGCGGATGATCATGATGACTTTTAATGTAGATCATCCTAACATCTAGCTCCAAAAAGAAGGGCTTTTCAAATATATTTTTAAATGAAGTACCCAGAAAAGGAGAGAATAAATGTGTACTCTCCAGTGATCAAGGAACATAATCCAAAACAGCTCATTCAAACTGAAATCTCACATCTGATGTTAAAAAATCACCTGAAATTTGTTCCATAAAACATTCATGTTTATTTCAATAGAAATTACCCCTCAACAACAACAACAAAAAATTGCCTTCCCAGATGGCACAGCGGTAAAGAATCCATCAGCCAATACAGGAGACTCAGGAGACACGGGTATGATCCCTGGGTTGGGAAGATCCCCTGGAGTAGGAAATGGCAATCGGCTCTGGTATTCTTGCCTGGAAAATTTCATGGACAGAGGAGGTTGGTGGGTTACAGTCCATGGAGTCGCAAAGAGTCAGACACGACTGAGCACATCACAGCCCCCAAAAATCTCCTTTAGTAAAAATGATGCTTCAGATACGTCTTGCTTTTCCAGGGCCTCGTGAATCCCAGGAATCCCAAATTGAATAGCACAGTTTTAGGTCATTCACCTTGGCTGGTGAGCGCCTCAGTCACTGGAGGAGCAGCTGGTGATTGTAGGGGCGGGGGTGCAGGGGTGCCCCTGTGCATCTCGGAGATGTATGCTGGCCGTGGGGTCACCCAAAGCGGGAACTGACTGGCCCAGCCCCCTGAAGTCTGCTGCTGTAGCCTGAGGAGGGACACTGCTGCTTCCTCCACAGCTTTCTTACTGGAGAAACTGCCAAATGGCTCCTGGCCAGGCAGCTCGGTAAAAGTTTGCGAAGTGAATCCCTTTCCCAATCCTCATGAGGCCACATTTCTAAAGGAATTTACAAGAATAGAAATCGTTTTCATCTTCAATCAAGATGCAGAAAGAACTCAGTCTCTTCCCTCTTCTTCCACTTCTTCAGTCTCCAGCCGGTTTAGGAAACACATCCTTGTGAGAGAATTTACTCTCTCCTTCACCTCCCTGCCAGCAGCCAGCCTCACAAAAAGTTCGTAAACTTCACCCACCTTGAGACATTTCTGTCTGGCCTGCTACATTCCTTTGGACCTGCTCCTCCCCTCCTTCAACATCTCATTTCATAAATATCAATAAAACAACATCTTCCAGGAGCAAATGTGTTCTGGTTTGAGGGTATAACTGGGATGTGCAGGATTAGAAGGATCTGCCTCCTTTCTGGAAACCTAGAAAAAGGAAACAGAGGGAATTAATATTTTTAAGGCTAAGTGCTCACACATCATTTCATTTAAACTTTATAAAACTCTGGAAAGAAAGTGAAAGTGTTACTCACTCAGTCGAGTCTAATTCTGTGACCCCATGGACTGTAGTCCACCAGCAGACTCCTCTGCCATGGGATTTCCCAGACAAGAACACTGGAGTGGGTAGCCAGCCATTCTCTTCTCCAGGGATTCTTCCCAACCCAGGGGTTGAACCCGGTCTCCTGCATTGTAGCAGATTCTTTACCGTCGGAGTCACCAGGGAAGCCCAGCACTGTGGAACACGGCTGCAATTATCTCAGCCTCAAAGAGGTGAACTGAGATTCAAACACAAGCAAATGGTATATAGGGCTTCTAGAAGAAGGGACTTCTCCTAGAAAGCCCCAACTCAAGAAGATCAGCTCCTAAGGTCTCCACCACAGGGTCCTGAGCTGTGGGAAGCCCCCTAATCTGCTGCAGGACACCCAGCTTCCGTGTCTCTTTTTCTTCCTTCCCCGTCTCTTTCTTCTTCAGGCTTCCATGAGAACTATGCCTGAAGGGGGCAGAAGTCAAGGTGCTCTTTGACTCTTTCTTTCTTTTTCTGTGTTCTGGCCTAGTTTTCTTTGACTCGGGGCCTTGTTTGTACTGACGTTGCTGAAGGAACAGCTCCTCTGACTCTGCAATTGGGCCTAGGGCATCCTTCAGTCGGGGTTTGAGAAAGTGCACTGAGTTGACAGCTGCCAGCCATACCATCTTGCCTCAGCAGGAGGGAAGAGAGCCGGACAGGACAAGAAAGAGGGGAGAGGAGGGGAGGGGAGGGAGCAGGAGGGAACCCGGGGTTAGTCAGGCCTCGGTCTGCAGTTGGCTGCTGTGGGTTCGCTGGAGGAGAAGGGCTAGTGTCAGCAGCTAGTGGGATTTGACATGAACAAGTGCTACCATCTGAAAGGGAAGGAAGATTTGAAAGGCTAGTAGCTGAGACGTGTTCTTGCTTAGTCATACTGTTGTTCTTAGAGACCTATGTCTGCAACCCAGGGTTGGGAGGCTCTGAACTGTGTAGGGATATCATCAGGAGGCATTTTAAGTGAGTGGAAAAAGTGACTGGGGTTCAGGCATAAAGTGATGCTTTAATTAGCGGCCTATCCTCTGTGTGAGGCCCTCTCCTAATTTAATGTAGTGGGGAGGATAGGAAGAGAACACCAGCTGGTTGTAGGTAAAGGAAAGTCAGATTTTGCCGTTCTTTCTTTCTTTGTTGGCTAATGCCTCTCCAACTATAGAGGCTCAGCTTCTGACAAACCTCCTCCCTTCTGCATTATTCCCTCTCTTGCTGCTTATGCACATGAATGCCTGTGTATGAGCAGGTCCATACACAGGCCCTGGGAAAGCAATCGCTGCACATGGCTTGCCTGGCTGTCCAGGCTCCCTCTGACTTCCCGCAAAACCTCCTGCAGATTGCTCTCTGTGTCCTGGGCTGCCAGCAGCTTCTCCTAAAGCCCAATGTGTCCCAGGACTGGGGGAATGCAAGGAAACAGCAAGGAGCTGTTACCTAAGACTTCCGGCTTCTGGTGGTTGGGTGAGACAGGCCACCAGGTAGAAAAAGCCTTGAGTGTTCCTGGCAGGACCTCTGGCAGCTCATGTAGTAACTGCCCCTCCAACCCACCAACCAATGCAAAGGAGCCCAGCAGCATGAACTCACTTCCACTTTAAGCTCTGGGATTCAGGGAGGTCACCTGGCTCTACTCACCTGAAGTCATTAGGGGTATGGCCTCAAGGGCAGCCAGGCGGCTCCTCTAAAGTTGGTGATCACGCTCCTGCTAGACCTATGCATCCCCAGGCATAGATGGATGAGAAGAGCTGGAGACCCTCCTGTTTGGGAGGCTAAGAAAGCAGCCTTCCTGCTGAGTGCACAGCACCCGAGTGTTCTCTCGCCACCTCACACACACGGTCCTACCCACCCAGCCCTCCTGGGATCTTCAGCAAAGTAATAAACCCAAGGCTAATGGCCAGCCCTAACAGCACAAGAGGCTTGGGTACCAACCCAGAGTTCCTGGAGCAGCAACAATCTGGCCATACTCCTTCAACACGGTGCACATCCAACCCTACAGCTCAGGGTCCCTTCTGGCCCCTGCCTCTACAGGGACCCTCCCAAAGGAAAGCAGTGCCCTTTACGTGCTTGGAGATGGTGTCAGCGGAGTGTAGTGTGTTATTCGTCAGTGAAAGCAAACCCCGCCTGCACATTGCCTTCAGCTGCCCACAGTCTCCCTCTGGCATGGCCACAGTCTCTCCTGCCTTTATTGGGCACTGCTATGTGTGAAAGGCTCAATGAAAATAGGAACTCATTGGATTTGCTGATAATTCTCCACTACCTGAGATGGTAAATTAGGACCTATTTGCTTATGGCAGAGAGATGGGTGATCCACACAGGAACTGTGTTTTCCGCAGAGCCCCACCGCCTGTGGGCACATCAGTGTATGCATGATAACATATGCCTACACAGTCTGGCAGCAACACTGACCCGCGAGGCTGAATTGAACCATATGTAGTGAAGCGTGGTTGCAATATGTTTTAGAGGAGAGTTAAGGCAAGCTGCCCTCATCTTTTCTCATTTTAGAGGAGTAAGCAAGTCAGTGGTCATAAACACCAAAGACTTCACACACTGCCAGACTTCCATAAATATATACATATTTTATTGAAATAAAAATACAATTAGCCATTTACATGTGCAATGCAGTGTCATCTAGTGCATTCGCAATGTTATAAAGCTAATTTCAAAAGATTTTTCTGATTTCAAAAGATTTTTGTCACCCCTGAAGAATACCCTTCACCCATTAAGCAATCACTCCCCATTCTTTCTTCCCCCTCAGTCCCTGGCAACCAAAAATCTGGTTTCTATCTCTATGGATTTGCCTATTCTGAATTTTTCATATAAAAAAAAATCATACAATGTGTGATTCTTTGCCCTCTTTCACTTAGTATAATGTCTTCAAGTTTCATCCAAAGTTATAGCATCTATCGGGACTCCATTGCTTTTTATGTCTGAATAATAATCCCTTGTATGTATACACTACAATTTGTTTATCCGTTCATCCACTGATAAACATTTGGGTTGTAACCACCTTTTGGCTATTGTGGATAGTGTTGCTATGAATGTTTGTGAACAATTATTTGTTTGAGTACCTGTTTTCAGTTCTTTGGGGAATATACCTAGCAGTGGATAGCTGGGTCATATTGTTAGGGGAAGCACACTGACTGAGATCGCCCGCCCTGGCCAGGCACCACAGTAACCATTTGCATGAGTTGTTTTACAACAGGAGGTCCTGGTTAGGAACATGGAACTAATAAGCCTCTACCAACCAGAAGAGTTCGGGAAAGGTCAAAAGGAGACACCACCTGTCTGACCACCTCCCAGAATCCTTCTCTCTGGCGTCCATCTTGGCTGAACAAGACGTGCACCACCAGGAAGGACTCTGAGTCAGAATGATTGGCTGAGGACAACCCGGAAACTAACCCCATCACCATAAAACCCGAGACTGCGAGCCACATGGCAGAGCAGCTCTCCTGGGTTCCCTTACCCTCCTGCTCTCCACCCGGGTGCCCTTTCCCAATAAAGTCTCTTCCTTTGTCACTGCATGTGTCTCCTTGGACAATTCATTTCCGAGTGTTAGACAAGAGCCCAGTTTCGGGCCCTGGAAGGGGTCCGCCTTCCTGCAACAATATGGTAAACATAATTCTATGTCTAAGTTTTTGAGGAAGTATATTTTTTATTTGATCCTCCCCTGTGAGGTAGACAGAGCAGATAGATATTAGAGAGAATGCATATTAAGCATTTAGGTCATTACATAGCACATACTAAGTGTTCAATAAATTTAAAATACTATTATTATCAGGTGCAGAAACTGAGGCTCAGAGAGTTCAGATGACTTGCTCAAGCTCCCTATAAATCACAGGATCTTAACTAAACCCAGGGCTTCCAATTTAGACCACAGAGCCAGTCTTTTTCAAACAGATTTCATGAACGCAGGCCATGGCTTTTCCCTAGAGGGAAAAAAAAAAATTCTAATAGTGTGAATTTCCGCTTGGGCTCAGGGACCTGTCCTGCCCTGGACCAAGGAAAGACACAGAAGCCTTGAGCAGAGAGGCCGCCCATCCTGTGCTCCCAGCCCTTCATGCTGTCCTGCCTTCGCCACCTCAGCTCCGCAGCAGCCGCCTGACAGCAGGGAGCGGGTGGCACCAAGTGTCGCTGACAGCCGGCTGGGCTGTTGCTTCCCCTGAGCCCCTGGGTCCCTCCAGAGCCCCCGGTTTTCCTGCCTTCAGTCCCTCTGCAGAAGTAGTTACAATGAACCTCCACAGCTCAGGCGGTGGGGGTGGGGTGGGGAGGGGGTGACCCAGAGGCTCACACCACGCAGAGAATCCCTCTGCTTGTCCCTTCTCATTTGGGAACCTGCTTGAGCATTTCATGTCTGCATTAGCGTTAACTTCCCAGCGGGACTTGACCGGTCTCTCACTTCAGAAGACTGGATCTGCAGCCCAGAAACGTTAAGTGAATTTCCAGACGTCAGGCAAGGGAAGGACAGCACAAATTCTTGGCTAGGGCTTTCTGATCAGCCCCCATTCTCTTACTCACCCCATATCCTGCCCTGCCCAATGATACCAAGAACCAGAGCACAGACTTCTGGGGAGGTGTCATGAACTCAGGCAGGGAAGATTCAAGAATTCATGTGGTTCACCCCTGACTCTGAGTAAGATTAGGTTGAAATCCAGTGGATATAGCTAACCTCTGCAAGTATAGCAGAGGCATCTCTGATGGGATGGGGAGAGAGCAGTGCCAGCCAGAGGGTTCTGGGGGACTTTGTAATTTTTGTTTTGTTTCTTTTTTAAAAAATTTATTTAATTGGAGGCTAATTACGTTTTGTTTCTTTAACTTGTCTATGATCACAGCTCTTAAGCCTGTCCTCTGCCTTCCCTCCTTCCTCTCTCTGTTAAGTCTGCGGTTTGACTGCTTCAAAAAAGTGGCAACCACTCCCAGATTTTGTGGTTCTGAAATGTCAAGGCCAGTTGGGAGTTTTGTTTTTGCTTTTCTCCTAAAGACTAGGATGGGGAGGAGCCTTAGAGTATCCTAGCGCCAAGAAACTCCTGGGCCTTGGGGGAGAAGTTGAGAGGGCTTACAAAGGCTTCTGTCTTTTCCTGTGCTTTCTGTTGATTCTTAATGATGGAAAAGTCAGAATGGAACAGAGCACTGGCCTGGAGAGGGCCAGTGACTACCTTGGGTGGAAGGAAGGAGGAGTGACTGGCAGAGGATGTCTGGGACCTGGCAATTCCTTGACTACTTAGTGGTTATGTGGGTATTGCTGACCTTGAGCTATACATTTGTGTTTTGTGCATCTTTATGTGTGTTGTTAAATTTCACAACAAATAAAGAATCCTGGCTTAAGGATCAGAATATAGAGGTTCATGCTTGGCTTTTCCACTTATTTGTCATGAGGTCATAATATAATCATTTTAATTTCTCTAGTCTTCAGTTTCCACATCTATAAAATGGATTCACCAAACCTTGAGAAATGTAGTATTTCCTGCCATAAACAAGGATATCATAGTCATCAGCAGTTCTAGCCATACAAATGTGCATTTCTGACCCCCAAGGACACCCAGGAAGATCAATGCCTGTTATCCAGCAGCCACGAGGCTGCCACCACTCCCTACAGTGAGCAAGGAACTAAGGATGTGAAAAATAATGGCAGGATGCTGGCCCCAGACAGCTGAGATGTATATGAAAGGAATGATTTCAGTGAGCTAGACTCTTGCATCATCCCAGGATAGAAAGAGCAAAATTACTTAACTTGAGCTATCTGGTTTTCCATAGTTAACAATAATCTTCTGACGATCAGACTACCTGGGCTGTGTTGCAAACTTCTACATAACCCTGACTCTTCCCTGCTCCCCCACTGCCTCAGAGCGGGTCTCTCAGGGTTACTTGAAAGGCTGTCTCCTGGGCTTGAGGTTCTAAAATTTCCCACCGAATAAAATATAACTCTCAACTGTTAGGTTCGACTATATCTTAAGTCAACAACCTTAAATCTCTCAGGGTGACTGTGAGAGTTGAGTGAAAAGTTGTATATTGTTGATGCCCAGTAAACTATAAATCAAGATTTCCATGTAAAATATTGTTTTGTTTTATGGAAAGTCAGATAAGGGTGGAGATCAGCAGGAGAGCAGAGACTGCTGACGGGAACTGGGCCAGCCAAGGGAAGATCAGCAGCCATGCTTCGGGCTTGAGGGAAGGATTCAGGTATTAGTTTCCTAAAGTTGCCAGAACAAATTGCCACAATCTAGGTGGCTTAAAACAGTAGAAAATTATTCTTCCACAGTTTTCTGGTCTAGAAGTCTGAGACCAAGGTACTGGCAGGGCCACAGTCCCTGTGAAGGCCCCAGGGAAGAGTTTCCTCGCCTCATCCTACCTTCCCCTGGCTCCCAATCGTTCTTGGCATTTCTTAGCTCACAGCTACATCATTCCCATCTCTGCCTTCATTTTTACACTATCTTTTTCTTCATGTGTCTCTGAATCCAAGTTTCAGTCTCCTTTCTCTTATAAAGATATAAATCATTGGATTTAGGGCCAACTCTAGTCCAATATGACTTCATCTTAACTTGATTACATCTGCAAAGACCCTATTTCCAAATAAAGTTGTATTCTCAGCTTCTTTGAGGCTTAGTGGTAAAGAACCCACCTGCCAATGCAGGAGCTGTGGGAGACGTGGTTTCCATCCCTTGGTGGGGAAGATCCCTGGAGGAGGAAATGGCAACCCCCCTCCAGGATTCTTGTCCAGTATTCCTTGGACAGAGGAGCCTGGCGGGCTACAGTAATGGGGTCGTGAAGAGTCAGTCAGACACAACTGAGTGACTGAGCATGCATGCACTCACGTACCAGGGATTAGGACTACAACATATCCTTTTGAGGGTATGTTCAACTCATTGCAGTGGGATTCTGGATGGAGAGATGGAGAAACCGGACTCAGGCCCCACTTCTACCACTTTGTGGCTTGGGTATTGGCTTCTTCAGCCCAAAGAAGAAAGTGAGTAAGAAATTAGAATTTGTTAATTGCCTGTAACATGATATAAGGGCACTGTGAGATTGACAATGTCGTCCCTATTTTGCTGATAAAAAGATTGAGGCTGGGAAAGGGCATGGAAGTTACCTGATGCCACTGATAGTAAGAAGAGATTTCTGGAGTGGAGAGGAAGGGCATTTGACCCCTTCTGGGGCTCAGATTCAACAAGTCAAAGCTGTATGATTTTACAGAATACCAGAGGATTTGTTCCTAGTCCCTGAGTGAATCAATGGATGGGAAGTTAAAAAATAAACTGCAGTTGACCTCAAAACCAAGGACTTACACTGCACTGTGGAAATGATTGAGTGTGGACCCCTGAGAGAGGATGCATGGCTGTGTAATTCCCTCCACTCAGTGGCCAGCTCCTCGCAGACCGTGTCGGTCCTGTGATGCAGGCCGTGGAGGACAAGACGGATTTAAACCTCTACTCCGTCCACAGTCTGAAGGGTCCACAGCTTCTACCCCAGTGCCCTGACCCCTGACTGCACTACAGCACAGGTTCCAACCTTGGTTCTAATGCTGCTGTTGGATTGTCTGTGGGCGGTTGGCCTGTCCACGTGTCCCCCTCAGGTTGAGAGACCCCCAGAGACCATCTGTTAAGCATGCAGCACAGCCAGAATTCAGGCACCTTTCAAATGTAAGCACTGTGCTGGGAATATTCCTATAAATTCTATATAGTTAAGGTTTGGTTTTCCCGCTCCAAGGAATTGCCCCAATTTTCCAGTAGACACGCTGTCTTCCTAACCCACTGGCTAGCTCCTTCCCAGGGACCCAGCTCCCCCACAGGAAAGGATTCATCTTCTTTTGCTCTGACCCTTTTCTGGGGCCACAAGTGCAGTTGCCAACACTTCTGGTCACAGCTCCAGGTGCAGGGAAAAGGAAAAAAGTGATGGTGTTTGCTCATTTAACAACTCTGAATAGAGCCTTTCAGAAGGGCCTTTGGCTGGCTAGTGGTCTAACAGCCCGTAGAAACTAATGCCAGGTACAGCAATAGCCTGGAGAAGTTGTCTCCTCCAGCCTCTCCCTTGCAACATGCCGGTCCCCTAGAAAAGACGAAAGATGCTCCAGGTTTTTTCTCCCTATCTACTGGGCTGCACTGGATGTGCCCAAAGGAATAACAGCTAGAATCAGAATTCTGGACGTCCCCTTGGATCAATGGTGCTCAAACTTGAATCTATATCAGAACCACTTAATGCAGTGGTTCTTAGACTTTTGTATTCACCAGAATCACCTGAAGGGCTGTTAAACACAGATTGCTGGGCCCCATCTCCAGCGTCTGTGGTAGAGAGGGAGAATTTGTAGTTATCAGAAGTTCTCATGTATTCATAATGCCAGTGGTCTGTGGGCTACCCTTTAAAATACTGGTATAGGACCAGAATCTCAGGCCCTAATCCAGGAGATTCTTAATGTGAATAAGGCAGAGCTCAGGCATCTGTATTTTTAACAAACTTGCAAGTGATTCTGAAGCACAAGGTTTAGGAAACCAATGCCTTACATCTACATTGTAAGTCAGAGCTTAAGATTCCCAAAGACACACTCAGGGAATACTGAGGAAGTGGATTTTGAGTCCAGTTGGGCATTATATGTATGTAATATACATAGACATCTCGGTATGTACTTGACAGCAAACAGCATAAAAGAGGTGTGAGATGAGAGTTTATTGCTGAATGAAAGGTAGGACTTCCCCTGAGGTAAGTGGAGATCATGCACTTTGCTTTTTTAATGAGGAAAACATTGGGTAAAGCTAGTGGTCCCTGTGACATTCTGGAACTTCGCTCAGTCTCATTAGAGCATATTTCCCACTTTGGATTAGGAACCAGAGAAGATTCTTGTATCTTCTTTCTTTCCCAAATTCTCCTCTTCCTAGACTCGGTAGAATAGTGTCAGTATGTCTCTGAGATTAGGAGGGAATGGGGATTCCCATGCCACATCTGATGAATGGGTAGTGCCCATCTTTCGGTCTGAGTCAAGGGGGGATTTAAGTCTGACCTCAGCAGAAAAAGTAGGAAAGAGTGATGTGATTGATTAACAGTGGCTACAACGGGTGCTTAGAGAAGATTTGCTGTGCCTGGACAAGAACAGGAGGATTGGGTAGCTGGCAGCCCCCAGAGGAAGGGGTTTACCTGACTGAGCTTTTACTAAAAGACTGGTGGAGAGGCCAACATCTTCAGGGTGTGAGCAACTGGGCCTCAAAAATGAGGGAGAAAGCTTGTTGTCAGAACTAAGGTCTGAAGTTAGAGGTGGATGAACCAGCAGGGGCTTGATGCGGAAATCCCAGGGCTTCAACACCTTTAGGCCTTCTTGCCCAGGTCCAGGCCTGGAACCCCAGACAGTGCTGGGCCCCTACAGTGGGGACCAGGTGAGGCTGTCTGCTAGGGCAGCCTGGACTGACTCACTCTGGAAAGAAGACAGATTTGGGGCTCCTAAATACTGTTGGCAGCGCTGACCTCTCTGCCCTAACTTCATCCATCCAGGTTCTGCTGAGGCCAGGCTTTGCTGGCCAGGCCTGGACAATTCATCTGGGAAACGTCTATGATCAGAAGAAAGAGAAAGTAGTCCATATCTGGGAGATGCATTAACTCTCCACCCTAGGTTCTGACCCTGGGTTTTCCACTAGCAAAATTCACAGGAGGCCGCTGCCTCCTTCCTGACCTCTGTGGCGCTGGCTGGGCCTCCTGGTCTTGTTTCCTCTCACCCTTTAGAGGATGGCCACGCATCCATTAGGGCAAAGCTTAACACTCAAGATCCCCCCCGGGCGCTGCTCCAGCCTCCCGTACTTGTGCAGCCCCAGTTTCTGCTGAGAGTCTGTGCACATTCCTATCTGAGGACAGAAGGGGTCGTGATGGGCTCACAATTAAGTCCTGGAACCCAGCGTGGAGTCAGTTAGTATGCAAGGCCCAAACTAATGTTGTGTGGGGCCTGCAGGAGCCAGTGTGGCCTGAGGGTTCCCGGACTCTGAGTCCGGGCTGGCTGAGGAGAGGGGGCAGTAAGAAGCTAGCTCCTTCCACCCAGCTGCATGAGCCAGACTGTGCAGAGCCGCATCTGAAACTGGCACCCAGACCAGCCGTACCAGGGGCATGGCCTCTGCCCAGGCTGCCCCTGAGGCACCCCCCTCTCTTCCCGGGGCGTCAGCTCCCCTCTCCTCCACAGGGGGCCACCTGCCGCCCTCCCAGCACCTCTGGGAGGGGGCTGTCCCTGCTCCCCTTCTTGGGGTCCCTCCCACCTGCAAACCACAAGCACACAGGTCTTTCTATTCGAGATGTCTCTTCTTCGTGGAAACAAGAGGTAACAGAACTGCAGAAAACACCTCCAGAGGTTTTATAAATCTTTTTTCTACCAGGAAAGAATTTCTCGCGGGCAGTGGCTGACTCCCAGTGACGTAGCTGGCCAGCGGCTCCTCTCACCGGGGTCACACGTTCCCTGCAACCAGGGATGATGCAAAGTCCTCCTACATACACGGGATTTAGTGGTGGTTGCACATTGTAGGTCCCTCATTCATTTCTGCTTAACATTATTGTGTCCGTAAGTGCCAAGGATGGGGACTACAGTGATAAAGAGGACTGTGGAGTCCCTGCTTTTAAGGAATACGTAGCTAGAGAAAGAGGTAATTGTTTATCATCACAAAAACGGCTGTCATCATAGCCTGGTCAGGGTGGAGGGTTCCTGAAGGCTTTTCCAGAGAGCCTTGAAGGATCAGGAGGATCTTGTCAAATGCTGATACAGAGAAAGACATGCAGACAAAGACTTGGCCCCTCCTCAGACACACGGACGGCAGCAGGAAGCCACTAGCTCAGGCTGGACGGGGAGGCCTTTCTTTCTCCTCACCCTGCTCGAACCCCTCATTGTCCTCCTCTTGTTAACGTAGCGGGGTTGCCAACAGGTGGGGAGGGGGCTCAGTGGGCTCTCCACTTTCCTCTCAGTTAGTCTCTAGACTCCTTCTCCCCTTTTAACCCCACACCTACTAAAAAAAGGAGAGAGGGCCAGTTAGGATGGGGCGACTGTATGGCATAAATGCTCAGAGGAGAATTTTGGAGTGTGGCTTCCTGAGACCAAATTTAGGCTTCGCTACTTACTGGCTATGTAACCTTAGGAAAACCCTCTCTACGCATCAGTTTCCTAATCTATAAAATGGAGATAATAGGAGTGCTAACTTTCAGAGGGTTTCTGTGGGAAGGAAATAACGTATAAAGCACTTAGAAATAGCAGCTGGCATGTGAAGAGCAGTTGTAAATGCTAGCAATCATTACTACTCCCACTTCTAATACTATTACTACAGGATTCTAAGTTATGTATCTCAGAGGCTCTTTGGAGTATCTCTCATTCTGGATTCCATAGAACTAATACCCCTAAACCAGTAACCCCCAAACTTTTGTGTGTATCTGGATTACCCAAAGAGCTACTGTTGCCACCACAGAGACTCTGTTTCAGGATATTCTAACTGGCCCAGGAATTGTAATTTTATCAGTCCCTCTGGGTGCTTCCGGTAAATAGCAAGGACTCTGAACTTTGCGAGGCTGATTGTTTCAACCTCTTTCAGGTGTAGGCACTGGGCATTCCTGTCCTATAGCTCCTGCCCCTCAAGCCTGGATTAACTGGATACTTTGTTATCTTAGTCTTCCCTGGTGGCGTCTGCCTGGAATGCAGGAGACCTGGGTTTGATCCCTGGGTTGGGAAGATCCCCTGGAGAAGGAAATGGCACCCCACTCCAGTACTCTTGCCTGGAGAATCCCATGGATGGAGGAGCCTGGTAGGCTACAGTCCATGGGGTCTCAAAGAGTCGGACATGACTGAGCGAGTTCACTACTACTTGTTATCTTAGAGCAACATACCTGGGGAGGGGATTTGAATGTATTTGCATCTTGTTAGCAATCAGGAAGGGATGTGGACCATCTGAACAAAGGATTTATTTGTTACAGCACTTAGGAGTCAGAGTAGGACTTCAGGGACCCAAGCCTGAGAGACTCTGATTAAACGTGGAGGAGGGACAGTGGGCAGGTCTAGGTTACAGAAGGACAGCCTTCTTGTCCAGGGGTCCAGGAGAACAGGAAGAAGAGAACCAGGAGTGTGAGGGTGGGGCAGAGCCGCGGCGGCTGCTGCAAGTCACTTCAGTCACGTCCGACTCTGTGAGACCCCATAGACGGCAGACCAAAAGGCTATCCCGTCCCTGCCCTAAGCCAGGGAGGCTGGGATGCAGATCCTGGGAGGAATGAGCTGTCCTCCCACTGACTTCTTGGGTCTCCTGGCGAGGTACCTGCATTTTCCTCTTTGCAACTTCAATATTTTGACCCATTTTTGCTCCTGTGATTCCTTCCATTGTTCTGTTGAGAGGAAGATCTTGCCTCTTAGAGGAGGAGGGCCAGAGAAGGCCTTCAAGAATTGCCAGCCCCTAGAAAAAAAAAACAAACAGCATACACTGATGCAAATGTTAGCTAAGGAGACGCAGCTGCCTTTCACATTTGCACCAACAAAAGTTACGCAAATAAATCACCCTTCAAGGCTGGTTCTCAGGGAAGGAAAAGGAAGGGATTTGGGATCTAAGACCAAGAGTCTTAGCTGAGTTTGGTACATTTCAATGGGGAGAAAACTTTTGGTTAAAATCTGTCTTAGTGCTGATCCAAAGGGAAATTGAGCCAAGTGAACTACAAAGTAATTTCTGACCTTGGGAAAATGGAAGGGAAAATATGGCTCCCCTCTGCCCCCAAGCCTAGCGGGAACACTGAGTTGATTGTTGCTCTGCCTGCAGGTTCTGTTCACTCCGATATTTTAAGGGTATAGTCTTTACCAAGCTGTGGCTTCAGAGGGAGCATGAAAGGTCTAGAAGGGATCAGAGGGCCTTCACCATGAGTTCCGTGACTGCTTCCCTTCTGCTTAGTTTCAGCTCCCAGCCTATGCCTGAATAGGCTGTCTGGCAATGGCACCCCACTCCAGTACTTTTGCCTGGAAAATCCCATGGACAGAGGAGCCTGGTGGGCTGCAATTCATGGGGTCACTAGAGTCAGACACGACTGAGTGACTTCACTTTCACTTTTGACTTTCATGCACTGGAGAGGGAAATGGCAACCCACTCCAGTGTTGCTGCCTGGAGAGTCCCAGGGACAGGAAGCCTGGTGGGCTGCCGTCTGCGGGGTCGCACAGAGTCAGACATGACTGAAGTGACTTAGCAGTAGCAGGAGATAGGTACACTTACTTCTTTACTTCCATGAAGGACAACTGCTAAGGGTTTAGGCCCTGGAACGCCCTCAAATATGTATGCCTGTCATTTCTGGTAATGTCTAGTTCATATTTTCATTCTATTTCAAAAACTTTTAATCATTTCATATATCATGACTTCATATTCCGTATCTGATAATTTCAATACCTGAAGCCTTTGTTGGGAAGCAGAGGACTGCATATGCTGTAGCTGTTTATTTCTTGTGTGTTTGCTGATCTTTGATTTGTCGTTGTTCATTCTTGTTCAGTCACTAAGTTGTGTCTCACTCTTTGCAACCCTATGGACTGCAGCACACCAGGCTCCCTTGCCCTCCACTATCCCCTGGATTTTGCTTAAATTCATGTCCATCGAGTCAGTGATACTATCCAACACCTCATCCTCTGCCTCCCTCTTCTCCTTTCGCCTTCAGTCTTTCCCAGCATCAGGCTCTTTTCCAATGAGTCGTCTCTTCACATAGGTGCCCCAAATTTTGGAGCTTCAGTTTCAGTGTCAGTCTTTCTAATGAATATTTAGGATCAAGTTCCTTTAGGGTTGACTGGTTTGATATCCTTGCAGTCCAAGGAACTCTCAAGAGTCTTCTCCAGCACCACGTTTGAAAACATCAGTTCTTTGGTGCTCAGCATTCTTTACGTCCAGCTGTCACACCCGTACGTGATTACTGGAAAAAACATAGATTTGACTATGTAGACCCTTTTTAACAAAATGATGTCTCGGCCTTTAATTATGGTGTCTAGGTTTGTCAGCTTTCCTTCCAAGGAACAAGCGTCTTTTAATTTCTTGGCTACAGTCAGTGCATGCAGTGATTTTGGAACCCAAGAAAAAAATCTGTCACTGTTTCCAGTTTTTCTCTTCTATTTGCCATGAAGTGATGGGTCCAGATACCATAATCTTAGTTTTTTGCATGTTGAGTTTCAAGCCAGCTTTTTCACTCTCCTCTTTCACCTTCATCAAGGTGAAAGCTCCTCTTCGCTTTCTGCCATTAGAGTGATATCATCTGCATATCTGAGTTTGTTGATATTTCTCCCAGCAATCTTGATTCCAGCCTGTAATTTATCTAGCCTAGCATTTCTCATGATGTACTCTGCATATACGTTAGATAAGTAGGGTGACAATATATAGCCTTGATGAACTACTTTCCCAATTTCGAACCAGTCCATTGTTCTATGTCTGGTTTTGTTAATTCTTGACCCACATACAGGTTTCTTAGGGGATGGGTAGGATGGTCTGGTACTCCCATCTCTTTAAGAATTTTCCCACAGTTTGGTGTGATCCACACAGTTGAAGGCTTTAGCATCAGCAGTGAGGCTGATGTTTTTCTGATATTTCCTTGCTTTCTCCATGATCCAATGAATGTTGGCAGTTTGATCTCTGGTTCCTCAGCCTCTTCAAAACCCAGTTTGTACATCTGGAAATTCTCAGTTCTTGTACAGCTGAAGCCTAGCTTGAAAGATTTTGAGTATAACCTTGCTAGCATGTGAAATGAGCACAACTGTGTGATAATTTGAACATTCTTTGACATTGCCCTTCTTTGGGATTGGAATGAAAACTGACTTTTTTCCAGTCTTGTGGCCACTGCTGAGTTTTCCAAATTTGCTGACATATTGGGTACAGCACTTTAACAGCATCATCTTTAGGATTTTCAATAGCTCAGGTAGAATTCCATCACCTCCACTAGCTTTGTTCATAACTAGTGCTTCCTAAGACCCACTTAACTTCACACTCCAGGATGTTTAGGTGAGTGACCACACCATTGTGGTTATCCGGGTCATTAAGACCTTTTTTGTATAGTTCTTTTGTATTCTTGCCATCTCTTCTTAATCTCTTCTGCTTCTGTTATGTCCTTGTCTTCCTTCTGTCTTTTATCATGTCCATCCTTGCATGAAATGTTCCCTTGATATCTCCAATATTCTTGAAGAGATCTCTAGATCTTTGGTAGTAAGGTCATATTTGATTTTTATTTTTGTTTATTTTTATTTTATTTTATTTTTATTTTTTTATTTGATTTTTATTTCTGAAAAACCTGCAGAACTAAAATGATTCTTTCCTCAATTAGAATTTGCATTTGGGCTTTTACTAGAAGTTCTCCTGACCATGGAAAGCTTTATACCCTAGTGGATCCTTGGCTTAACCGCAGTCTTGGGTTCAGCTCCCACACTCTACTGAAAGCTAAAGACTTAGTCTCCTAAAGGCAGCCATCATACCAGCATTTGTCCTCTGGACAACCTTTTACTTGTGCTTACCATTCACAGTATTGGATTTCATTCATGATTTTTAAGGCCTGCTTTGGTCCTTGTAGAGTTATTCATAATGAATCTGCAATAAAATAACAACTGTGTTTGTATAGGATCTAGTTGTCTTGTAGCAGAAACCTTCAGAATTTTTAGTCCATCAAACTGCTGCTTTATGAAGTCAAGATTTAAATTTGTGTCCTGCCTCTGGCATGTTCTAGCTGCATGATCTTGGATAGGAGACTTAACCTTTTGAGTCCCAATTTGACTCTCTGTGAAAAGGCACATAAGAATACCCCTCAGTGGTTCCCATCCATTTCCCACTGCTGCACTCTACAAATTGTAATGGATGACATTCTCATGAATGACAATCCAAATTTTTATAATACCTAAAACAAGTTTTCAGAGAAGTAAAGCCTTACAATAAACTGTATTTGTCACAACTATTAATGTGTATGAGATATAGTTACTATAAGCACAGATAAGATAAAACTCATGTTACATGAAATTTGCCTACTTTTACTAATGTTTCCCCCACCCAAAATGGCATTTTGGAATAGACATCAATAAAAGACTTATTATAGGAAAATTTTGATTCTGTGTTTTAATTCTACCATAATATTAAAAATGTAAATAATTTGAAAACTTTGGTATTCTAAGAGGTCTTTCAATAGCAAAGAATTCACTCAAGTCACTTTAGGGCAAAGACAAGCTGGTGGTTATTCTGAAACCAGAAGGCTATTGGGATTCAGTCACTTCTCTCTCTCTCCCCGTACATGTCTTTTTTCCTTATGACTCCATTCACTCCAAGTTTTTCCCTCCTTACAACCTCATCTTGCACACAGTCTTCATGGCCTGTCCCTTCTTTCCCTCCTTCCACCTCAACTACCACTGCTACCTACCTTCTCCTTCCAAGAGTTTCAACCTTGGTTTCTGAAAGCAACCATCTGAGTGTCCTGGTTAACCTAGCCAGGGCTGGTCAGTCTACGAATGGCTGTATCTAAGATGGAATCACAAAGTTACAGGGGCTGTAGGCAGGCAATTTGCCTTAGAAGTCTGTGAGCATGATAAGTGGATTGCTCTTCCTCCTGTTCACGACTCCAATCGTCTTGCTATTCCTGTCTGTGATGCCAGTTATCTTGATGTTTACACTGTTCACACGGGTCGCTGAACCAGGGTAGGTTCAGAGCTAAGAGGCTGGGTGGAGACCCCAGGAGCCGCAGGAACTGCAGACACATTTATTCCGTCCTGGCTGTCACGGCAGCCATAACAGCCTCTCTCCTGGCTGACGCGGCAACCTTGGCAGCAGATACGTTATATTCGCTCCTCTCGTGGCTGACCCAGCAGACACAGCCATGAAGCAGCAGAAATCAGGGCTTACATGGTGAAGCTCATACATGCACACCACACAAAGCAGCCCGCAACCAAGCAAGTATCTCGTGATGGGCATACACAGTGCGACAAATGATCTCAGCTGTTACAGAGTCATTATTTACAAATCTGGGGCGAAAGAGCCTGAACATGCCATCTTGCCTATGTGCTCCTTCCCTACAGTAAGCTTTCACTGAAGAAACACTTTACAACTTTAGGAAAACCAAAAAGGCAAAGGGTCTGTTACAGCGGTGTTTCAGGACAAGGTGATTGTAACACGCAAGGAGCCCAGCAGCTGTTACACCCCCAGGCTCAATATGTGAGTTTCCTTCCTGCCAGAAACTTTCAATCCCCAAACCTGGAGGGCAGGTGCTCTTCCAGTTTTGGATTTTCATGGAATGAGTGCATGCATATGAAAGTATTCCTGGTAGTTGGGCCTTTGATGTTCACCCCTTTTCGTGCCAGTCCTCTATGTGTCAGCAATGGAAGAGGCATCAGCTCCTCTGAAGTGACACAGAGGCCTAGGACAGAGTTGGCAGGACTAAGACAGTCTAAGGGCTAACCGTGTGGACTCTGGATCCAGACCTGGTGTGAATCCTGAATCCATCGTTTACTATGTGACCTTGGCCAAGTGTCTACTTGTTTGTGTCTCATTTTCCTCCTGCGTTGAGTAAAGGTAATAATTATCTTTAAACAGTTGTGGCAGAGATTAAATGAGTTGACCCACACAAAGTCTTCATGGCACCATAACAAATGCTCAATAAGCATAAGTTATTATACTCTTAAAACTTCCAGAGATTATCCTGCTGATCATATGACCCTATTAATTCACGTCAGAGAGCTATGGGTTGCCTCTTCTTAGAATCATCTGGAAGAGAATTTACAAACACTTCAGAAAGTTCTTATTACATCCCACGGTCCATTAAGAAGTAGACACATTTTCCCCTGGTTTTGACCTCATTCTGCTACAACACAACCTCATGTCTTCTTTGTGTCTCCTTGTCCTCAAAATGAGACACAAAGAAGTAAATAAGAAGAGAAGGGCAATGGCCCCTGGCCGCTGGCCCCTGGCCCATGTGTTCAAGGGATCCACAGCTAGAGACCAGCTCTTGCGGGAAGAAGGTCATGATGTTTTAGAAGCAGACGGTAGTAGTTGGAGACAAGGGAAGGGAAAGTTGCTATGTCCAAACTTGCCCCTTCAGGGGCCGTGGCGTCTCATCTTTCCTCTTACAAAGTTCCTTCTTTGTACTTTTGAACTTTTAGCTTAACTGAATATTGAAGTCCTGTCCCTGGATGAAATTGACAACCCTTATAATGACAGAAAAATGTAAATATCTGGTATTTTTTCCATTGCACATAGAGAGAACTTAGGGAGTCTTGAAATATATTTGGGTTTTTTTTTTAAATCCTTTCTTCAAAATGTTTCATTTCTCTGTTTTTAGAAGATAATGACATTCTCCAAGCATTTCAACCAGGTTTGAGAAAGTCTCACTCCTGCTCACACAAATTACATCTGCATCTGCAAAAACACGGAGAAACACAGAGAAACACACACACATGTGATTCTGTACATGTTCAAATACACAGGCATCTACTAAATGGCACTCATGTATGCCTGTCTACACACACACATATATCAGTTCAGTTCAGTCCAGTCGCTCAGTTGTGTCCAACTCTTTGTGACTCCATGGACTGCAGCACACCAGGATTTCCTGTCCATCACCAACTCCCAGATCTTGCTCATACTCATGGCCATCGAGTCAGTGATGCCGTCCAACCAACTCATCCTCTGTTGTCCCCTTCTTCTCCTGCCTTCAATCTTTCTCAGCATCAGGATCTTTTCCAATAAGTCAACTCTTCACATCAGGTGCCCAAAGTTTAGAGTTTCAGCATAAATCCTTCCAATTAATATTCAAAGCTAATTTCCTTTCGGATTGACTGGTTTGATCTCCTTGCAGTCCCAGGAACTCTCAAGAGTCTTCTCCAACATGACAGTTTAGAAGCATTGATTATTCAGCACTCAGCTTTCTTTATAGTCCAACTCTCACATCCATACATGACTACTGGAAAAACTGTAGCTTTGATTAGACCAATCTTTGTGGCAAAGGAATGTCTCAGCTTTTTAATATGCTGTCTAGTTTGATCATAGCTTTTCTTCCAAGGAGCAAGCATCTTTTAATTTCATGGCTTCAGTCACCATCTGCAGGGATTTTGGAGCCCAAGAAAATAAAAGTCTGTCACTGTTTCCTTTCTTTCCTCGTCTATTTGCCATAGATGTGATGGGACTGCATCCATAATGGGACTGGATGCCATAATCTTAGTTTTTTGGATGTTGAGTTTTAAACCAGCTTTTTCACTCTCCTCTCACTTTCGTTAAGAGGCTCTTTAGTACTTCTTCACTTTCTGCCATAAGGATGGTGTCATCTGCATATCTGAGGTTATTGATATTTCTCCCGGCAATCTTGATTCCAGCTGTGCTTCCTCTAGCCTGGCATTTCTCATGATGTACTCTGCATATGAGTTAAATAAGCAGGTTGACAATATACAGCCTTGATGTACTCCTTTCCCAATTTGGAACCAGTCCGTTGTTCCATGTCCGGTTCTAATTGTTGCTTTCTGACCTGCATACAGGTTTGTCAAGAGGCAGGTCAGGTGGTCTGGCATTCCCATCTCTTTAAGAATTTTCCACAGTTTGTTGTGATCCACACAGTCAAACGCTTTGGCGTAGTCAATGATGCAGAAGTAGATGTTTTTCTGGAACTCTCTTGCTTGTTCAATGATCTAACGGATGTTGGCAATTTGATCTCTGGTTCCTTTGCCTTTTCTAAATCCAGCTTGAACATCTGGAAGTTTTTGGTTCATGTCCTGTTGAAGTCTCATTTGGAGAATTATGATCATTACTTTGCTAGTGTGTGAGATGAGTACAATTGTGTGGTAGTTTGAACATTATTTGGCATTGCCTTTCTTTGAGATTGGAATGAAAACTAACCTTTTCCAGTCCTGTGGCCACTGCTGAGAATTCCAAATTTGCTGGCATATTGAGTGCAGCACTTTAACAGCATCATCTTTCAGGATTTGAAATAGCTCAACTGGAATTCAATCACCTCCACTAGCTTTGTTCGTAGTGATGCTTCCTAAAGCCCACTTGACTTCTCATTCCAGAATGTGTGGCTCTAGGTGAGTGATCATGGCATCACAGTTATCTGGGTCATGAAGATCTTTTTCGTATAATTCTTCTGTGTATTCTTGCCACCTATTCTTAATATCTTCTGCTTCTGTTAGGTCCATACCATTTCTGTCCTTTATTGTGCCCATCTTTGCATGAAATGTTCCCTTGGTATCTCTAATTTTATTGAAGAGGTCTCTAGTCTTTCCCGTTCTATTGTTTTCCTCTATTTCTTTACATTGATCACTGAGGAGGGCTTTCTTATCTCTCCTTGCTATTCTTTGGAACTCTGCATTCAGATGGGTATATCTTTCCTTTTCTCCTTTGCCTTCAGCTTCTCTTCTCTTTGCTATTTGTAAGGCCTCCTCAGACAACCATTTTGCCTTTTTGCATTTCCTTTTCTTGGGGATCGTCTTGATCACTGCCTCCTGTACAATGTCATGAACCTCTGTCCATAGTTCTTTGGTACTCTATCAGATGTAATCCCTTGAATCTATTTGTCACTTCCACTATATAATCGTAAGGGATTTAATTTAGGTCATACCTGAGTGGTCTAGAAGTTTTTCCCTACTTTCTTCAATTTAAGTCTGAATTTTCTAATAAGGAGTTCATGATCTGAGCCACAGTAGCTCTTGGTCTTGTTTTTGCTGACTGTATAGGGCTTCTCCATCTTCGGCTGCAAAGAATATAATCAATCTGATTTTGGTATTGACCACGTGATGATGTCCGTGTGTAGACTCATCCCTTGTGTTGTTGGAAGAGGGTCTTTGCTATGACCAGTGCGTTCTCTTAGCAAAACTCTGTTAGCCTTTGCCCTGCTTCATTTTGTACTCCAAGACCAAACTTGCCTTTTACTCCAGGTATCTCTTGAATTCCTACACACATATATCTGCAAGCATTCTGGTTCACAATAGATGGCTATACTCCAACCTAAGACACACACATGAACAAATAGCAATAGTAAATAGAGCCATTTCTGCAGTGTTATTGGCATATAAGCATATTTCATTTTACTGTGCTTAACTTTACTGCACTTTATTGGAGCCATTTTTCCAACAGCATTTTCTCACTTCATGTCTCTGTGTCACATTCTGATAATTCAGTATTTCAAACTTTTTCATTGTTATGGTGATCTCTGATCAGTGATCTTTGATGTGACTACTAAGACTCACTAAAAGCTCCAATGATACTTAGCGTTTTTTTAGTAATAAAATATTTTAAAATTGAGCTTCCCTTGTAGCTCAGTTGGTTAAGAATCTGCCTGCAGTGCAGGAGACCTGGGTTCGATCCCTGGGTTGGGAAGATCCCCTGGAGGAAGAAATGGCAACCCACTCCAGTATTCTTGCTTGGAAAATCTCATGGACACAGGAGCCTGATGGGCGGCAGTCCATGGGGTCACAAAGAGTCGGGCACGACTGAACGACTAACACTTACTAACACTTACTTATGTACTTTTTTTTAGACCTAATGCTATTGCACACTTAATAGCCTGTAGTATAGTGTAAGCATAACTTTTATATGTACTGGAAAACCAAAAAACTTGGACTCACTTTATTGTAATAGTCTTTTTATTGTAGTGGTCTGGAACCCAGCCCACAATATCTCCAAGATCTGCCTGTACTGACATGGAGCGCATATGCATCTGTGGTGTGACTAATGCATCTGTGGTGTGACTAATTCACCATCAGGTGTGGGGATAGGAAAGAAAATTGCATCTTTTTAAGGAGGATCAGAAATCTGGTTGAATTTCTAAATGTGCTGGATTCCCCCATCTCCTCCTTTTGTTCCTGACTCTCAAGGGAAATGACTGAGCTTTGAACACAATTGGGACTGGAGGATTATTCCAACTCAGAATAGCAGATCCTTGAACATGGGCCCTTGAGAGAGTCCTATGAAGTCTAAGCAACATCCACTATGAAAAGAGTAATAAATAATTCCACCACTGGAAACAAGTGTCCAGAAAACAGCAAGTTTGTCCTGTACCAGAGCCAAGGAAAGCCGGTGCCGAGTGCAGCCCAGAGGTAAGGGGTGGGTGATGCAAACACAGACTGTCCTGCTGTAAGAGAGACCGGAGGCAGGAAGGGAGGAAAATCTGAATCCATAACCTTTCTTTTTATATAAACCAGACTCATAAGTTTTCTTTATTTCAGCTAGAACTCACATCACAGCTGCTCTATTTACTTACCTACCGGCCGCATACGTTAGAACAAGTTTTGTTCAAAAGGAAACCAGGCAGAGCTGGGAAAATATTTCCTCAGCCAGCTCCTCAGCGCTGTTGTCTGAGGAGAACATCTGACCCAGATGCCCTCCAAGTAAGTAAATACTGAACCCCTGCTCCGTGAGCAGAGGAGGGTGCATGGAAAAGGCGGAGAAAATGGCAGGCTCCCGAGGCGGCTCACGCTGGGCCTGTTCTAACTGACTCCCTCAGGTCCGTGGTGAGCTGGTGAATGCTCACCAGCTACTTCTTGGGCTGGGGGCTGGGGCTGATTCATAGTGTCTGTTGATTCCCTGTGGCTCATTTGGAACTACCAGAATGAAGGCCCTGAACATGGAGTTGGGAAGGGATTTACTAACACTCCGTTTCATAGTATTTCTACCATCAGATACGATAGATGTACGCAACCTCCAGAATGTAAGTAATCATAAAATGCAATAAGATAATTAGTAAGTGATGAGTCTTCAGTATTTATTGCCTTTGTTTCTGTCTTTTTTTTTTTTTTTGGCTGTGCTGCATGGCTTATGGGATCCAAGTTCCCCAACCAGGGATTAAACCTGGGGCCCGGCAGTAAAAGAGCCAAGTCCTAACCGCTGCACTGCCAGGAAATCCCCACCTTTGTTTTCTAATGTGACGTAATTGTCAGTTTTTATAATTTAACTTCAAATGACATAGCATGCCTTTAAAAACCTGCTCACAAAGTTCTAGAAAATTGAACAGTCAGTCCTCGCAGGCCAGTGCGGGCTGCGTGTAAGGCACCACTGATGGGATCCCTCTGTAACTTAGAGGCAGGGAATAAATGCACTGGTGTTAAAAACCACTCCCACTGGAAGCAAAGGCCACATCACCAGAGGAAAGGTTTAGGGTGGGTTCTGTTTCCTTAAGGAGACTCAGTCTTCAGAAGACAGAACAGACGACTGCTTGCGGGAGAACAGAGGTTGAAAAACACCATGTGGGTTTTTTTCTTGTTGTTCTACCCACTGTGAGTGCTTGGCACATGAGTCAGGGGGTTCCACCTTACCCAGGCAGCGCCTAATTGTATGTGCTTCAGTTTGCATAGTTGAGATTGACAACTTCTAGTTTTGTTCCCTTCAGATCCATGGGCTGTAAGTATCGTTCTCTGGCTGGGGTTGGTTCCCCAGTACTATTTAGGTCTCAGACCTTTGCTGTTTTAGCTGGAGGATCCTGGAGTTTCTGCGGCTATGTGCTTTTCCTGGTAACTCCCTGGACCCTGCCTACAGGAGCTGGGATACAACTTTTCTCCCAGAGCTCTCCTGTGGGAAACCTTCATGCATAAGAGAGACTGCATGTTACTTGGCAGCTGGGGTCAAGGGAAGCTACACACCTACCCCAGCCTCTGTCCTGCCATTATCCCCTCTCTCTCCTGCAGCATCAATTATTTCCTCTCCACTCAATCAAAACTAAATTCCTTACAAGACTTCTCTCCCTCCCTCTCTCTGTTCCCTCTCTGCCCTTCTTCTCCCTGCTTCAGGCCAGAAGCTCCCAAGGCAAAGGCCTGGTGATCAGCTTATCCTCCGTGCTCGCACCTTCTGCATCTCATCTCCCCTTCTCTTACTAGGTTGTCTCGATCTCCAAGGCTGTTGCTCAAGGAGAAGGAGGAGATGTAAGAAGCAAGAAAATTCTCACTTTAGTTGCTCAGTCATGTCAACTCTTTGCGACCCTATGGACTGTAGGCAGAGGCTTCTCCGTCCATGGGATTTTCCAGGCAAGAATATGGGAATGGGTTGCTATTTCCTTCTCCAGGGGGTCTTCCCCACCCAGCAATTGAACCTGGGTTGCCCACATTGCAAGCAGACTCTACCATCTGAGCCACCAGGGGTAGGCCCAGTTCTTTAGTATAGTATAGTGCTGATATTTGCTGTCTTTAGCTGGCTCTCTTCTCTTGGGTCTAACATGCATTTTTTGGTGGTGCTCTGTTGGGACCCTGTGATGGCAGCTTCCCTGATACAGATGGTGCCTTTCCTCCAGCTGCCCATTTACCACGCCTCCCTTAGCTCATGACTATCCTTGGGTCCACACCACACATACTCTCGTTGGGGTTTCAAGGTTCCCTCAGGCAGTCATCCCAGGCAGGCTGTCTATATAAAGTTACAGGCCGCCTTCCCTGCCCCTGTTCCACTGTTTTGGTCCTACCATGAACCATCAGAGTAAGGGGCATGCTATTGTAGTTCAGTCACAAAGTCATGTCCAACTCTTTGCAACCCCATGGACTGCAGCACACCAGGCTCCCCTGTCCATCACTATCTCCTAGAGTTTGCTCAAACTCATGTCCATTGGGTCGGTGGTGCTATCTAACCATCTCATCCTCTGCCACCAAAGGGGCATGGACACCCTCCAATGTCTGTTTCTCCTAAGATCTGGCCAATCTTCCTGGCTTCCTGTGTATGTTTCTTGAGGCAACTTGAATAAGCCTCTTTTCCTCGCCTCCAAAAGTTCACCTAGGGAACTTTCCCAAACTCGATTTTCCTCTCAGTGAATGCTTTTCTGTAGCACTGCTCCCTCCAGCAACACCTGATTTCACCTCATTCAGTCCTGCCCTGCAAAGCTGGGCCAGGGAACAACCAAGGGAGGCATCAAACACAGGAACTAAACCTGAAACCAGCAGCAACACAGGAAACCTCAGGACTCCAACAGACCAGCTGGAACTGCTTTGCCTAGTGTTTCCTGATCGTGCATGCTCAGTCACTCAGTCATGACCAACTCTTTGTGACCCCTTGGACTGTAGCCTGCCAGGCTCCTCTGTCCATGGGATTTTCCAGGCAAGAATACTGGAGTGGGTTGCCATTTCCTCCTCCAGGGGATCTTCCCCAGCCAGGGATCGAACAGGCATCTCCTGTATCTCCTGCATTGGCAGGCGGGATCTTTACCACTGAGCCACCATTACTTGATAGGAAGTCATTATGTCTAAATGACCCTGAAGGGCAGGGGTCGGAAACTTCTGGAGGCTGGTGAAACGAGAGGAGCATGGCTTCCCCCAGGCCATCTTCCCAGAGTCATTCCTAAAAGGCACTTCATTGCCTGGGTTAGAGCAGATACTAAGCTCTTTCTTGGGACAAGTGTTAGTTTCTCCTTTCAGGCCAGGAGGATGCTGCTTGTTCCTCAGACCCTTTTCTACTGTTTTATTTCCTTCTTTTTCCTTCTCTTTTTGGTTGCATTAACCCCTAACTCTACTCCATGATCTTTAGCAGTTTTTGTCTTTTCTAGTCTCTTTCTTGATGGGAAGGTACTTTCTCTGCCTGTCTATATCTAACTTTTTTGTTCTTGTTTGTTTACTATGGACATTTATCCTTTTATTGTCTTCTTGCTACTGTGTTTTTGTTCATTTGATGGTCTTAGCTTCTATTTGCCTTTATTTTTCATGTCGTTTACTTTTTGTACATAATAGTACTTTGTTTCATTGTAAAATATTTAAGGTTTTATTCTTAAGGATCTTTTTTTTCTGTTTTATATTTTTCCAACTTCTGTTCTTAGCTTTAAATTTTTATTTTAATTTTCTTCTCTTCCTGTTTTTAAAATTTATATTTGGTTTGATGATTTGATTATGTCATAGCCAGCAAGAGGCAGCGGGGGCAGGGTTGCAGGAATGGTAGCTGTAGGAAGAGGCCACACATGCGAGGGGATGATGGGCAACCATTCTCCAGTCCTTCTGGGCTACTCTGCAGTCATCCTCAGGACTTGCTGAAATCACTCCCCATTGTTCTGTAACTGACGTTTGTCTTGCTTTGGGGCATCCCAGCATCTTTTGAGCCTCTCCTGGTATCTTTAGGGTATCAGTTTCTGCTTCACACTTGTCACCACAGTGCTGTAAAACCCAGGATGCTCTGAGCTGGGGTACCACATCCGTGTTCCAAGCAGGAGGAAGGGAGGAGGGCTCGAGTCTGTGAAAGGAGCACAGGCTTCCCCAAGAATCCCCCACACTCTTCTGCTTGTGTCTCACTGCCTAGAACTTGCATCCCTAGCTCTAAGGGAGTCTTGGGTAGTGAGAATAATATAGAAGCCTCTAATTCTGTCCAAGTGTTTACTTTTTTTTTTTTTTTTGTCTTGAAATAATGTCAAACTTAGGGATAAGTTGCAAGCATGGTACAAAAACCTCTTCCCTGAACTGTTGAGAGTAAGTCGCTGACTAATGCCCCAGAACCCCTGAAAAATTTAATGTGTGTTTCCTACAAAAAAGGGGTGTGTGTGCGGATATTCTCCTCCATATTGTGTAACTACAATACAATCATAGAAATCAGAAAATTAACGTTGGTATAGGACCATCTTTTAATCCCTAGGGACCGTTAATGTTTTGCTATTTGTCCCCAAAAGCTTTACAGCAAAACTGTCCAGTTTGGCATCACATGCTGCATTTAGTTGCTGCTTCTCTTCAGTCTCTTCCTTCTGGACCAATTCCTTGGTTTTTCTTTGACTTTCATAGCTTGGTCTCCTTTGAAGATTATAGGTTAGTTATCTTGTTTCCTCCTGATTATTTTCAAGTTGTGCGTCTTCAGCAGGAATGTCACAGGAATGATCTGTGTTTCTTTCTTTGCACCCTAACAGGTGAGGCTTGATTTTAGTTTGTCCCATTACTGAAGGGGCTTTCATTACTTATACTGGTGTCTGCTGGGCTTCTCCAACTATGGCATTTTTCTTTTTTCCTTTGTAACTAAAAAATTATTTTATGATTGATAATTTATGGGCTGTGCTTTGAAACACTCAGATATCCCATTGTTCCTCAGACATTTAATTAATTTAGACCAGAAGTCAACAAACCCTTTGTGTAAAAGGCTAGAGATATTACTATTTAGTAAATATTTTTAGTGGGCCAGGAAGCCAAGTTGAGGATATTATGTAGGTACTTTCATAACGAGAGGAAAAAAATTTCAACAGCATTTTCACTGATGAAATTAAAAATAAAATTATTGAATACAATTTTTTTGTAGTGCAGATCTCCTAATGAGAATAGAACTCTTTGGAGGGTGGGGGGAAGTTAGACTTACTTGGGGTTCAAGGTCAGTGTTCCCAATTATCAAACTGATTGCAAATGTTCCTCTGAAAAATCATCCTAAGCCTGGGGCTGTACAAAATCAGTCAGTGGGCTGGATTTTGGCCGCAGACCATGGTCTTCAGATTCATGGATCTGTCTTTTACTCAATGGGTTATAATCTGTTGCTAACATGTATTTTGAAGTTGAAATTTTCTCTTAGTTGACTGGTACAAGCCCCTTTGAGCTGGCCTCTGTGTTCTTTTGCCATATCCCTGTCATTCTTTGAGTACTTCCTTGCCTTTGGCACAAGATCCCCTTTTACATCAGCCTTGAAAGCAGCCATAGATTCACAGAGCCCTAGTGTCTTTCGGCTGAGAATGAAACTCAGAAGCTGAGCTCTGGGTGCCAGATGTGCTCATTGCTCCTGGGATGTCACTCTTCCCAGGCCCAGAGCTAGGATATACATGCGTGTTTACCAATGCTTCATATTCCAATGTTTCACCACAGGGGCAGACTCTGATGCTGGGAAAGATTGAAGGCGGGAGGAGAAGGGGACGACAGAGGGTAAGATGGCTGGATGACATCACTGACTCCCGGAGTTGGTGATGGGCAGGGAGGCCTGGCGTGCTGCAGTTCATGGGGTTGCAAAGAGTCAGACACAATGGAGCAACTGAACTGAACTGAATTGAAGCAATACCAGTCTGAGGACTCAACTCTATGTCCCGTGAGTTAGGAAATCCTTCCCTTCTGGTCAATGGGAGCAAGAACCTACTTTCCTGAGTTGTGTTAACAAAGGGGATTTTTCTCCTTCAAGTAGTTATTTCCCTAGCCTTGGGCAGTTTCCTCATATGCGTGTACTGGTCAGTACTCAGGTTAAAACTTAAGCGAACCCTCTGCAGATCTCTGAAACTCTCCATGTGTAGCTCTTTCCTCTCCAGCTCTGCTTTGCAAAGTCTGGCCAACTTGAGATTCCAAAACTGAACACTAATCCTTAATTCAGTGACCACATCATTTGTTTCTCTTCTCTCAGAAGTCATTATCCTATGCTTTCTGTTGTCCAAACTCTGAAAACCATGATTTGATATATTTTGTCAATTTTTAAAAAGTTGTATAAGGTGTGGAGTGGGCACCAAGTCCAGTCCTTGTTACTCCACAACAGACAGAAATGGAAGCCTTCATGATCTGTACTTGCCTGGTTGTCCACAGTGCCAAGTACTTAGAAAAAAAATTTAAGGTAACAATACATATTTGCAGAAGTAGACTGACAAAATTCTAATACATTAGTACAGAGATCCAACTTAACCACCACCGTGACCCCCTCAATAGACGACGTTCCTGGGGATGACTCCTCCTATGGGGAGGATCAAGTAAAGTATGCAGCACAGGAGACAGCCTATAGTTAGTGAGAAACTTCTGCCCATTTTCCCACTCAGATCCTAACAGACTGTAGTAATAACAGTCTGCTTACATTTACTATTACTATTACATTTACAATATATAGTAAGTGAGTGTAATGTTATCACTGAGGAAATCCTAAAATTGCTTAGAATGCAATAATATCTCCCATTTGAAAAACAAAACAAAAACCTCTCCCTCCATTCCTACTCCAGCTATTGTCCAACTTCTCTGTTCTTTACCAATAAATTTTTGAAAGCTCGCTGTACTTGCTCTGCCATCTTCTCTCTCTTACATTCTGTCTGTCAGACTCTGGCTTCACCATTTCACTGAAACAGTTCTTGTCAGGGTTCTTGTCCTCCACGCTGCAGACCCAGTAATTGTTCCACATTTCTTACCTCTGTAGCTTCTCATTTGGGCATAATTTATCACGCCCTTTTTCTCGAAACCTTCCTTTCCTTTGACCTTTGGGAAATCACTCTCATCACTCTTTTCCTCAGTTCAGTTCAGTCGTTCCATCGTGTCTGACTCTTTGCGACCCCACGGACTGCCGAACAGCAGGCTTCCTACCTCAGCGGCAACTCGGTCTCTTTTGCTTGTTCCTCCTCCTCTTCTGACTTTTTTAAAAACCCATACTTGCTACCTAAATGATCCATCAAATCCATTCATATATTGATGATTTCCAACTTTACACCCCTATTTCTACCCCCATCCTTCATTTAACTATTCTCTTCACCTGTCTCCGTGTTATACATCTCTAAGAAAGCTGAGCACCAAAGAATTGATGCTTTTGAACTGTGGTGTTGGAGAAGACTCTTGAGAGTCCCTTGGACTGCAAGGAGATCCAACCAGTCCATCCTAAAGGAGATCAGTCTGTGGTGATCATTGGAAGGACTGATGTTGAAGCTGAAACTCCAATACTTCAGTGACCTGATGCGAAGAGCTGACTCCTTTGAAAAGACCCTGATGCTGGGAAGGATTGAAGGCAAGAGGAGAAGGGGACGACAGAGGATGAGATGGTTGGATGGCATCACCAACTCAGTGGGCATGAGTTTGAGTGAACTCCAGAAGTTGGTGATGGACAGGGAGGCCTGGCGTGCTGCAGGCCATAGGGTCCCAAAGAGTCAGACACAACTGAGAGACTGACTGGATATTTAATAGGTATCATTAGACAAGTCTCACACTAAACTTGATCTTTCCCCAAAAATCTATGTATCTTGTTTGTCCTCAGTAAATGGCATCACCATGCTACCATTCAGGGAGGAAAAACTGGGGGCTAGTCTTTGCTTCTGTCATATTCATATGTAATCCATCAGCAACTTGTGTCAGCTCTACAGTCAAGTCCAATAATTTATTACCACCTCCACCAGTACACTGTGGTCGAAACTGCCACCAAATTCTCCAACAGCTTCTTACTTCACATTGAGTAGACACAAAGTGTCTGCCATGGCTCACAAGGCCATTCATGATCAATCACAGCTGCTAGTTCTCTGCCTTTGTCTCCTGCTCTCCGCCTCTCACTCTGATTCTGCCACTCTAACCTTCCTCACAGTCTCCTCTTGCTCACCTGAACCTCCTATTTCCTCTTTGCAGAACGCTTTTCCCTCAGCCATCCCCATGGCTTGCTCCATCACTGCATTCAGGTCTCTATTCAAATTTGACCTTTTCAAAGAGGCTGAATTATCTCATTTGCCTTATTCATCTTTAAACATTTATGACCATTTGCCAAATTGTTGATTAAGTGGTTATGCATTTCCCCCCACCCCCACTAGAATGGACCATGACGGCATGACTGAGAATCACTATCACTGGCTGTATAATAAATTATGTTAAAAACAAAAGAGTAGCTGAGGAGAGTGATTAACAGGATCCAATGCATTAGAGAAGTCCAAACTGGTACAGACTGGAAAGTAACTATTGAATTGGGCAGCTGGGAGGACTCGCAACATTGAGAACAGTTTGTGCAGGCTGTTGTTGGCTGGGGCCACCAGACTGCAGTGGATTGGTGACATCCTTTCCTTCACAGCCTCCTAGTTCTGTCCTCAAAAAACTCTACCTCAGCCCTCACAGCTCTCAGTCCTAAGAGTCACACGGCCATAGGCGTGTATGGAACATCCCCATGGGGCATCGTCAGTCTCTGCTCTCCAGCAGGGCACCGTCTGCTGGAGGAGGGTCCAAGGAGCTCCCAATAAGATGGTGTGTGTGTGTAGAAATAATAATCATTTAAAAACAACAAATGTGAAAAAGAAAATCCGGACTGCACCCTAAAGTCAATGAACACGTGCTGAAGGGACGCCTGGGTGAAGAGGCTGACTTTGGAAGGCAGGCAGGGACACCCCACGGGCTCTGCCGCCCCGGGACCGACTGGAGCAGGACGTCCGGAATTCATAGCCCATCAGCCCTGCAGGGCCCAGGGCTCTGACCCCTTTGGAAACCGCTCTCTTCTCTGACAGCAGAGGCTCTCTTCTTGGAGGCCTAGGGCAGGCAGGTTTCCCTGGGAGATGTACTCTGGTGCCCTGCAGTCAGGACGATGGATGAGAAGGTAAGATCTGCTCGGGGCCACTGAGACCAGTGGGGCAGGGAGAGAAATATGGCTGTGACACAGCTTTGTGTGTAGAAAATGATGAAGGCCCAAAGGCAGAACCCTAGGGAGCAGCAGGGTTAACAAGGGGAGTGCAAGAAGAAGGCAGAGAAGGGCTGTCAGAAGAAGATGGAGAAAACAAGAAATGTGAGGACAGTTTCACCCTGAGAGAGCGGACACCAACAGGGACTGCTGAAAGCTCTAGAGAGGTGCTCGCTGTAAGATCTAGAAACACCTCTTTTGGATTTGATCATTAGGAGATCCCTGAGGAAGTTAGGGAGAGCAGTATCCGTAGATAGGAAGAGGCAGAAAGCAGATTTCAATGGGCTGAGCAGCAAATGAAAAGTGAGGCAGGGGGTACAAAGTCAGTGGGGTGTCTGGTTTAGTGAATAAAAATATAAAATGCCCAGTTGAATCTAATTCATCTGAATTTCAGATGAACAATAAATAGTATTTTTAGTGTTACTATCATAAACCAAGGAGAAGGCAATAGCGACCCACTCCAATACTCTTGTCTGGAAAATCCCATGGACAGAGGAGCCTGGTGGGCTGCAGTCCATGGGGTCGCAAAGAGTCAGACACGACTGAGCGACTTCACTTTCACTTTTCACTTTCATGCATTGGAGAAGGAAATGGCAACCCACTCCAGTGTACTTGCCTGGAGAATCCCAGGGACAGGGGAGTCTGGTGGGCTGCCGTCTGTGGGGTCGCACAGAGTCGGACACGACTGAAGCAACTTAGTAGTAGTAGTAGTATAATAAACCAATTATTTGCAGTTTATCTGAAATTCAAATTTAACTGGATGCCTTGTATTCTGTGAGGCAATCCTGACAGAATGGGCTGTGGGCTTCTCGCTCAAGCAGTGTGGCTGGGTAAAAAGAAGAGTGGCAGGGCCGTAGCTGGAGGGGACCCAGGTCAGCGGAAAGTCGTGTCTAGGTGGGACTGTCTGACACGCAGAGCAGCACTGCCTGCGGTCTGTCGTAGACTGAAGGGGAAAAGCTTGTGGTGGGAGAGGCTGAAAGACACAGTCGGCGGGGCAGAGGGAATAACTGATTATGTGAAGCACAGGCCTCTGGAACAAGACATCACTTCTCACCGTAAGAAGCAGACAGTCCCTCCCCAACCCCCCAACCCACAAAACAATTTTCCAACTTTAATTTGTAAGTGGCTTCCTGCTATTTTGAAACTGTAGGACTGTGGGCCTCATATGGGATCTTGCTAGTAATTTTTTTTTCTTTTATTCTCTGTTTTTCTTGGTGTTTTAATGGACCACCACAGCAGCAAACATTTTTCTAAACAGATTAATCCACTTTGTCAACTTCATTTCTCAAAATCCCATCACCAGAGCAAATCATTTTTAATGACTAGATTCAGTTTCCATTTCAGGGCACAAGCCTGGGTTTTTGAAGCAAATGGATCAGATCAGTACTATAACCCAGCTCCTCATTCCTCTTTCTCTATGTTTAATCCAACTGAGAATGGTGACTTTGTCAAAGTCTTGATGATGAAATAATGATATTATTGGAGTCATCACATGATATACTCAACAGCTGGTTTTCTTCTTTATACCTAATTCTAGGGTCACATCTGGTTTGGAAAACTGATGTCTTTTTGTTTATTTTTATTCGTCTTCCTCTAAATTCTGAGATTTCTGCCAGATTGGTAGCCTTCATGACTCTTGCTTCTGTGCTTATGTGACAGAGAAAAACCATCCCCCTGTCCTCCAATCCGAACCCTAAGTCTATCTGGTCTTAGCCGAGCCCACCAAGGCTAATTCTTCGTGGGTTTTAGGCATGAGGGCCCCACAGCAGAAGCAGCACTGTGGTTTCCACTGCTTTTCCTAAGAATGTCCCTGGCTGCTGTTGGGATGTTAGCAATGTGCCTTCTTCACAAGGGTCTCTGAGACTTTTAATAAGAAAAAAAATTACAACATAGGGATATACAAGTTCCTTTTTTTCCCCAAATTCCTTGTTCTATATTACCTTCAAAACAAGAGTTTACCAGCTTTGTGTTGAAGAAGGCCTCAGTGGACTGTCCCAACATGGCTTGTTTTGTTTCTGATCAGCTCCAGGTGTCAGCAGAATCCATGATAGGACGAGAGCAATTGCTTTGAACAGATATCGTCAAGATAACCCATAATTCTGTCTTTTGCTCCCTCTTTCTAAACATTCTAGTTGGAGATTGGTCGTCTTTGACACCTGGAATTCAAGACTGGTTGGGGATATGTCTGGGACCTGATCTCAGATGAAATATCTCCACCCAGTTAATGAATAATTTAAAACTTTTTCTATGGTGCTTATCCCAAAAGGCAGACAAGTGCAGAGTGGCCTGGAGCTAAAGCTGGGGTCAGGACAGGACGTGAAAGGGAAATCTCCTTATAGATCAAAGGATTTGCAGAATTTGAAGCAGGCTTGGTACAAACAGGGCCCTCTGTTGACTGCCGTCCTTTGCTAAGCTCACCAGGGCACCAGGGTGGCATGGCTCAGTTCAGGGGGGATGTCTCCTGGAATATGTGGCCTAAATCACCTTATCTGGAAGCTGAAGATCTCAGACTGTTCAAGCCAGAAAGGACTTTGAAGTCCTGTAGCCCAGGAGCACCAGACTTTTAATTTCATGGTCTGTTAGGACTTGAGGGTGGGGGGAATAAGGCTGAAAATAACAGGCTGTCAATCTCTATTTTGCCAGTTGAGCAAGTAAAATACTCATCTTCTGTCATCATTTCAGAGAAAGACACTTTAACATAAAAATATGAAAGACTCATTCTCTTACTCTTAACATAAAGAATATACCCCAGTTCTTTCACTGGAAAGTCAGTGTCAAGCTTGCAACATTACATCAATATATTAGGACACATATGTGCATGTGTGTGGATGCACATGAATCCAAATGCATACGTACTTATCATCATTCCTCTTCAGTTCAGTTCAGTCGCTCAGTCGTGTCCGACTCTTTGCGACCCCGTGAATCGCAGCATGCCAGGCCTCCCTGTCCATCACCAACTCCCGGAGTTCACCCAGACTCACGTCCATTGCATCAGTGATGCCATCCAGCCATCTCATCCTCTGTCGTCCCCTTCTCCTCCTGCCCCCAATCCCTCCCAGCATCAGAGTCTTTTCCAGTGAGTCAACTCTTCGCATGAGGTGGCCAAAGTACTGGAGTTTCAGCTTTAGCATCATTCCTTCCAAAGAAATCCCAGGGCTGATCTCCTTCAGAATAGACTGGTTGGATCTCCTTGCAGTCCAAGGGACTCTCAAGAGTCTTCTCCAACACCACAGTTCAAAAGCATCAATTCTTCGGCACTCAGCTTTCTTCACAGTTCAACTCTCACATCCATACATGACCACTGGAAAAACCATAGCCTTGACTAGACGGACCTTTGTTGGCAAAGTAATGTCTCTGCTTTTCAATATGCTATCTAGGTTGGTCATAACTTTTCTTCCAAGGAGTAAGCGTCTTTTAATTTCATGGCTGCAGTCACTATCTGCAGTGATTTTGGAGCCCCCCAAAATAAAGTCTGACACTGTTTCCGCTGTTTCCCCATCTATTTCCTGTGAAATGATGGGACCAGATGCCATGATCTTCGTTTTCTGAATGTTGAGCTTTAAGCCAACTTTTTCACTCTCCACTTTCACTTTCATCAAGAGGCTTTTTAGCTCCTCTTCACTCTCTGCCATAAGGTTTGTGTATCACGCAGACAGCTGTAGTGTGCTAACTGAATACATGGACTCTGGGGCAGAACACCTGAGCTCAGACACAGGCTCCACTACTCATGGTCTGAAGAACCTCAGATGAATTATTTAGCTACTCTAAGCCTTGGTTGCATCATCTATTAAGAAAAGGTGATTACACACTTTTCTGGGGTCGTTACTAGGATTAAACCAGCTAGTATGTGAGAAACACTTGGCACAAATGAAACACCCAGTAAATAGCAGTCATTACTATTATATTTCCACAGACAAGGAAGTCTTCATAAACTGGCCTCTGGAAATGGCTGAGAGAGCAAATCTTTCCTCTTCCAGATAAGGGAAAACTGACCCAGAGTAGACATGACTTGTCCAGCTAAGGCCCATGGCCAGTTACTGAACATATTGGGTAACTTGAGTAGAACTCAAGTCTATTGACCAACTCTGATGTATCTCTGAAGTTTCCTAGAAAAAAACTGAATTTGGCAAATGGATGGACTCACTGGGCATTTATACAGTGTCTGGAGGGATGGGCAGGGAGCTGGCACTTTAGTTTGGTGCAATGAGGTCTGTCGAGAGCCACCAGGAGGAAGTCTGGCCGCTGCGGCCTTCCTTTCTCTTTCCTCCAGCCCCAGAGAAAAGCAGGACTGGGTTCCAGCCCAGGGTGGGGTGGCGGAGTCCCCTGCGAGGCAAGAGCAGGTGAGGAGCAGCGCGCCTCCCCGTGCCCCCTCCTCCTGCCCCTGGTCCTGCCTCGGGCCCCTCACTGAGCCCCCCAGGTCCCAGCACTCACAGCCCTGCTGGGGCCCCCTTCCGCTGCAGGAGGGTCCACTCTCCCGTCACCAGTCACAGGGAGACGCCCCGACACTCTGGTTTGTTTTGGCTGTTGTGATCTGGGGGCTATTCCCTGTTTCCTAGGCCTTGGTGAGGGCCAATGGGTCAGGCAGGCTTGTATCAGTGGTTGGTAACAGACCCATGTCAGCAAGGCTGCTTTTTGATTTCAAGAAGTCAGGCTACCTGAGGCAGGCTCCTTCAGCCTCTCCGCTCCATCATCCTCTGCTTATGACTTTTCATCCTCATGATCGCCTCCTGATCGCACATTCCAAGCAGGAACAAGAAAAGAGACAATGATAAAAAGGAAGGGGTGGGCCAGTGTCAGAAAATCTGAACTTTCTCACAAAAGCTCCAGCAGCTTCTGCAGATGCCTCATCGCTCAGATCTGGGTCACAGCTCCTAGATGCAAGAGAGGCCAGGAATGGCCATGTTGTGTCTGGGCAACAAACCGTGATTTATTAGTAAGGCAAGAATGGATAGTGGATGAGAAACATTGTCTTCCAGGAAGGCATAGCTAGAATACAGTTGAGCCTTTGTTTCTCTTTATCTCTAAAGTCTGCTTCACCAGGTCACATTTGAAGGAAGTCTTACCCCAGCTCCAGAAACCTGAGCATTTATGTGGGTCTTTACTGAAACCTCCATGCACATGTAATCACACGGACACTCAGCCAACCTTCTTTACAAGTCTCCTTATACTTTCGTCTGCCTCCTTCCAGTACTGTTCCAATTCTCTTCCTAAACAACGTCAAACGGCCTCTCCTCACTCACGCCTCCGACCTCCCCTCCTATGTTTCCATGTTTCCCCTCATTGGTCTGTGAGCCCTTTCTGGTGGAAATCTATTTGATCTCTGGGATTTCACAAGTCTAAGGGAGCTTCCCTGGTGGCTCAGACAGTAAAATCGTCTGCTTGCTATGCTGGAGACCCGGTTCAATCCCTGGGTCAGGAAGATCCCCTGGAGAAGAAAACAGCAACCCACTCCAGAACTCTTGCCTGGAAAATTCCATGGATGTGAGCTACAGTCCATGGCGTCACAAAGAGTTGGACACGACTGAGCGACTTCGCTTTCACTTTTTCACTTTCTGCTCAAACTCCTATAAGCACAACCACAGCTGAAAACAAAGAATCTGGGAGATTACATTGACGCCTGTAACACATCCTTTTCTATTTTCTCTGCTACCCAGGTAATGAGTGAGCCAGTATAAACTCCAGCCCTGCTTACAGACACATCACACCCTGGTAGACACCTGTCAGGGGCCAGTGAGCCCCTCTCTGCGCCACGGAGACCCACCCCCAGCCCTCCCCTTGGCCTCCTGCTCTCCTTACTCTCAGTTTTAGTCCAAGTTTTCCCTCTCCCCATTCGTATCTATCCTGTTGGTTTTAGCCCAATAATTTTTATCTGTCCCTTCAAAGGCTGGCTTCAGATCGACTCTGAGGGTGTTGTCTCAGTTAACCTCCTGCCTCCAAGACAGTCAGTCCACTGTGCTGTTCTGAAAGTAAGCCCTTGGCTTATATCGAATTGGCCAAAAACCTCATTTGAGTTTTTCTGTGAGATGTTATGGAAAAGCTCGAACAAACTTTCTGGCCACCCCAATCTTATTTTTATCTGACTTGTTATTCAGCTTTTGGATCAGAAGCCTGTTTTCTTTAGAGCTGCTCTCTCTCAACCACCAGGCTCGGAGCCGCCTGAGGGTAAGGGGAGGGCCTGGGTCTGCATCAACCCCTCAGAACTGGGCTTTGCTCTTTTTCTCCCTGGCACGCGGGCTTTGGGCACCTCCCACGTGTCAGGCGCTGAGGTAGGTGCCGCAGACAGAAGGCAGACAGAGTCCACGGCCTGCATCCTCCGGTCCTCTTCCTCCTCCCCAGATGGGGCTCCACTCGATCCATCAGGACAGCTGACCGCTGCCGCCTAGGCGAGGGGGTGCTGGGGTTCTGCTCCAGGGATGAGCCCCAGCACTGTCTCCCCAGGCTGCAGGTGTGTGCCACTCTGGCAGCTCCCCTCATGAGTCCCCAGGTTTCCTGCCCGTATCCCTGCCTCCAGCTCCAGTGTTGCTGTTGGCTCTGCTGCCTGCCTGCAGCGCAGCCAGCGACTGGAGAAGCTTTTATTCCAAAGGAGGGCAGTCAGCTGAATTTCCAAATCCCAGATTTTTTCCACTTCAATTTTTCTCTTTTGCCCAAATAACACGTTCATTTTGTGGGAAAGGATGGGGCCGTTCTTCCAAGGGTTGAAGACTGTGTGAGGAATACCTGGGAGATGGGCAAGGCTCAGCCAAAGTTGTCCTGTTGGAAGGGAAGGCAGGACCGAGCAATGGAGGGGGCTATCGAGCCCCCAAGGAAGACGGGGAGATGGGGCAGGTTAGGGGGCCAAGACTTTCCTCCTCCTTCCCACTCTCCTCCACTGTTCCTCCATCCCATTTCCTTTCTTCTGTCTTCTTTTTCTTGCTTCCTTCCTGTTTTTTTCCTCTCTCTCTCCTTCCTCTTTGTTTCTGCACTCATTTGTCCATGCATTCTCTCAGCGGGCATTTCTTTAGCAGCTTCTGTATGTCAGACACTGTGCTGTAAGCTGAGAATACAGAGTCAAAAAGTCAAAGCTCAAGGCTCTAAGGCCTGTGGGGGTGGGGCACTCAGAGGACAGGCTGGGTGAGGAGTGACAGCTGGCAAAGGGAGTTAACTAGTAAGTCTCCGAGTCTCTTCAGAAGCTTAGACAGTATATCTAAAGCAAGGGAAACTGGGATCAAGGAGACAAGACTCAGAGGACCTTGAGTGGATATTCATAAAACCTAGCTCATTAATTCCTCCTTTCCCATCCCAGGCAGAGAAATCTCAGCGGGAAAGAATGCGGACTACGTGAGCAGAATACCCTCATTCAAATCCTGGGCCTACCACTTTCTATGCTGATAACAAGTCACTTAATTTTTTGTTTATTTATTTACAACAGATTTTCTTTTGAGGCCATTTTAGGTTCACAGCAAAACTGAGCAGAAAGTGCAGACTCCCCAGGCACTCTTGCCTCCCCCAAGGCCAGCACCCTGCACCAGGCAGGACGTCTGTTCCAGTCGAGGCGACGTCACCGACATAGCATTGTCACAGTCTACCTTCAGGTCCACTCTTGGCCTGCACATTCTATGGGTTGTAAGAAGTGTAATAACACGCACCCACCATTACAGGGTCACACAGAAATAGTATCACTACCCCAAAACCTCTCTGCTCTCTGTCTTCACACTGTCTTTTATCCTCAATTTCTTCTTCTTTGGGTCATCAAAGGGATAAAATGCAATAATATACATGAGTGCCTTGCTTTCAGTTCAGTTCAGTCACTCAGTCGTGTCCGACTCTTTGCGACCCCATGAATCGCAGCATGCCAGGCCTCCCTGTCCATCACCAACCCCCAGAGTTCACTCAGACTTACATCCATTGAGTCAGTGATGCCATCCAGCCATCTCATCCTCTGTCGTCCCCTTCACCTCCTGCCCCCAATCCCTCCCAGCATCAGAGTCTTTTCCAATGAGTCAACTCTTCGCATGAGGTGGCCAAAGTACTGGAGTTTCAGCTTTAGCATCATTCCTTCCAAAGAACACCCAGGACTGATCTCCTTTAGAACGGACTGGTTGGATCTCCTTGCAGTCCAAGGGACTCTCAAGAGTCTTCTCCAACACCACAGTTCAAAGCATCAATTCTTCCGCGCTCAGCTTTCTTCACAGTCCAACCCTCACATCCATACATGACCACTGGCCTTGCTATTAGGTGTGTGTTATTTGTATCACATGCCCATTAAAAGCCCGGCGCCCCTCCCCCTGATTGCAGTGCGCGGCTTAGTGTGTGGTACTGGAAGAAGGATGAACCTGGTGCTGACTCTCTCCAGAGCAGTGAGGTGACATGTGGCCTCCTGGGGAGTGATAGTGGGAGGAGGCCACGGAGGCACATGGATTCCAAAGGGACTCCGGACTGTTCCCTGCTCCTGAAGTGACCCATCCAACTTCATACAGGCAGCGCTCTGACTGCTCTTGGCAGGGCTTTGGAGAGCTTGTGTGAGTCAGGTCCACGTGGCCGATGCGGGAAGGGAGGGGCAGGGAGGGCTCCTGCCCAGGATGGGCCACGCTGGCTTGGAGACACTGTTCCTGAAAGTCCCTGGTAGGGGGAGGGCTGCTGCGGGCTGTTAATCTGCCATGCAAATCGACGAGTAAACAGTCTCCAATGAGAATCCCAGATGCTTGGTTCGCTGCAGAGACCCGGACATTCATCCCAGGCTCCAAGTGGGGACCAGCTTGAGGGAGCCATGCACAAGCTGAGGCAGAGCCGTGGGCTTCTTCCCCATCCCGTATCCAGACAGGGCCGTTGCCCAGGAGACCTCAGTTTCCTTCTGCTCCTGGACAGCTGTAGGGAGAAGGGGAACTGGCAGAGGGCGCAAATATACCACCTTTCGTTCAGAGGGGTAAAATCTTCTGGGATCTGCTTGGGCTGTCTAGACAAAGCAGATGAACTGGTGCTAGAGACATGGGTGGGCTGGGCGGTGGGCTTGGGCATGTAGCCTCAGTCTCTACCTCCGCTGGGTCTGTCACGTGGCAGGAGCACAGCTGGGTTTGGGGAAATGCCAGTGCTTGCTGTATATACACTCAGAACTGTTGGCCTGTGGTGAGGAGGGGTGGGAGGGAGAGAGTGGAATGGAACACATCTGGTGACCTGATTTTTTTGTTTTCCTACTCTTGGTTAAGGGCTTTGGCTGTGCTCAGGGCTGGAGGAAGAAGTCAGGAAAAGGGGATGAGGCCCTAGTAAGGAAGATGGGGGCAGGGGGTGCATGTTATTTGGCTGGGCTCAGAGGAGAAGAGTTGATTTGATCCTGGGAAGACGTCTATACCATATGGAGTAGGAAGGAACTCAGTTTCCTTGTGTGAAGATTCGATGAGGAACAAAAGTACGATCACGTGAACATTTAGCAGCATTTCCAACAAAGATATAGCATGCAGCCATATTCATACATAAACTCGAAAGGTGTGCATAAACATACACATCTTCAAGCATAGTTGCAAACACAACCATCACCGATATGTACGGTGAAAGCTCTCACATCTCACTTGCACACTTACTGCCACTGAAACGCATGCAGACAGATTCATCAAGCCCAGAGTGAGTCACACTGACCCTAAAGATCAAGACCAGTGTGCACTGAGCCATCATCAGCCCTTGGATGTTGCAAAGTCTAATGCCTACACCAAGTTTTCCGCATACTTCCAGAGGGCATGTCTGCTTTTGATGAATCATTCAGACCAGGGTCCCTCGGCCATTCCTCACTACCACCTCTGTTCCAGCACCACCTCCATGCAGATGGAGAACATGGAAGGCTTCAGTGATGTGGCAAACTTAAGAAGATTTGAAGAAATTACGAGATTTACATTAGAACAGTACAAACAACTTATAGGGCAGACATTTAGGTACTTATCTTTTAAATCTATTGGTCATTCTCACAACTCCAGATTCAGAATCTCTCCACCTAATTTAGCAAGTCTTCTTTCTCCTCTTGTCTGTTGTCTTCTTCTCAGGGGAGAAATCCAAATTCTTCTCATTTTCTTACATGGAGCAATTCAGCTGCCTCCAACCTCTGTCCCCAAATTTGGCTTCTGAACCCCCATAGTATAGCCAAAAACTCACTGGAAACTCGAAATAGACCCTGTGGCTTGCGGATTAAGGCCATCTGCCTTTCCCACCTTCATCTATCAGGGGTAGTTTATATTTTTCTAGTTGAACATAAATCTGCAAATATACACTGAGACACAGAAACACAGAACTTTGTCCATGTCCCCAGATGGATTAGGCAGGAAATGGATTCATCTCTACCATACGTAGCTGGGCCAGTAAGCTAAATCTAACCTTTCGTCTCCTCCCCTACCCCTCCTCATTTGCACTTCAAGGGTTCTATGGACTTATTCATGGTCTGCTCACCATGGACTTACTAAATTGTAAAGTTAACATCCCTGAGAGCCTATTTATGCCAACCAGTCTTGGGATACAAAGATAAATAGAATGAAGCCGTGAAGCATAAGGCGCTCAGATTGTAGATGGCGGCGAATAAGCATGGAGCGCATCGTTTTCTAGCGAGGCTAAACCTGCGGTGGGGAAGCACAACGTGCTACTGAAATTCAGCGAAAGGCGACTTAATCAGTTGGGCAGGGGAAGTGCGGAGAAGGTGGGCAGGCTGAATAAAACTTCATAACCTAAAAAAGAGGGGATATTACTGAGGACCAAATCCAGCCACCATTCATTCATTCATCCATTCATTCCTTCACTCACTGATTTTTAAGACTGTGCTAGGCAATAAACAAGACAGACAGACTCTATTTGTAATGGAAACTATAGACTTTAACAGATATCTGAGTGTTCTAGAAGGGGAAACTGGGTTGTATGAACCTCCCTAAGGAGGTGACACTTAGACCTATAGAAAGAATAAGCATTAACTAGGTGAAAGAGAGTGAGAACATGTTCTGGCAGAGGAAGGAGTATGCTTGAATCTAAAGCAAGAAAGAGTTTCATGATTATGAGAAGTAGCAAGACTCTTGGCATCACTGATGCTAAGAGACATGGAGGAGAATGGCATGGGATGAGGCTGAGGAAATAGGCGGTGCCCAGACATATTAAGTGCATACGTGCTGAGTCACTTCAGTCGTGTCCACCTCTTTGTGACGCTATGGACTCTAGTCCACCAGGCTCTTCTATCCAAGGGGTTCTCCGGGCAAGAATCCTGGAGTGGGTTGCCATGCCCTCATCCAGGAAGACGTATTAGGGGATCCCTTCAACACACATAACCCTTCTGATACTTTTGAGCACAGAGTCAGGGGGAACTCTAAGAAGACAGAGCCTGGACTTTAACTCTCTGAGCTGAGTTCAACTCTTTGAGATTAAAGAGCTTTGGGCGGGGAACCCCTCTGCATCCAGGCAGTCTGGGATGGGAGACGTGGTCTAGGAAGAGTACAGAAGCCAACAGAGCTGCAACCTCGGGTACACTGTAGCCAAGTGTCACGTGATGGCGTGGGATTCTCCTCCTGTAAAGACTCACCATCGTGGCTGGTACAAGGACATGGATCAACAAGGATGTCATGCAGCATCAGATAGCATTGGTCAAACGTAATACAAGATATTCTTCAACACTCACTGGTGGCCAAAAGGAAGGACTTCATGGTGCGCTGGCGTATTCTCAAGTTCCCCCTCCTTTTGGCATTTGAATGCAGATTGACTCTTTTGGACTAAGCAAGCACTGTGGTCCTTGAGCCCCAAATGGAAAAAGATTGGAGCTCGTTAGTGTGAATAGTAAAAGGAGGCAAGTTCTTATTTTTATTCCAAACTGGTAGCGTTAGTTATACAAGTTACATTAAATGTTTTTGATGGGACCCCATCAAAAGCATTTAGACTGCAAAATGTGAAGATTAGAATTTTGTTTGTAAAAGATTACTTTGAATACTATGCGAGGAATGCATGAAAGGAGAGAAAGATAATAAAGCCAGAGAGACTAATTAGGAGATTTTATTAGTTAGAAATGCTTCAAGCAAGAGAATGTACAACATAGTTTAAAACTTGGTTTACCAACAAGAAGCCAGGAAATCAGGCACCCACAAGAAATGGTTGGGCAGCTCAATATCATTAAAGACGCAGACTTGTTCTGTTCTACCAATCTCTTGGTGGTGGCTTTTTATTCTTTCGTTTGTTCCCTTGTGGTTGCAAGATGATCGTCTTACCTCCAGACACAATAATTCTATTGAAGGCAGAGAAAAGAAGGGAACATTGCTAGCCATCATCTGTTACTTTTCTCAGAAAAGCAAAGCTTTCCCAGAAGCTCATCACAGATTTGTTTTTATATCTCGTAGGTCAGAATTGGATCACAATACCCCTCCAAATGCAAACAAGAATACAAAATTGAATATTTGGATTGTACGTTATAATTCAGTGCCTGAAGCTAGATACATTGTTGCCTGGAGCAAAATTTGGGTTCTGATAGCCAGAAAAAAGAAAAATGACTGTTGAGTAGCCCCGGATAAGATGGTGACATTGGAGACAGAGACATCTAAGAGGTGTAAGTTACAGAACTTGGTGATGGGATGTGGAAAAGAGAGGAGGAGAAGAGGAAAAGGTTGATTTCCAGGTTATCGGCTTGGGAAGCCAATGGATTCAAATGTTATCAAATACATAGGATGAGGCTAAATTTTGGTCCAAAAGCATCCGATACTCAAATTTCAGGGTTGCTTTTTTCTCCTCCCCCCAGCTCCCGCTTTCCTTTATCTTTTATAACAAACCATCCTCATGTATAATCCTCATGGCTAGTCTTTCAAGCAGGTATGTGATTGTCCCCACTCTAAATACAGAAAGTCAAGGTCTGGAGATTAAGTGACCTGACTTCACTCAAGAAGGAAGGGAATGGAATTTAGATTTACAGTCTGCAAGGGACATGAATCTGACTCTCAGAGCTCCTGGACCTGCAGCTATGGGTGGAAAGGGCCATTCAATGAAGCTGTAAATTCTCTCTTTTTCATCATCATGTAGAAAAGATGAGTGGCTATCGTCTCTCTCTTGCAGCACCTCACTGAAGGTCAGCATCCCAACATTTTTCCATCAAGGCCCCTAAATCACCACCCCTGGGGCTGTTCAACTTTTCCCCAAGGGAATGATTTGAGCATGTATTTTAAAAATGAATAATATCCAGGAGAGCAGAAAAGATTGAAGATACAGAAGATAGTGTGAGGTGGTAGAGCGTAGGATCTATAGCAGCAGTGGAAATACTGGCCCCACGAGTCACCTTCCATTGTAGCAGGAAGGCCGGAAGAGAGAGGGAAAGTGTACAAGCAGTATTGTGTGTATCTATGTCGGCTTGTGCTACTCCTTCGACCCTCATCTGTACTACCTTCTTCTGTTATAGAGGCTGGAAAGGGCAATGCTAAACTTTCTGGTATTCCTTGCAGCTAGGAGTGTCCATGGGATGAGTTCTAGTAATTGAAATCCCAGAGGAGGACTTCCCTTCCTGAATAAAATGGCAAAGCATCTCTGGGTCCTTGCTCAGTCGTTTCAGTCATGTCCTACTCTTTGTGACCCCATGGACTGTATCTCTCCAGGCTCCTCTGTCCATGGGATTCTCTAGGCAAGAATACTGGATTGGGCTGCCATGCCCCACTCCAGGGGGTCTTTCTGACCCAGGGATCAAACCCTTGTCTCCTGCATTGCAGGAGAGTTCTTTACCACTGAGCTACCAGGAAAGCCTAAAACATCTCTAGCAGTGGACTTTTCCCTTTCTATCTCCCCCCCACCTCTTTTCTTGTCTGGACATTGGCTTTGATGCCTGGAGAGCCAGCAGTTATCTTGCAACCATGAAGAGAAAGACCACACACTAAGGAAGATGAAACAGGAAGATAAAAAGAGCCTGATGCCTTAATGATCTCCTTGAATAGCTGTGCTCGCCCTGTCCTGTCTATCTCCATACTTTCTGTTGTCTTGAAGAAGGAGGGGAGGAAGCAAGGGAAGAGGAAGTCAGGAAGGTTGGGAGGGAAGAAGAAAGGGAGGGAGGGAGGGAAGAAGGATGGAAGGAAGGAAGAAAGAAAGGAAGGAAGAAAGAATGAAAGAGACTTTCTTAGTTAAGCCACTATCAGTCAGGGTTTCTGTTACTGGTAACTAGAGATGGAACCTGGTTTATGCATCACCTGGGGCGGCCTTTTATTGATAGATGCACTCCTGACAGCTGTGGATGCAATACTGATGGCGGTGGATGCTGGCTCAGTGCGCTGTGCCAGAGAACATGTGAGTATCAAGACCTGTCATCCGACCCAGCAATCCCACTGCTGGGCACACACACTGAGGGAACCAGAACTGAAAGAGACACGTGTACCCCAGTGTTCACTGCAGCACTGTTTACAATAGCCAGGACATGGGCGCAACCTAGATGTCCATCGGCAGACGAATGGGTAAGAAAGTTATGGTTCATATACACGATGGAATATTACTCAGCTATTAAAAATAGTGCATTTGAGTCAGTTTTAGTGAGGTGGATGAAATTGGAGTCTATTAAACAGAGTGACGGTAAAACGTCTGCCTGCAATGCGGGAGACCCAGGTTTGACCCCTGGGTTGGGAAGATTCCCTGGAGAAAGAAATGGCAACCCTCTCCAGTGTTTTTGCCTGGAAAATTCCATGGACTGAGGAGTCTGGTAGTCTATAGTCCATGGGGTCGCAAAGAGTTGAACACAACTGAGCGACTCACTTTATACAGAGTGAAGTAAGTGAGAAAGAGAAACATCAATACAGTATATTAACGCATATATATGGAATTTAGAAAGATGATAATGACGAGCCTACGTGCAAGATTGGGCTTCCCTAGTAGCTCAGACGTAAAGCATCTGCCTACAATGCGGGAGATCTGGGTTCGTTCCCTGGGTCGGGAAGATCCCCCAGAGAAGGCAATGGCAACCCACTCCAGTGGCAATCCACTCTTGCCTGGAAAATCCCATGGACCAAGGAGTCTGATAGTCTACAGTCCATGGGGTCGCAAAGAGTCAGACATGACTGAGCGACTTCACTTCACTTCCTGTGCAAGATAGCAAAAGAGACGCAGATATAAAGAACAGCCTTTTGGACTCTGTGGGAGAAACCAAGGGTGGGATGATTTGAGAGAATATCATTGAAACATGTATATTAACATCTGTGAAATAGATGACCAGTGTCAGGAAGCATTTAACAGGAGGCTTCCTGTGTGCTGTTTTGGATCTGTCGTGAATCCTCTGTCCCTTATTCCTGAATATTCAGGAATGGACCAGTTTCCAGTCCATTAAAGGACCTCAACAGACCAGTACAAGTTCAATTCATGAAACAGTCCACTCAAAGCCAGCGCACTGGGACAAGCCAGAGGGGTGGGATGGGGAGGGAGGTGGGAGGGGGGTTGGGGACGGGGGGACACATGTATACCCATGGCTGATTCATGTCAATGTATGGCAAAAACCACAATGTATGGCAAAAACCACTACAATATGGTAAAGCAATTAGCCTCCAATTAAAATAAATTAATTTTTAAAAAGAAACAAAAATAAATAAACACAACAGGAGAGCCAAAGGAGTTGGGTTACCAGACTCAGAGGAGCCTCTCTTTGGGAAGGAATAGGGAAGATAAGGGGCAGCCCACTCCGGTATGCTTGCCTGGAAGATTCCATGGACAGAGGAGCTTTGTCGGGCTACAGTCCACAGGGTCGCAAAGGGTCTGACACAACTGAGCACACACACTCACAGGGAAGACAAGAGCCATCCACGTGCAGCAGCAGAACAGCTGTCTGGGAGTGGCTGCTGGTGCTAGCATGCTGCCTGCCACGAACCGGCAACGTGGCCTCTCCGCCGCAGCCCATACAGTGAAGGGTCTGAGCTGTGTCAGTGTTCTCAACTCTATAACCATCAAAAAGAAGAACCCCATATTTTTAGAAAAGATTTTCGATGTACCTAACTGCATTTATCAAACTATTCATATTCCGATGAGAATAGTCTATTGATATGAAAGTGAAAGTCTCTCAGTCGTGTCCAGCTCTTTGCGATACAGTCCATGGAATTCTCCAGGCCAGAATACTGGAGTGGGTAGCCTTTCCCTTCTCCAGGGGATCTTCCCAACCCAGGGATCAAACCCAGGTCTCCCGCATTGCAGGAGGATTCTTTACCAGCTGAGCCACACGGAAAGCCCAAGAATACTGGAGTGGGTAGCCTATCCCTTCTCCAGAGGATCTTCCTGACCCAGAATTGAACCAGGGTGTCCTGCATTGCAGGCAGATTCTTTACCAACTGAGATATAATTCCAGGCAATAGCAAAGAAAAGCAACTTTTAAATTTAGTCTTATCGTAGGATAAAATTTTCATTAGTTCTTTGGAAAGTTGGAAATACCTCTGAGATCCACATGATTATCTTTCAGACTTGTCATAAACTAAGGATTTGTCTAGGAAGTCAGCGAGGTCCAATCCCATCTCCCCTGACACCGGAGCCCTGTGCCCCTTAGCAGACGGTGCAGGAACATTTTCCATCCTGCTTGTAGGCCCAGTTCTTTTTCCCTTTTTCAAGTCTTTATGAATTTGTAACAATAGTGCTTCTGTTCAGTGTTTTGGCCATTTGGCCCCTGCAGCATGTGGGAACTTAGCGCCCTGACCAGGGTCTGAGCCCGCATCCCCTGCACAGGAAGATGAAGTCCCAAGCACCGGCCCGCAGGGAGGCCTCTAGGCCCAGGCCTTATCTCCAGCGCCGGGTGCTCTCTCCCTTCCTTTCTGAAATGGCACGTTCCGGATGGCCTGAGTGCACCTCACTTGCCCCGTGTGTCTGCCAGTCCTCCTCAGAAGCACTCTTCCGCTCCACCCTGACGCCCTCTTCCTGCCAGGAAGGAGCTGTTTCACCTAAACCTTCCTCTTGGTTACCCTGCTGGGCAACCTTCTCGCCTGAGAGACCTGGAGATCCTTTCTGCTAGCCTGAAGAGCAAGCCCTCATCTTTTCCCTCAAGTAGCTCCATCTGCTGCTGAAGAGACGGGGCAGAGATTCTCAGTCCAGTTGAGTAAATGCTGTGATGGAGAATCCAGTGTGCTGCTGAAGACTGAATGGTCGAGTCTGCAGGGACATGGGAACCCCAGAGAGAGAGGGAGAGGAGGCGCTGAGCAGGGCCTGCAGGATAGGGGAGGGCTGGGGCAGAGTCTGACAACCAGCGCCACAGGGAAGAGTGGGCTGGGCCAGGCAAGGGCAGGGCTTGCCTGCCTGACGACCTTATTTAAGGCCTCCCTCCCTTCCTCGCTTCCTTCCTCCCGCAAGTATTTATTGAGCATCTTTTGTGACAAGTATAGTATTAGGTGGTAAAAACAAATGTGAATAAGACATGTCTTGTCTTGAAACAGCTCAAAGGACTAGTGGAGAGACAAATCAACTCCTTCCAACCCCTGATCCTGCAATAGGGGAAATACTTTTGAAGAGATGTACCCTAGACCCCAGACTGGCTGCTGACTTGTCCCCTTTGTGACACCAGACAGTATGCTGCCACACCGCAGAGAAACCTCAACAGGTCTTAGCCCCAGGCCCTTCCTACAGCTTGACATTTGCCCAGTCTTGGTTGAAGAGATACCCTGAACTTTCTTCATCTGCTCTGGAAGCTGTAGAATTTCCCTGCCTGGAGGCTGGAGACTGGTCAAATTACTTCTGCCCTAGGAGAGTCTGGAGTGGGGAGAAGGGCTCCTCTGAACCTGTCCCTCATGCTGCAGTCTTAGGAAGGGCAGAGGGAGCAGACCCTCTGGACCCAGGATACATCTGCTCTAATCCTGCTCCTTAGAAGAGGCTGATAGGATAGTTCCTCCTCGGCCTCCCTTACCCAACACCTCACTGCTCTGGAGGAGTCCCGGCCGGGACAAAGGATGAGGGCTGCACTCAGGCGGCACAGGAAGCAGGTGGAGAGTCTGTGGTAGGGTCATTATCAAGTGATGCTGTGATCCTAGTGGATGCTGGAGGAGAGGGCCCAGTGCCAGTCAAGCCTGTTCAAGTCTTCACCAAGGGTCTCCAAAGGCCAGTGCTACTGCGGGGTTCCTGGGGAGAGGGCGTACTCTTTTCCCCTCAAAGCATGAACACTGAAGCTGCTGAGACAAATACCCGGTGGGAATGTTAGAGTAAGAAAACTTCCCCAGGAGAGATATAAAGAACCAGGGGAACACAGAGGCAGGGAAGGGCCTATCCAGTCAGAATGGTTAAAAATGGAGGAAGCAGCTGTTGAGATGAGTCTTCTCATCAGTTGGGGTAGCGTTTGGCGGCCTGTAACAGAAACCTAACTACTGAGGTTTCACAGATTCGGGTTTGCTTTTCTCTTGTGACAAAAATTATGGAGGGAGGCGAGCACAGGTCTCAAGGTCGTCATCAAGGACCCAGACCCGCTCTGTCTTCCAGGCCAGCATCTTAACATGCAGTCTTCCTGGGTTGGAGTTGGTTTCTCCACTCCCAGGCGTCATATCACAGACTTTCCAGGGAGCAAGGGGAAAAGCAAAAGACGCCTGCCAGATATACAACAGCTCTTTCTTCTTAAAAGAAAGAGTACATTTCATTGGCCAGATTGTCACAGTATCACCTCTAGCAACAAGAAGCTTGGGAGGACTTCCCTGGTCCAGTGGTTAGGAATCCACCTGCTAGTGTTTGGGACACGGGTTCAATCCCTGGTCTGGGAAGATTCCATATGCTGCGGGGCAACTAAGCCCGTGAGCCACAACTTCTGAGGTCCACACCCTCTAGAACCTGTGTGTCGCAACTACCGAGACTTATGCCTCTACTAGTGAACCCACGTGCCCTAAAGCCCGTGCTCCACAGGGAGAAGCCACCACAGCTAGAGACTAGCAACTGCTGGCCGCAGCTAGAGAAAGCCCACGCGCAGCAACGAAGACCTAGCACAGCCAAAATAAATAAATAAAAAGTTCAAAAAAGAAATCAATGTGCTGTAAAATGAGGCAGAAGGGCAGAACAGTGAAAGGCTGGACAATGAGCAGTGTCTGTCAGAACCTGAAAGGATCAGAACATCCTCGAATGAAGTGTGGAAAGACTTTCAGGTAAAGGCTCAGGGCGGGCACGTGCCAGGAATGTGTGGGGAATCACAGATAGTCCAGCTCAGCTGCAGCTGAGGGTGTGACCAGTGGGAAGAGTGGACAGGGGTAGTTTGTGTTACTCTCCTACCTGACACACACTGCCATGGAGAAGTCAGGCCTGCAGGGAGCAACAAGCAACATCTGGAAAAGTCAAGTTTAACTGCAACAGGAAACAGTGATGGAAGTGCAGAGAAAGGCAAATGATAGTAAATCTCTTGACAGCCTTGCAATGACAGCCTCGGGCAGAGGGCTGCTGGGCCGGGCGCGTGCACACTCTCCAGTCAAGTCAGACTGTCCAAGATACCCTAGCGCCCCTCATTGCTCCCTGAATAAGCCTTAAATTAGATCTGTGCATTGGCGTCTAGCCTGAGGTCTGTTGATCATTGTCATTCCTCCTCTCCCATCTCTTCTAGCCTCAGCTGTTCCGATTGCAGTGGAAGCAGGGGGATCAGGCAGCGCAGAAGGATTAGTGTGGAGATAGGGATTCCAGGTCTAGGGTGTTCTGCAACCCTCCCTTGGACTCTCTCCAGAGATTCCTGACTTGGCATCTAGAGTGCAGAGGGGTGTGGGCACCCTCTGCAGCACCCAGCTCACAGTCTCCTGGTTTTCTTGACTGGGAGGCACTGCAGAGGTTCAGGTCCCCCCATCTTCAGCAGTACCCCTTCCTCCTGCTGGCCTCTGGAGGCAGAGAGCGGGCCGGCCATCCTACGCGACACCTCACCGTCCCAGGGCTCCCCATGCTCCCCTCAGCCTTCCCGCCCAAGCAGAGTGCCTAACTTCCCTTTCTTCCTGGCCTTCTTCTGACCTTTACATACTCTGCATTACTTTGGAGGGTCCTGCTTCCGTTTCTGCCTGTTATTAAAAGATATAACGCAGGTGGAGGATAGGGTGGGGTAGAACCATTATTTAAGGTGCAGGAACTGAGGTTCTGGCACCATTTTCATCAGTTCTTTGGTTTCCAGAGTGCTATCCCTCTGATCCACAGGGGTGCTAGGCTACAGTGCAGATGTCAGGACTCACCTGAAGAGAAATGCCACCATAGGAAGACCAAGTGACTAGTACATCACATAGCCTAATTTCCCATTTATTCCAAAAAACCTCCGTAACATTCCTGCAGGAGGCTGAGTATTCTCAAAGAAAGAAGACTTACTACAACTCATGACCTCTCTGGCCTTCTGATACATTCTTGGGCAGTCCTGCTGAACAAAAGGGGAAAAAATCTTCATGCTATAATAACAGGCACTACTGGGGCACATTCTCTATAGCAGGCACTTTACTGACACTATGCAGAAAGACCCCACCAAATGGCACTCTGACTCTGAAAACTGGTATTATTCCCATTTCACGGATGAGGACCCTGACAACCAGAGAGGCTGAATAACTTGCCCGTTGCCTCAAGGCTGGGAAGGGGCACTGCTGGTATTTCAGATGAGAACCCCACTCCTTGCACTATATCCATTGTACTGACTATGGCACTTGGGCTTGGAGAATTCTTTGTTGGGAAACTTCCTGTGTGCTTTAGGCCATGCAGCAGAATCCCTGGTCTCTACTAGCTGCTATATGCCAGTGACAGCCACTTCCAGTTGTGACAACTAAAACTGTCTCCAGAGTTTACCAAATGCTCTCTTGGGGGAAGGAGGCATCACTCTCGGTTAATTTGTCTGCATTACCTACATGTTTTCTTTCTCGGAAAGTGAAAAAGTGAAAGTGATTGTCGTTCAGTCATGTTTGACTCTTTGCGACCCCATGGACTGTAGCCCACCAGGCTCCTCTGTCCATGGAGTTCTCCAGGCAAGTATGCTGGCGTGGGTAACCATTCTCCTTTCCAGAGAATCTTCCCGACCCAGGGAACAAACCTGGTCTCCTGCATTGCAGCCAGATTCTTTACTGTCTGAGCCACCAGGGAAGCCCTACCGAGCCCGCTTGTTTCGCTTCCATTTACTGGCCCCAGTTTCTGCCCCCAGGAGTCACAAGAACCATCTGCTTTGTCTTTCTGTCAACCGTAGTCCTTCAGATAAAGGCCAGGCTGGTTCTTGTCTCCACATCTGTTCTCCAGATCAGACTCCAGAGTTCTTTCATCTTTTCCTGACTCACTCTGGTTTCTAGGCCCTTCACCGCACTGGCTGCTCTCTGCTGCTGAGTATCAGTTGTGAAGAGAGTTAGACTAGACAAAAGGAAGAACTTTCTTCCTTCCATCTTTCCCTTCAGTCCTCATCAGGGGCAACCCAGGTCAGCCATCGCTTCCTTTGTGCGGCCCTTAGTATCTCTCTCATGGGGCGGGTTTTCTCTCCTGTGGTCCCCATTACTCTTTTTCCACCGTAAGTCCTCATCATCTGTCTGTTCTGTCTCCCCAGTCCCCACACCCACTGAGGTTTTTTATCTCCCGCAGTTGTAATCCGCCGTTACATCCCTCTAAGCACCTAACAGGTGGCCTGGCACGTAGGAGGCTCTCACAAAGTGTGACGGATGAATGCGTGTATAGTAACAGTACAGAATGAGCGTTGAGCTTCGAGGTGAAAGTGCTTTGAAGAGATATAAAGCACTATACACATTTGTATTTTCTCTTTCTCTCTCTTACCTCAGCCCCTCTCTTCCCTGGTCTTCTCCAGGCCAGACCAGCAGATTGGCAGAGAAAGCTAACCAAGGTTTATTCGAGGAATGGGAAATTGAGGAGGGTGCCTCATGGAATTTTTGTCTTATTCCCTAGTTTCAGTGGACTGCTCCAGTGAAGACTGTGGTGCCAGCTTAGAATCTAACAAGATCTGTCTTCCCCTCTGCCCTAGCTCTCCTAGTTATTTGCTAAGCCTGATTGTTAGCAAAATTCAATTCTCAATAGAATCTACCACATGGAAAAATACCTTTCAGCATACACAGTGAACAAGGAGCACGTTAACAAGAGGAGACCAGCGGCAGCCACTGGACGAAGCGATTCGTCAGTTCTGGAATCTGGTTAAGTCTTTCAGTTGTACCAAAGACATGTTGCTGTGCCCAGCCTGCAGGGCAGACAGGTGGGCCTGGCATTAGAATGTGTCCCCAACACTCCACTCTCCCAGAATCTGAAAGGACTGTAGAATCAAAGCATCATTGCTGCACTGAGTTTCTAGGTTTGACTCTCTTCACAAGCCTTTGCTAAGTGCCAGCGTCACCCTGAACTTCAGCTCCCCCCATGAACAGAGTCCAGTAGGTACTAGGAGGGCAGGTGGAGAAGGAGAGGAACTCCTGGGATACACAGCCCTCCTGAGGGAGCTCTCAGCCTAATGGGAGACCCCCAACCTCAGGAAGTTAGAGAGGAAGAAGGAAGAAAAGGAGGAGGGGAAGGAGAAGAAGATGAAGAAACAGAAGAAGAAAGAAGAAGGCTCGTTAATGTGTGCAGTTAAGCATGAACATCAAAGCCACTCTACATAACCACAATGAGATAAACTCCAAGATGTGGAGGGATGTTGGGAAGGTTCAGAAGAGAGGTATAAATGGAACAGAAAACAGATTTCCTCAGTCAGGATGGAAGAGGTCTTCTGATTGGTGCAGAAATGGTAGGTATATGGTGGGGGTGGTGCGCAGGGTCAGGGTATGGTGCCTCAACTCAAAGGCACCCAACCAAGTGCACATGCACTCTACGGAAGTACATGAGAGGAAAGAGGATCCCAAGGAGCTGTGTATCTCTCTGGACTATATTCTTCTCTGGTCTGGGGTCAGACGATGTGATGGAGTGGTTTGGAAGATGGTGACTGCAGCCATGAAATTAAAAGACACTTACTCCTTGGAAGGAAAGTTATGACCAACCTAGATAGCATATTCAAAAGCAGAGACATTACTTTGCCAAAAAAGGTCCATCTAATCAAGACTATGGTTTTTCCTGTGGTCATGTATGGATGTGAGAGTTGGACTGTGAAGAAAGCTGAGCACTGAAGAATTGATGCTTTTGGAGTTTTTCTGTTTGGGGCCACACCCCATGGCATGTGGGATCTTAGTTCCCTGACCAGGGATTGAACTCATGCCTCCTGCAATGGAAGAGAGGAGTCTTAACCACTGGACTGCCAGGGAAGTCCCTGAATTGATGCTTTTGAACTGTGGTGTTGGAGAAGACTCTTGAGAGTCTCTTGGACTGCAAGGAGATCCAACCAGTCCATTCTGAAGGAGATCAGCCCTGGGATTTCTTTGGAAGGAATGATGCTAAAGCTGAAACTCCAGTACTTTGGCCACCTCATGCGAAGAGTTGACTCATTGGAAAAGACTCTGATGCTGGGAGGGATTAGGGGCAGGAGGAGAAGGGGACGACAGAGGATGAGATGGCTGGATGGCATCACGGACTCGATGGACGTGAGTCTGGGTGAACTCTGGGAGTTGGTGATGGACAGGGAGGCCTGGTGTGCTGCGATTCATGGGGTCGCAAAGAGTGGGACACAACTGAGCGACTGAACTGAACTGAACTGAGAACGTAAAGTGGAGGGGCCTTTGGAGAGAGCTGGGGCCCGAGTCCTAGATCTGCGTCATAGCCAACCCACTAAATGACCGTTAACAGGTCCCTTTGGCTCTACATTTCAAAACTCAAAGCCAGTACTTGACTTGGGAGAAAGGGCTCCAGGATGGTCGTGCTGTATCAGCCTCATGGCAAGACAGGGCACGGCTGTATCCCGGCTCCACCCCAGCCCTGAGCTGCCTGCACCTCCCCTCCCAAGGCCAGGGCCACTAAGCTGGAGTCAAGAGGGTGGCAAAAGCGCCACCCATTATGCCTCGGTAGCTGCCAAGATGAACTTAGCATGCATTGTTTGACCTCTCTTTTATTAAAATCCAAAGAAAACTGATAGACTGCATCTAACAAGATGAGATAGAACAGGGATCGATGTCAGCACCTGAACTTGACTTTAAAATCCACGTTGACAGGTGCAGAATGCTGGAGGCAGGACTGAGCAGTGGCATGTATAGGAAAGCTTTCAGGGTTTTTGAGGATGATAAACTTTGTCTAGTTTTAAGAGCTGGTAAGAATAACCATTCACCCTATGGATGGTAATTTTCACCATGTGCTCAGCACAGTTTCAGGCTCTCCTCAGAATAACTTATGGGATAGGTACCTCCCGGTTATTTGCATTTTGCAGAAGAGGAAATGGAGGCATGATTGGAACAATTTACCCAAGATTTCATAGCTAGTAAGTGGTAGAGCCAGGGTTAACCTGGACCCAGACTCAACGCTTTGGCATGAAAGCATGGAATTTAGAACAGACAGACAACAGTCATTCTCTGCTCTGTGCCAAAAATAGCCCATTTTCAGAAGTCTTCTGGTTTGTCTAAGATCAGCACTCCAAGTCTTCATTAGTGGCAAAACAGAGCACATTCAAAAGATGGGGTTTAGGAGTGTTGAGGAAAGCAATGTTTGCGAGTGTTACATTCTTCATCTTCACCTACCCAGGTGCTCCAGCCACAATGTGGGGAGGCAGCCTCGATACCACCCTCAAATCCATTCCCCCACATCCATCCATCACCAGCCTCTTGAGTCACACCCAGCTTTTGTCCCTGTGTGCTGAGTCGCTTCACTCATGTCCAGCTCTTCGTGACCCCATGGACTGTAGCCCACCAAGCTCCCCTGTCCATGGGATTCTCCAGGTAAGAATACTAGAGTGGATTGCCAGGCCCTCCTCCAGGGGATCTTCCCAACCCAGGAATTGACAGCTTTTCCCACTTGTTCCACGTCAGTCCCTTATGTCTCCTGAATTGGCAGGCAGGTTCTTTATCACCAGCATCACCTGGGAAGCCCCACACCCAGCTTCAGTTCAGTTCAGTTCAGTCGCTCAGTCATGTCCGACTCTTTGCGACCCCATGAATCACAGCACGCCAGGCCTCCCTGTCCATCACCAACTCCCAGAGTTCACTCAGACTCACGTCCATCGAGTCAGTGCTGCCATCCAGCCATCTCATCCTCTGTTGTCCCCTTCTCCTCCTACCCCTAATCCCTCCCAGCATCAGTCTTTTCCAATGAGTCAACTCTTCACATGAGGTGGCCAAAGTACTGGAGTTTCAGCTTTAGCATCATTCCTTCCAAAGAAATCCCAGGGCTGATCTCCTTCAGAATGGGCTGGTTGGATCTCCTTGCAGTCCAAGAGACTCTCAAGAGTCTTCTCCAACACCACAGTTCAAAAGCATCAATTCTTCAGCGCTCAGCTTTCTTCACAGTCCAACTCTCACATCCATACATGACCACAGGAAAAACCATAGCATTGACTAGGCAGACCTTTGTTGGCAAAGTGATGTTTCTGCTTTTGAATATGCACCCTTCAAACTCAAAAGTTTTTTCACACGTGCCACTTTTAAGCCCTTCCTTCTACTTCCAAAACACATCTCAGCTTAGCACACTTCTCTCCCGCTACAGCCATTTCTCCACCCTAAGTCACTATCATCTCCCCCCAGATCACTGCTCACCCTCCTATTCACTCCCTTCTTCACCACTTTGCCAGCAAGCAGGTCTCCACACCACAGCCAGAGAGAGCTCTGAAAACCAAAATGGGACCAGACCACTTCACCACATAAAACCCTTCCATAATTCACACTCTACATTAACTGCAAGCTGGAATCCTAGCACTATGCTATGCTAAGTCACTTCAGTCGTGTCCTACTCTGTGCGACCCCATAGACGGCAGCCCACCAGGCTTCCCCGTCCCTGGGATTCTCCAGGCAAGAACACTGGAGTGGGTTGCCATTTCCTTCTCCAATGCATGAAAGTGAAAAGTGAAAGTGAAGTCTCTCAGTCATGTCTGACTCTTAGCGACCCCATGGACTGCAGCCTACCAGGCTCCTTGGTTCATGGAATTTTCCAGGCAAGAGTACTGGAGTGGAGTGCCATTGCCTAGCTCTGGTTCTACCTAACTCTCCAGGGTCCTCTCCCACAGTCCCCACTCCATGGCCCTCTCACCATGTTGCTTTTCTTTGGTGTGTTACATGTCCTGGTTCTTCTTACTCAAGGCGCATGCCTTGAGTAAGACTCTCTTCCCAGAAAGCTCTTATTCACCCCTCAACTTCTGTAGCTGCTCTTCCTTACCCTTCCAGCCTGGGCTCAGGGTCATTTCCTGGTTTAGAGGCTCAGACCCTCTTACCACCACCCTCCCCTCTCTTGCATAGCTTCCTACTTTTTCTTTCCTACATGGTACACCACAGTTTGAAATTATGTATATATTTTTGCATTTACTGTAAATTCCATGAGCACAGGGACCATTTTGTTCCATACACACAGCACACTGAAGGCCAAGGCACATTGTAAGTGTTCGATAGATATTTCTTGAGCAAATGAAGAGCCTGGCTAAGAAGAGATTCAGGGAGCCATGATGCTGTCCATGACTGAGGGAAGGCTAGGATCCCTGTGACACCATGTTTCAGAATTGGGACTAATTTACTGAGCAAACATTAATATGGCACTTACTATACTAAACACTTTCTAAACAGTAATCAATTAGTCCTTATAAGAAGAAAGGAAAGATACACCCATCTGAATGCAGAGTTCCAAAGAATAGCAAGGAGAGAAAAGAGCCTCCTGAGTGAACAATGCAAAGAAATAGAGGAAAACAATAGAATGGGAAAGACTAGAGATCTCTTCAATAAAATTAGAGATACCAAGGGAACATTTCATGCAAAGATGGGCTCAATAAACAACAGAAACAGTGTGGACCTAACAGAAGCAGAAGATATTAAGAAGAGGTGGCAAGAAAACACAGAAGAACTATACCAAAAAAGGTCTTTGTGACCCAGATAACCACAATGGTGTGATCACTCACCTAGAGCCATCCTGGAGTATGAAGTCAAGTGGGCCTTAGGAAGCCTCACTATGAACAAACTTATGGAGGTGGTGGCATTCCAGCTGAGCTATTGCAAATTCTAAAAGATGATGCTGTTAAAGTGCTGCACTCAATATGCCAGCAAATTTGGAAAACTCAGCAGTGGCCACAGGATGGAAACGGTCAGTTTTCATTCCAATCCCAAAGAAAGGCAATGCCAAAGCATGTTCAAACTACCTCACAATTGCACTCATTTCACATGCTAGCAAAGTAATGCTCAAAATTCTCCAAGCTAAGCTTCAACAGTTCATGAACTGAAAACTTCCAGATGTACAAGCTGGACTTAGAAAAGGCAGAGGAACCAGAGATCAAATTTCCAACATTAGTTGGATCAGAAAAAGCAAGAGAATTCCATAAAAACATCTACTTCTGCTTCTTTGACTACACTGAAGCCTTTGACTGTGTGGACCACAACAAACTGTGGAAAATTCTTAAAGAGATGGGAATACCAGACCACCTGACCTGCCTCCTGAGAAACCTGTATGCAGGCCAAGAAGCAGCAGTTAGAACCCAACATGGAAAACGAACTGGTTCCAAATTGGGAAATGAGAATGTCAAGGCTGTATATTGTCACCCTGCTTATTTAACTTCTATGCAGAGTATATCGTGTAAAATGCCAGGCTGGACAAAGTACAAGCGGAATCAAGATTGATGGGAGAAATATCAACAACCTAAGATACACAGATAACACCACTCTTACGGCAGAAAGCAAAGAGGAACTGAAGAGTCTCTTGATGAAGGTTAAAGAGGAGAGTGGGAAAAGCTGTCTTAAAATTCAACATTCAAAAAACTAAGATTATGGCATCTGGTTCCATCACTTCATAGCAAATAGATGGGGAAACAATGGAAACAGTGAAAGACTTTATTCTCTTGGGCTCCAAAATCACTGGAGATCGTGACTGTAGCCATGAAATTAAAAGACACTTGCTCCTTGACAATCCTAGACAGCATATTAAAAAGCAGAGACATTACTTTGCCAACAAAGGTCCACCTAGTCAAGGCTATGGTTTTTCCAGTAGCCGTGTATGGATGAATGTGAGAGTTGGACCATAAAGAAGGCTGAGTGCCAAAGAATTGATGCTTTTGAACTGTGTTGCTGCAGAAGACTCTTGAGATCAAACCAGATAATTCTAAAAGGAAATCAGTCCTGAATATTCACTGGAAGGACTGATGCTGAAGCTGAAACTCCAATACTTTGGTCACCTGATGTGAAGAGCCAACTTACTAGAGAAGACCCTGATGCTAGAAAAGATTGAAGGCAGGAGGAAAAGGGGATGACGAAGGATGAGACGCTTGGATGGCATCACCGACTCAATGCACGTGAGTTTGAGCAAGCTCCGGGAGATGGTGAAGGACAGGGAAGCCTGGCATGCTGCAGTCCACGGGGTCACAAAGAGTCGGAGACGACTGAGCGACTGAACAATAAAAAGTCCTCATAAGAGCCCTGTGAATTAGGTACAATATTACCACTGTGTTACAGACAAGAAAGTGAGGTACAGAGGGGCTAAGTAACTTGCCCAAGGCTTCCCAATCACTCAGAGCAGAGTCAGATTCTGAATCAGAGTTCATGTTCTCAAGAACCTCAGTGTGAGGCCCGTGTATGCAAGCTTCAGGAAGTTTGTCTCTGGATCCACAAAAGACGTTCTGTAAATGGTTAAAGATGCCAATGGCTAGGAGGGAGTTAAGTGTGGACAGAGCTGACCTCTGTGACCTGTGAGGCCTGTCTCTCACCTTACACCCTATCCAGGGCTGCTAGGGGACTAAAACGGATGAATGGAACTGAAGATGCTTTGATAAAGTTGGACCATGCTCCCTGAACACAAGGTCATGCCATTCCCCAGGTTGGCCAGCAGTGGAATATCAATGAGGTCTTCTGGTGAGACTGAAGGTCAAGAACAGTACCAGACAGTGAAATTGCTTCCCTTCTGGCCCTGCCTGCCTGCCCTCCATTCCTGACCTTCCCCAGTGCCAGGAGGGGGAGAGGAGAAAGTGAGGCAAAAAGAAGCAAGGAGGCAGTCAACACAAGGAAAGACAGGCTGTCCTTAAAACAACAACCAAAAGTCCCTCCAAACTTAGAGGTCTGGTCTGTGCTCTGAGCTTTTGGATCAAACTGAAACCCTTTGGCCCATCCTGCCTTGCTGGGCACAGGCTTTGTTTTCCCAGCAGATTGCTTTAGCCTGCCCGGAAATTTTCCGGCAAGGGTTCAGTGCAGCCCAGGAAGAGGGACTGGGGCAAGGAAAGCTAGTAGCACCCATCTTGTGGAGAAGCCAGAGGCCCTGGGGACCTCGGGCAGTTTGTCAGAGCAGCCGGGAAGGCAACTCGAGCCCTGCTCCTCCTCAAGCAGACGGCTGCCGAAGACAGCTGCCGGGCCCAGCCTGCAGGCTCCGTTCGGCTGCTCTGCTTCCGTCTGCCCCAGACAGACCGCCTCGGAAGCTGCGGTGTGGTGGGCAGCACCGAGTGCGGCTGGGAAGACGTCTGGGTCTGGCGGGGCTATGTCCAGGGGACATTGCTCAGCTGCCATCTGCAGACAAACCACAGGACGGGGAGGAGGAGAGAAGGGGTGGAGGTGGCTCCTGGAGCCTTGGAGAGGGAGGAAAGGAGGCTAGATTAGGCCAGTGAAGGAAAAATAAACACACAGAGTAGAAAAAGGAAAGAGAAGCTTTAAAAAACAAAAATAGAAAAAAAAAAAAAAAATGGAGCCATCCGCATCCTCCTGGAGGGCAAGATAGAGAAGATAGCTTCATGTTAAACTTCAGCAAGGGCTCTGATAGATCCCAGCTCTCAGGATGCGACCGGCCCACCTTCATCCATTGCCATGTCTTCCTTAGAAGCTGGAAGGAGGGTGTAGTGCCTAGCTGGTGTCATGCAAAGAAGAATGAGACTTGATCTCAAGGTCCAAGGAGCTATAAGGGGTAATGGGAAATCCACATTCACCAGTGTGATCAGAAATCACACTTGGCCTTATGGAAAAGCTTGGTAAGTCATGCTCGTTTCAGCCCACCCCTTTCCGCTTACAGACGGACGTGAGCCAAGGTCACACACCTTCTCATTTTGTCAGCCTCTTGGATGCCAGCCGCCTCTGACATTGGCACCCAGTTTGCTGAAGTTGTAGTCGATTGTTGGACTGTGATTGGCAGTCTCTGGGGGAATCTGGGACAACTTACTCGTGGCCAGGCAGAGACAGAGGCAAGCGTGGGGTGGTGTGGCCACACTCGGAACTTAGACAGGCTGGACCTGGAACCCCTGGCTGAAATGCCTCCATGCTTGTGCCTAGACGAATGTCTTCTTGAACAACAAAACACAAAGAAACATAAGGGACTGTAGTCCACCTCCCCTCCTGCCTCCAGCAAACGAGCGAGCAAAGAAAACTACTGTTTGTTCTTGTTCCCCACTGCTGCACCAGGGGGCCCAGTAAAGCCTGGTTTGAATTTCTTATCAGGACTCTGATCAATTTCTGTTGATTAAGAAAGCCGAGAACCTTGGTCGGTAACAGGCCGACCAACCTGACTGAGGAAGGGAAGGCCTTGGGAGGAAGAGACAGAGAGGTAGAGGTGCAGGGTCTTCCTGCCAGAGGTGTTGAGAATGTTTACAGGCCTGGAGGAGAGAGAATAAGAGTCTTGTTCCAAGGATTGCGAATAAATGCTTGAGTTGCCTGGAGGGCAGAGATAGCACTGAAGCGGAAGGCAAAGCCAGCTTCAGAGGGGCTCAGAAGAGACGCTTCGGGCCTGCGCTTTATCCTGAGAGTAACAGGAAAGCTGTCCCTCCGCCCTTGTCTAGAACAGCTCTTCTGTGGCCATTTTCCTTTCCTGCCTCTCTTTACAAGGCTCCCAGGTGCCTAGGATACACTTCCTTTAAGCTTGGCCTGGTCAAATCCTGCCCATCCTCCAAGGGCCTGTTCAGATTCCCTTTAGTCCAGGAAGCCTTCTTTGACTACTCATTTCATTTATTCATTCATTCAACAAGTGTACACTAAGCTACTCCAGTGGGCCAGACACTGTGCTATGCACTGGCCATGAGCAAGCAGATATGTTTCCTATCGTTGTGCAGTCTGTGGAGTTCAGTGGTTTGGAAACTGTGGTGGTATCTCCTCTTTTGATCTCCTCCAGGTACATGGCCTCAAGAGACATGGGTTCAATTCCTGGGCTGGGAAGATCTCCTGGAGGAAGAAATGGCAACCCACTCCAGTATTCTTGCCTGGAAAATTCCATAGACAGAGGATCCTGTCGGGCTACAGTCCATTGGGTCACAAAGAGTCAGACACAGCTGAACATGTACGCAGGTATCAGCCAGTGAGGCTGTCAAGGACGGTTCTGTGAGCAGTCCGCTCACTCCTAGACAGACAGCAGCTTACGGCAGAGACCAGGCCTCCTCATCTCCATCTCTGGGGGTGGCTGGCACAGTGCTGGGCGCTTGGAGTGCTTAGCCCACATTTTAGAGATACCGCTTTCCAACAGCCTGAAACAAAGTGGAAAGTTCCCCTGGCTGACACCCACCCGTTTCCCTGTCCTCCTCAATTCCAACGCAGCCCCTCTGCAGAAAAGAAAGACGGAAGCTCCAGCTGAACCTTTGGCCCCAGGACCCAAAAAGAGGACTGAGGAAAGAGGCAACGCCCGGGCTGGATGCCAGTACGGATGCCTCGGGCCGAGCGGGGTTCTTGGCCCTGTGCTCTCTGGAATGTGACACGAGCCTGCCAGGGCGGCTCAGAGCAGCTCCGCCCTGGACCTGCCTCCTCGGCCTGGACCAGCCACGCTGGCAGCTCCTCCGGGCCTGCTCACAGCGCACGGGTGCCCCGCGGTGGCCAGAAGGCAGGCCAGCTCTCCTGCTTCCTGAGGGCTCGTGTGTCACCAGCACAGAAGGCTCACCTGGATGGGGCGAGCCGTGGCTGCGGCTGAGTTTCCTCCACTCTGACCTGACCGCTCACCTGGGCTCTCTGGGAACGTTCCTGACAGCGTGCAAATTCATTGTCAGGAGAGGCTGGCCACACCCGGTACTGTCTTCCTCCAATTCAGGCACAGACCCAGCACCAGCTTCTGGGCACTCCCCAGTGCAATCTGAAAAACAAGCTCTTCAGAGGTCATTCTAAATGCCCACAGCAGGGCTGGGGCACCCTGTGTGAGACCCCCACCTTCAAGGGTGCAGAGGATGAGACAAGGAAGCCAGGCTAATCTGCAGCTTGCCATCCCCATCTAGGCAGAGGCTGGAGGGCAGTCAGAGAGGATGGCAACTGAGGTGAGGCCGAAGGCTAGGGGAGGAGGGGGCTCCCAGGGCTGAGACAGAGCCCTGGAGTCCTGTGAAAGGTTGGTGCACCTCGTTTTAAGTTTTAATTCCCACCTCCCAAAATGCCGTGTGCAGCCACCAGAAAGATGGGTGTTACCCTTCCTGAAGCCATGGAGCGGACAGTCCTATCTCTGCGGCTTTGCGCGGGGCCCCTCATCTCCTGCGCATGAGCCTCCTGGGAGCCATACCACCGCAGTCCTACCAAAAAGCCTGAGCAGAGCTAGACAGAGAAATGCGGCAGGAAAATAGCGTCAGGGCCCAAGACTGGAGGACATCAGGAGGAAGCAAGACCAGAGACGAGAGAGAAACTGCAAGAGGGCAGCTTGAAGAGATAAAGTGCAAGCAACGGTCAGGTCAGTCAATGAACAGGACTGAGTTTACCCACCAGAGAAATGGAGAGCTGAGTGTCCTGAGACCTGTTTATTTGCTAGAGGTTGTATCAGGGCCTTTCAGGCACATGGCATTTAACTCTCATTTCAGCCAGTCTCGTACAAGAGACCGAAACTTCTGTAAGGAATTTCAGCAATAGTTTGCAGCTCCACGGTGCCATGGCAGATTGCGAATGGCTTCCCTATCATCCTGTCTTCACTGTGAGAAGAGGCATGGCTGGATCGAGAGCAGATAAAAGGAACTCTAGAACTCTGAACACTTATGACTGAAATCAGGGTCTTCTACTCCAGCTCTGCCTCCAGGAGAAATTAGATTTCAAGGAGAAAAACTGGATTCTTTACCAACTGAGCTATCAGGGAAGCCCAATGAGAACAATGTCATGTCTTAATTAGGCAGCCAACTACTTTTGAAGGGAGGTCCCAGAATCAACCAATCTTTCTTCCCTTCCTCCCTCTAAGATGATTTATGGAGCAATTACAAACTGTTGAGCATGGTGTTAAGTCTGAGAAACAAATGCAGAAAAGAACTAGCCCTTGGCCTTGGGGAACTCACAATCCCCTGAGAAATTTCAGAAAAATGAGGGAGATCTTCACATATACGCCCTTACTTTCAGGACACTTTTTCCCCATCTTTACTTCTGAGTTCCTCGTTGAGGGCCCGGCAAAGCTCCTGCTTCTCCCCACAGCCCAGCATCTTCTGTTTGGTCAAGCTCTGGCCAAGCCCTCCTTCTCCATCCTCTCCTGGAGCTGCTCCAGGGGCTATAGCCAGAGTAGTCTGTGATGCCACAGACAACAGTTCTCGAAAAGCCTTGAGTCTTTCACATATCTGGGCCCCTTTCACATATCTGGACACGGCTGGGCCTAGGGCAGCCTAAATTCTCAAGCCCTAAGTCACACAGACTCCCAAGCCTGGAACAGATAAACATTCCTTTGGCTTTCAATTTCTTCCCCTCACAGTTACCGATCCAACCATCTCCTTACACATAGAAGCACTCAAAACACCCCACTCTCCATCTTCTGGGAAATCACAGCACGGCCCCCAGAGAGCCATTACCCATGCGGTCCATTCTCAAAGCATTTGCCATCAAATAAACTCAATCTGGCAACCAAAAAATAAAATAAAATAAATAATGTTTCAAAATAACTCAAGTTCTTGAGAATCTTATGAGAAGGATCAAAACAATACTTCTCAAAATTCTGTTTTTCCTCTCCCGTTTATTTCTCTGTATACCAAATCTGATCCTGTAGTGCTCCTTTCCAAAATTCTTGCCTCCCAAACTCCTCTTCCAGCTCTAGGCACATCCCTTCTTCTCTTCACTTTCTCCTGATTCTGCAACTCAAAGTCCAAAACACACGGACCCCCCACTGCAGAGGTGATGGGAAGATGACTGAGCCAAGCTCTCTCTTCCAGACAAGGGAGAGTGTGAACCCTGGAAATATTCATGCAATCATCACTTTTTCGCCATCACAGTAGCTGTCACCACAGATAGCCCTTAGAGATCACACTAAGCCCCAACTAGACAGGACAATTTCTGGACAAACTGACCATACCAACCTGACTATTCTGGTAAGTCTTGATCTAAATATTCTGTTCCAATTCAAAGCTACAATGGGCTACCATTAGAAAATTGTCCCAATTTTGAGTTGAGGAAAATATGGTCACCGTATCTCTGACCCACCCTTCCTCTTAGCAACCTAAATATATCCTGACTGTATTAAATACTTTCTGTATTGCTATAGTCCGAAAGCCTGTGACCCTCTTTGGAATTCATGTGTTGAAATCCTAACTGCCAGTGTGATGGTATTTGGAGGTGGGGCATTTGGACAATGATCAGGTCACAGGGATAGAGCCCTCATGAACAGATTAGTGCTTCTGTAAAGGAGACCCCAGAGGGCTCCCCAGCCCCTTCTGCCATGCAAGGATGCAGTGGGAAGACAGCACTTTGTGAGTCAGGAAGTGAGCTTTCATCAGATACCTAATCTGCAGGTAACCTGCTTTTGGATTTCCCAGCCTCCAGAAGGATGAGAAATAAATTCTCATTGTTTGTGAGCCACCCATTCCGTAGTATTCTGTTGTAGCAACCCAATGGCCTAAGACATACCTTATTGTTGATCCATTAGTTGATCTACAATACATATTGTTGATCCATTAGTGTCTGTTTGGTCACCTGGAGACCATAGGGTCCTTAAAGTCTCAGACCATGTCTATTCTCTCTCTGTCCTAAGCCTCATGAATAGGTCTGTAGCAGTTAGCTAATGTTGCATAACAAATTATCTCAAATATTAGTGACTTAAAATGATAATAATCATTTATTACTGTTCATTGTTTCTGTGGATCAGGAATCTGAGAATGGCTTGGCTAGGTAGTTCTGATTCAGCTTTCATAAGGTTGTGGTCAAAATGTCAGCCAAGGCTACAGCTTCTAAAGGTGTGATTAGGTCTGGAGAACCTACCTCCAGGGTTGCCTACTCACATGGCTGACCAGTTGGTGCTGGCTATTGGGGGAAAGCCTTGATTCCTCTTCAAGGGGAAATTTTCATGTGACCTGAGCTTCATGAATATGGCTACTAGGTTCCAAAGTTGAACATTTTGAGATAGAGGGAACCAGGCAGAAGCTGAAGTTTTTTGTAATCTAAACTTTGGAAGTCACATGGCATCATTTCTGCTGTGCTCTATTGTTTAAGCAGAGAAGGCAATGGCACCCCACTCCAGCACTCTTGCCTGGAAAATCCCATGGACGGAGGAGCCTGGTGGGCTACAGTCCATGGAGTCACTAAGAGTTGGAAACGACTGAGCGACTTCACTTTCACTTTTCACTTTCATGCATTGGAGAAGGAAATGGCAACCCACTCCAGTGTTCTTGCCTGGAGAATCCCAGGGACGGGGGAGCCTGCTGGGCTGCCATCTATGGGGTCACACAGAGTCAGACACGACTGAAGCGACTTAGCAACAGCAGCAGCAGCAGCAGCAGCTATTGTTCAAGGCAATCCCAGGACCCTGCTGATTCAAGAGGAAAGGGAACATAAAACCTGCCTCTCACTGGGATGAGTTCCAGTCATGTGTTAAGGAAAGCTTGTGCATGTTCAGCCACATCTGACTCTTTGTAACTCTATGGACTCTATAGCCCTCCACGCTCCTGTGTCCGTGGAATTCTCCAGGCAAGAGCACTGGAGTGGGTTGCCATTTCCTACTCCAAGGGATCTTCCTGACCCAGAAATCAAACCTGCATTTCCTGCATCTCCTGGGAAGCCCAGGGAGAGCTCAGGGGATTGGATAAATATACAGATGTAGCCACCTTGGGAGAATAGAGAGCCCCCGCATCTCTGGCTCTTGCAAACCCATAACAAATGCTCATGGGTGGACTTTGTATTCACTGGCACCTGGAACTGAAACAGCCATGTCACAAGAGGAGGGAAATTAACTCAGAGTCCTAATTATTCACCACTCTCTGTACACACATCCTGTGCGTGAAATCTTAGATGTCCTCCCTACCCCAACCCTCGCCCTAACCACATGGCTTGCCTTGACCAACAGGCTGTCACTAGACATGAGTTTAGCAGAAGCTTTATAAGGCCCTTGCATGTTTCTCCTGGGGCTCCTGCACTTCTGTCCTTGCTATGAAAATAAACCTGAGCTAGCCCATGGAGTATCTGAGACATGTAGAAAGAAATCGATTTGTCTCAGCTGTCCCAGCCAAGGAAAGCTGACCTACAAATATGTGAGTGGCACCAGGGAAGGTGAGACCCACTCAGCACCTCACAAGCCTGTGAGCTAAACCGACTTCTAGGTTGACGGCCTGAGTTTGGAGGTTGGTCAGTTATGCTGTATATTCAAGGCAATGAGTAACACAGCAATCTCCGACTATCACAGACCTATACAGGTCAGGCTCAGTGTCTGTAGTAGACAGATTGTTGACCCCCCAGTGTCCACATTCTAATCCTCAGAGCCTGTGAATATGTTACCTTACATGGCAAGCAAGACCTTGCAGATAGGATTAAGTTAAGGATCTTGAGATAGAAAGATCATCTTGCATTTTCAGGGTGGGCCTAATTTAATCACAAAGGTGCTTATGAGAGGGAGGAAGAGGGTCAAAGTCAGAGAGGAGGTGTGACGATAGCAGATTTTGAGTGTGTGTTCCGGCCGTGGAGGGCAGGGCCACAGCTGAGGACTGCAGGCAGCCTCTAGAAGCTGCAAAAGGCCAGGAAATAAATTCTCTCCTAGAGCCTCCAGAAGTAACTCAGTTCTGTTGAAATCTTGATTTTCACCTATAAGACACATTTCAGATTTCCGGCCTGCAGAAGTGTAAGAGAATACATTGATTGTTTTAAGTCATTTATGTTTATGGCAATTTGTTACAGCACCAATAGGAAACCAACATAGTGTTTAACAACTACATTCCCCGGAAACAGTTAAGGTGTCACACTATGAGCCTCACATACTCTTCTGGAAAGTGGGGGTGTGCGGTAGATTAAAGTTGGCCACAGACTTTGACTACCCCTCTTTCTGAGATCTGGGTTGGCTTTAGTGGTTTGCTTGACCACTAGAATATGCAAAAGTGATGTTCTGGAACTTGTAAGGCTTGTAACAAGAAAACTTCCTTCCTCCCAGGTGTCGTAAAACACTGCCTAGTAGCCCAGCTCTCCAGCACTTGTTCCAAGCCAGGCAGCTGGTTATCCTTCCTCAATTTTTACCAAAATGTCTACTGACACCTCCCCTCCAGTCCCTTCAGACTCTTTAGGGGGTTCTAGAATGAAATTTTTGGAGAGGTACCCACTGCACAGAAGCAAATGCACAGAAGCCCAGTTTTCTTCCGGAGTTACAGCTTGGCTCCCCTCTGTGTGCTGTTCCTTCCACTGCTTCTGGAGGCAGGGAGGCACTGACAGCTCTCCTTGGAGCGTTCATCCCAGGCTCTGCCCATGCCTGCCATCTCCCCGGAAGCCGGTGGGTTAGGCTAGAGTGTGCTGGGGTTGAACAGGTGGGGAGTGTAGTTCATCAGAAGGTCTGGGAATTAGAGCCTAGAATTGGAGCTGGACTGGGACAAGGAAGAAGGGAACAAGTTCCTGCCTTTAATCAGAGGAAGTGTTGGTGCATTCCAAAGCTTCTAATTTATTTACTCCAACTTCCCTCTTCCACTTCCCTTTTGCAGCTATGACCGCCAGATCTGCATTTGTCAAATGTAGGAATAGCATCACCATTTTCAACAATGAAATTTTCAACCTTTCACAAAAGATGCTATCTATAATTTAAAAATAGATTTTCCACCTCCCCTCTTTTCAAGCACTAGCCTAGCTGTTTCCAGCTTTATATATGTTATGCATCTCTCTGCATTCTCTCAAGGAAATGGTAGGGTCTAGGAGTTAAGAGTGTGGATTCTGGAGTCAGATAGACCTGGGTTTAAATCCCAGCTTGCCTCTTAATAGTCATACAAGTGAGTTACTAAGGCTCTGTAAGCCTTGGCTTTCTTTTCTGAAGAATGGAGTGAATTATAGGGCTATTTGAGGAATTCAGTAAGACAGACCACATCAACAGCCTGGCTTACAAGTGCTGTAGCAATTGTTATTTAGACTCTCATTGCTTGGTTAGCTCTGAATAAGTCAGTACACAACAGACTTCTCCCCTGGTTCTTTATCTAGAGGACAAGAATCTGGGGAGATAGGCACAAAGGACCTTGACCCAAGGTGTTTCCGTTCTCAGTTCCCACTGTGGGTAAGGTCAGAGGAGGTGGGCTCCTGAGTTCAGAAATACACCTAGATTTGATGAGAGACCCTAGGGCTTGCGGAGGTGTATCATCCTCTCTGTTCTGTTCATTTCTCTGCTCTAGTGACAGACCTTCTAGCCTCAGTCTCATATTCCACAGAGAAAATTTATCAAGGTAAGGCTTCGTGAGAGCTGGTTTTGGAGGACAGAGCACCATTCAGAGAACTGGGAGAATAAAAATATACACCCAAGTCCCCGTCTGTGGGTGTATTTGAAAGTGGAAGACGCTTGAAAAAACGCAGAACTGAATGATGGCATTAATCGAGTCACCCCCTGCTTGCAGGACCTGACTGTGACAAACAGGTAAATCCCCAGTTTTCCAGGGGGACGTCAGCCAGTGGTTTGGGGGCCAGTTGAAATGTAAATGCTCCCCGATGTTTAATGCAAATCCCTGCCCTGAAGCCAGCCTAAGCCCTGTTCTCCCTTCGCAACAGTGAGCAGGCAGGCAGAGGGCCCTCTTCCTCAGAAAGCGCATTTTCCAACTCCATGGTTACAGCCCATCCCAGGGGAAGTCGCTGAAGGCAGGCGGTTCCGTGGCTCCTCCTCACAAAGTTTTTGGTGGGGGAGGACAGAACTCACTTCAGAGGAGCGAGTGAGGCCGCTGTTCCAGACATCAAGGCTGCCGGGGCGTTGAATACATAAAGGTCACCGCGGCCTGTGTCTGGAGCCTCCTCTGGGCTCCCCTTAGCAGCAGGCACCAAAACACTGTATTCATGACCCATTACACCAACCGAGGTGGCAGCAGCTACGAGATTGCAAAACATTTTCCATCCTCAGCCCCTGCTCTGGTAACTTCACTCTTCATTGCTAATACTTCTAGTTTTTCCATATTTACCTCAGATGAATGAATGACTAGATTCAGAAGGTTGCAGGGGGGATGATTTTTGGTTTTTTTCAGTGAAATGGTTGGAAAATTACTGCTAACACTACAATGATCCTTTTTCTCCTGTCTTTTTTTTTTTTTTAAGAGACTGGGTTGGAATAATTTTTTTTTTCTTCTTCTTCTAAAAGGTACCTAAAGATTTAGATTTATAGTACGTGACCACTTGTCTTATATTTTCTCAGAAAGCTCCAGTTTTTTAAAAGGAATTTGTAAAATCTATACATAAATATGATTTAAATTCTACGAAGCACTATTCACAAACTAATATGTACGAGAAGTGTGATTCATTTTCTTTCATTTCTATTTTGACTTTTTATTCAGTTGGGCTGGCAGAATCTTTGAGAACCAACCTCCTTCCTCAAGGTGGTGTCTAATGCCTAGATCTGATTCTCAGTGGGCCTCTTTGCAGAGAAAGCCTCCTCCAAGACCTCAGCCACCCTCCTTGGTCTGGGTGGGTGGGACTCCGGGTGAGTAGATGCCCTGTGCTCTGCCCGGAGTCCCTTCAGGCTGATGGCTCTCTCCGTTATTCTCTGCCACTCTTGGAAGGTTCTGGAGCTCCAACCATGTGCCAGAACAAACAGGAGCCTCCATAAGGCCTTCCACTGAGTTAGGCAGTCTGGCAACGTTTCTCTACACACTTGTTGCCTGGAGCTGTCCCGTCGGTGAGGCGCAGACTGCCTGTTCTTGGACCCCTCTTATCTCCCTGGGGTTCTCCCCTCTCTGAGGCTCAGCCTGGTCACTGAGGGAAGAAATGGGTGCAGGGCCAGATTTTCAAAACCTCCTCAGTATTTGTGCCCTTTTGTTGCCCTCCCTCAACTGTCTGAATTTTAGGAGGTGTCCCTCTGGCTGGGGTGATGGAGTCTCACATTTCTCTCCCAAGCCTTGTATCTAGTCTGCATTCTAATCAAGGGGACAACACTGGGCAGAGGGTGATTTTTGCTCCATTGATACCACACTGCCCGAGGCAATGAGTCAAGAGATCCCCAGCTTTGGTGAGAAAGGGCAAAGAGAAGAAGACAGCAAAGAGGGGACGCATAAGTCAACAGTTCTGAGAGCTTTCCTCCCCAGCCTGAAGACTCAGCCCTTTAGCATGTTGACCATATGTCTGTATTTTGTATGAGAGCCCTCAGTTAGAGTTATTTTATTATTTAAAAGGAGACTCTTTATTAAATCTGTAGCTAAATTTGTTTTAAATTGCATCCTCTGGCAGGGCTTTCTATATAAACACATTAAAGATGGGAGAGAGTGGGAGGCCCCTGAGCTGTGCCTTGCTTTCCTCTGCAGATGTGTTGCATCTTTCAAAGTGGTGGTGGTGTCCAGAGGTCCCTTGGCTCACCTGGGTTGGAATCAAACAATGCTCAAAAACTCTTCCCCAGAATAGGGGAGTGTCCCTGAGCACTTCCAGCTCCCAAAAGACAGTGCATGTGCTCCCTGGTTCCCTAAGCCTGACAGGGCAGCTTGCCCCTCATCAAGAGAACTGTGGAATCCTGTCTGCTTCAAGGGCTCTTTCCAAAATGATCTCCCAAGCAGATCACGCCTGAACTTGGAGTAGTCACTCACACCCCTCTCATTTCATTCTCTTCTTGTCCCTTCCTCCAAGGATAGCATCCTGCATACTAGCATTTCCTAGTATGTAAATAGCTTATAATTAGGGTGTGTTTTACCTAGTGTGGTGTTCTTAATAAAGGTAAGTGTCATGTGTATGAGTCATATCCAAGCCCCATCTGCTTTCTCTCTCCTGCCTACCCTGAACCACCCCAGGGTCATTCCAGCTGCCCCCAGGATTCCAGCCGGCCCTGATGTGCAGATGACCGAGTCGCTCTGTCCGCCTACATTTCCCACTAAACCCCACACCTTTGCACCCACGTGCCTGCTAGACTTCCACTTAGAGGTCAAACTTGAAACATCTCAAATTCAAGTTGTTCAAGAGTGGACTCCTTCATTTCTTCCATAAACCTGAGGGTCCTTTGCATTCCATATTCTAGTGTATTGTAGTCCACAGGATTTTTGGTCCATGCATCTCTGTGGATGGACTGGTGGTGGTGGGCATGTTTATGAACCTCCTAAAATTCTTCGCAAGATTTTCCGTGAACATTTGTTTCCTGCCTGCAAATAGAGATGGTAGATTTTTCAGATCCTGACAGAAGACCAAAGTGAACCCTGAGCGAGAGAGTCAAGCTCATGTCTGTTTCTCTGGCTGCGTTTCTTGGCAGTCCACCCTGACTCCCAGCCACACACCTGAATCTGTGCTCTCGGGCAGTGACTGACTCTTGGAGTTCCTGGAAAATGCCATCAATCTCATGTATGCTTGCTCTTCTGCTGAAGGGTGTTACCCACCTACTTTGCATGCAACCTTCAAGCAGCACCTCCTCTGGGAAGTCTCCTCTGCCTGACCCAGGCAGAGCTGATCAGCCTTTCCCTAGTGCCCCACCTCCATATGGCATCCATCATACTGCAGGGCAGCGTCTTGCACCCTGGGTGTGCCTCAGATTCCCTGTGCATTGTTCAATGAAATGCAGATGCTCCAGCCTTGCTTCCTTCCTCAGTAAATCAAAATTATGAGAGAGAGAGAGGCTCCTAGAGGACCCTAAAGTGCACTCTGCATGCTAAACCACAGTTGTAGGGCCTTTTATGGGTTCATATTAGTTGGACGCACCAGACTATGAAGTCCTTGAGAACAAGGATCTTGTTTCAGTCACTTCCCCAATCCCTGTAGCACTTGGAACAGTGCCAAAGCACGGTAGAATGAGCTAAGCCTGACACTGGCCTACTGGGAGCCCGATACCATTCTGGGGATTTTCATATACAGACATTTAGCACCTACAATTTCCCCATGAGGCATATCATTGATCCCATTTAGAGATGAGGAAATATTTGTGAATGAATGAACAAGTGAATAATTCTTTATAGAAAGCTGATTGGTGTAAAGATATCTGAAAGTGATTTATTTCATGAACATGACTTCTAAAGGGGCAAGAAATAGCTCACTCCGCTCTGATCATGCCCAGGGAGGGAAGAACAAGAGAATCCAGGAATAGACATGATGATTTTCTGGAAAAGAGACCTACTCAGGCGGTGGCAGAACCAGACCAGGGTTGCCAGAAATTCACCCAAGAGGACTCAGCACAGCCCAAGCTGAGCCCACTTCTTCCAGACTGGAGGTGTTGGCACAGGCAGGCTCAGAGGCCACCGGCGGAGGGAGGGCCACGGTCCTGTCTCCTGCCTCCCCCTCATGGCGGGTAAGAACAAGGCCCAGCCTCTAGCTGCCATTTGCCCTCTAGGGGGCAAAGTGATCAGGAACATAGTTTAAATCATGCAATTGTTATAAAGCCCTTGCCTACATAGGCCACTGGGCCCATTCAAAGCCACCCTCAAGCTGAACAATGCCTTTGCCATCACAGAATTCTGATCCTCACAACAGAAGTAATCGGGGGACCACTCCCAGCCAGTGGTTTGTTTAAAAGGGCACGTAGATATCAGAAAACAGTGCAGAAAGGCGGCGTGCAAGACCACACTCACACCACAACCACAGCACCGGAGTGACCCATCCTTGTTCTCGTTCCATTTTCCAGGGTCCTGCTCTTCAAGGACCACCTCCTCCAGAAGCCTTCCCAGAAACTGCACACAATCTCCTCTGTCAGGCATCTACACCCAGCTCAACCCACAGGCCTTCCCTCATGTGGATCTTTCCCTCTCCCCAGGCTGCCAGTCCCAGCTTCCCCAGGGGGCCGTGAGCCCCTCAGACATGCAAACCTCCCATAGGAGCAGCACCCCACTGGAGCTCAGGAGGAAACAGCCTGACTGTTCTGCTTACCAACAAGTCTTAAAAAATTGAAACCCTCCCAGCTAAAACAACATCCAGCTATCTGAGTGAAGGATTTGCCCTTACATTTTAACATAGATTTTAGGGTTGTGCCAAGACAGTTTTCCATAGACACAACATAGCAAGAGGTTAAAAGAGTCCTAAACTCTAGACTGAGACCTCTTGGATTTAAATTCCAGCTCTGTCACTTGCTAACTGTAAATTCATGGGCAAGCTCCTTAACCTTGCTGTACCTCAGTTTCCTCACCCATAAAATGGGTATAATAATACTCATCTCACATCTAGTAAAGTAATGCTCAAAATTCTCCAAGCCAGATTTCAGCAGTATGTGAACCGTGAACTTCCTGGTGTTAAAGCTGGTTTTAGAAAAGGCAGAGGAACCAGAGATCAAATTGCCAACATCTGCTGGATCATGGAAAAAGCAAGAGAGTTCCAGAAAAACATCTATTTCTACTTTATTGACTATGCCAAAGCCTTTGACTGTGTGGATCACAATAAACTGTGGGAAATTCTGAAAGAGATGGGAATACCAGACCACCTGACCTGCCTCTTGAGAAATCTGTATGCAGGTCAGGAAGCAACTGTTAGAACTGGACATGGAACAGCAGACTGGTTCCAAATAGGAAAAGGAGTACGTCAAGGCTGTATATTGTCACCCTGCTTATTTAACTTACAGGCAGAGTACATCATGAAAAACGCTAGACTGGAAGAAACACAAGCTGGAATCAAGATTGCCGGGAGAAATATCAATAACCTCAGATATGCAAATGACACCACCCTTATGGCAGAAAGTGAAGAGGAACTAAAAAGCCTCATGATGAAAGTGAAAGTGGAGAGTGAAAAAGTTGGCTTAAAGCTCAACATTCAGAAAACAAAGATCATGGCATCTGGTCCCACCACTTCATGGCAAATAGATGGGGAAACAGTAGAAACAGTGTCAGACTTTATTTTGGGGAGCTCCAAAATCACTGCAGATGGTGACTGCAGCCATGAAATTAAAAGACGCTTACTCCTTGGAAGGAAAGTTATGTTCAACCTAGATAGCATATTCAAAAGCAGAGACATTACTTTGCCAACAAAGGTCCGTCTAGTCAAGGCTATGGTTTTTCTTGTGGTCATGTATGGATGTGAGGGTTGGACTGTGAAGAAGGCTGAGCACTGAAGAATTGATGCTTTTGAACTGTGGTGTTGGAGAAGACTCTTGAGAGTCTCTTGGACTGCAAGGAGATCCAACCAGTCCATTCTGAAGGAGATCAGCCCTGGGGTTTCTTTAGAAGGAATGATGCTAAAGCTGAAACTCCAGTACTTTGGCCACCTCATGCGAAGAGTTGACTCATTGGAAAAGACTCTGATGCTGGGAGGGATTAGGGGCAGGAGGAGAAGGGGACAACAGAGGATGAGATGGCTGGATGGTATCACTGACTGGATGGACGTGAGTCTGAGTGAACTCCGGGAGTTGATGATGGACAGGGAGGCCTGGCGTGCTGCGATTCATGGGGTCGCAAAGAGTCAGACACGACTGAGCGACTTGACTGAACTGAACTGAATAGCCATGTGAGGAGCATTAAAGAGTTAGTATACATTTTGGACAGTGTCTGCCACATGAGCAGGAGTTCATGATATGATCCTCTCATTAATTAAATTGATGTGATTCTCACAATACTAGAAAGTGGATAAAAATGTCTCCTCTTCACAGAAGAGGAAACCAGGCTCAGAGAAGTTTTGTGACCTGCCTCAGACAACACAGCTAATACATGAGCACATGGCTACTCACAGCCAGGACTCTGAGCTCCACAGACGTGGCATAAAAAAACCCTGAAACCCGGCATCCTTACCACGCCTCCATCTCCCCCTCCCCTGGCATTCCTGTGGCCTCCCCACACATTCTGGAAGCCTCCCAATAGCAGTTGCTTTCCCACCCTAAATCTACCAGAGACTGAGGGGATGATGTTCCCCTTGCCACACGCGTACGTTTCTGGCTTGTGCAGAGAGCCACATATGGCCCACTCAGAGCCCAGTTGACAGTGCTGGTGGGCACTGTGGGTGGGCAGGGGCCACACCCTCATCTGGCTCCCGTGACCCAGTTTACTCAGGTCCCTAGATCATCTCCTAGAGCCGCCCTGCCGGGCTTTGCTGACACAGCCTCCCGGGCCCAGTGCAGCAGGGCTGTCAGAGCAGGAGGCCTGGACCACAGGTCTCTGCCCTAAGCTGGCATGGTACGGGAGCTGGGCCAGAAGGAGGTGGGCTCAGGACCTTAAACAGCTGCTGATGGAGAGCGGGCTGACGAGCTTGCTGTGCACAGGAGCCAGGTGCTACCTGAGAGGAGACTGACGGCACACAGGAGATTCGGGTGGGATTCTCAGACAGACATGACCTGGATGGAGCTTCACCAGCTGTAGCATGAATGTGATCCCATCATGGTGTCCTGGGCTTGTAACTCACCCAGCCCCTTCCATGTAAATGTTGCCTCTCTAGGTCTCATAACTACCCTCTCAGTTAAGTACTGTTATCTCCATTTACAGATGAGGAACTGGAACTCAGAGTTCCAATCTCCAGTTTAGGGGGTCTTGCTATGGAGAAGGCAATGGCACCCCACTCCAGTACTCTTGCCTGGAAAAACCCCATGGATGGAGGAGCCTGGTGGGCTGCAGTCCATGGGGTCACTAAGAGTCGGACACAAGTGAGCGACTTCGTTTCACTTTTCACTTTGATGCCTTGAGAAGGAAATGGCAACCCACTCCAGTGTTCTCGCCTGGAGAATCCCAGGGACGGGGGAGCCTGGTGGGCTGCCGTCTATGGGGTCGCACAGAGTCAGACACGACTGAAGCGACTTAGCAGCAGCAGCAGCCATGGACTTCACTGTTGTACAACACAGATCTAAGCCAGGAGACCAGGCAGGTCTCAGATGTGTGTGTGAGCGGACGACACTGGGGAGCAGCGTCTGCCCACGTTCTGATCACTGCCAGGTGGGAACGCAGCCTGGATTCAGGACTACAGGGTCTTTGGGTTTTTCCAGAGAAGCTGGAAATCTGGATTTTTAAAATGTGAAATTTCCCATTTTCTAATGTTGGTAGCTCGGAGAAGGCAATGGCACCCCACTCCAGTACTCTTGCGTGGAGAATCCCATGGACAGAGGAGCCTGGTGGGCTGCAGTCCATGGGGTCGATAAGAGTCAGACACGAGTGAGCAACTTAACTTTCACTTTCCACTTTCATGCATTGAAGAAGGAAATGGCACCCCACTCCAGTACTCTTGCCTGGAGAATCCCATGGACGGAGGAGCCTGGTAGGCTGCAGTCCATGGGGTCGCACAGAGTTGGACACAACTGAAGCGACTTAGCAGCAGTAGCAGCGGCAATGTTGGTAGCTAATTTAATTTAGTTTAAAATGTCTAGCAGACTAAACAAAACACCTTCTTGGGCTGGACTTGTCTAAGGCTGCCAATTTGCAGACTTGGGCCTGCACATTGCCTCTAAGATGTGAATAAGGCTGCAATAAGCCCCATCCTTCTCAATTGAATTAAAATGCTCAAATGACCCATGTAGGTCATACATGTGTAAGTCAAACAAACCAATGATTGAGTAATTATTTACTGGATACCTGTAGATCAGACTTAGTTTTAGGGATACAGGATGTATCTTGCTTGATTGATAAAAACAGAAAAAACATCAAACTCATGGAATTCATATTCTAATTGGCAGACATACGATAAAGATAAATTTGAAAAATTTTTTAAGGAGAAAAAGAAGGCAGAAAGAGGACTTAAGTTTTATGCAGGCTTCTTGATTTCAGACAGGGTAGCCAGAGATAGCCACTGAGAAGGTAAAATGTGATAAAGACTTGAAGTCAGGGAGGGAGGGAGTCACACAGGTATTTGCAGGGAGAACAAACAGAAAGAGAAAATAGCAAGTACAAAAGCCCTGAGGCCCAAGGAGGGTTCTGGAGTGGTTGAGAAACAGGAAGGAAGCAAGGGGGGCCCGGAGAAGGGTGAAGAGCAGTATTAGTGATGAGAGACAGGAGAGTGAGGGAGAGAAGGCCAAAGAACCTAGGGCTTCCGATCTCACTTGGAGGTAGACAGGAAGCCATCAGAGTGACAAGGTCATTACTGCTTCCGTGTTGAGGATCAACTGAAGAGAACCAAGGAAGGAAGCAGAAAGAGCTTTTAAAAGGCTAGTGCGATAATATGGGTAAGGAGATGGTGGCTCCTGAGGCTGCAGTGCAGAGCAGTATGTGAGAGCATCGAGGCTGGAGCACTCCCAGGGGCAGGAAGGTGCCAACTCCACTCTTGCTGGATCAGGCAAGGGCCTGGAGGCAGAGCTGTGCTTCTCCCACCAGTTTTGCTCCCCATCTCCTTCTGTGGGATCTTGGGCATCCCTGCCAGGGGGCAATGAAGAAGTATAAGATACAGATCTTCAATATGGGGGCTACCCGTGTGGCTTTTGACAGGTTGTTAACCTGAATCTCAGTTTCTTTATTTTTAAAGTGGGGATAAAAATGAAAATGAAGCAATATATTAAGGTTCTTAACATATTGCCTGGCATGTAGTAGCCATTAAATGTGTGAAAATTATGATAATGATGATGATGATGATGAAAAGACTAAAACAAGGGGAACAAGATTAACTTAGGATAGGACATGTGCGTGTGTGTGCTCAGTCGTGTCCAACCCTTGGTGATCCATGGACTGTGGCCTACCAGGATCCTTTTCCATGAAATTTTTTAGGTGGCATAGTTGTTTAGTTGTTGTGGACCACAAAAAACTGTGGAAAATTCTTAAAGAGATGGGAATACCAGACCACCCTACCTGCCTTCTGAGAAATTTGTATCAGGTCAAGAATCAACAGTTAGAATCGGACATGAAATGGACTGGTCCCAAATTGGGAAATGAGTACATCAAAGCTGTATACTGTCACCCTGCTTATTTAACTTCCATGCAGAGTACATCATATGAAATGCTGGGCTGGATGAAACACAGGCTGGAATCAAGATTGCTGAGAGAAATACCAATAACCTCAGATATGCAGATGATACCACCCTTATGGCAGAAAGTGAAGAGGAACTAAAAAGCCCTTGATGAAGGTGAAAGAGCAGAGTGAAAAAGCTCAACATTGAAAAAAACTAAGATCATGACATCCAGGCCCATCGATTCATGACAAATAGATGGGAAACAATGGAAACAGTGACAGACTTTATTTTCTTCTCTAAAATCACTATAGATGGTGACTGCAGCCATGAAATTAAAAGACGCTTACTCCTTGGAAGTAAAGCTATGACCAACCTAGACAGCATATTAAAAAGCAGATATTATTTTGATGACAAAGGTCTGTGTAGTCAAAGCTATGGTTTTTCCAGCAGTCATATACAGATGTGAGAGTTGCACCATAAAGAAGGCTGAGTGCCAAAGAATTGATGCTTTTGAACTGTGGTGTTAGAGAAGACTCTTGAGAGTCTCTTGACCTGCAAAGAGATCCAACCAGTCAATCCTAAGAAAATCAGCCCTGAATATTCTTTGGAAGGACTTATTCCTAAACTTTGAAAGGAATGATGCTAAAGCTGAAACTCCAGTACTTTGGCCACCTCATGCGAAGAGTTGACTCATTGGAAAAGACCCTGATGCTGGGAGGGATTGGGGGCAGGAGGAGAAGGGGACGACAGAGGATGAGATGGCTGGATGGTATCACTGACTCAATGGACGTGAGTCTGAGTGAACTCCGGGAGTTGGTGATGGACAGGGAGGCCTGGCATGCTGCAATTCATGGGGTCTCAAAGAGTCGGACATGACTGAGCAACTGAACTGAACTGACTGATGCCGAAACTTCAATACTTTGGCTACCTGATGCAAAGAGCTGATCATTAGAAAAGACCCTGATGCTGGGGAAGATTGAAGGCAGGAGGAGAAAGGGACAACAGAGGATGAGATGGTTGGCTGGCATCATCAACTTGATGGACTCATATGAGTCTGAGCAAGCTCTAGGGAGTTGGTGATGGACAGGGAAGCCCATGGGGTCGCAAAGAGTTGGACACGACTGAGCAACTGAACTGAACTGAGACCATGATGGCACAGGTGGTAGAACCCACCTGCCAATGCAGGAGACGCAGGTTCAGTCTGTGGTGGGAAAGATTCCCTGGAGAAGGGAATACCAACCACTCCAGTATGCTTGCCTAGAAAATTCCATAGACACAGGAGCCTGGTGGCTACAGACCATGGGGTCACAAGGAGTTTGACACAACTGAATACACACACACACATGCAAATCAGACCAGCCTTCAATCTTGGGAGCAATCAGGAACAAAAGGAAAAAATAATTGGTGTTAAAGAATCATTTATACATTACATAAATATGCATTTGTAAGGCCTCCACAAACAACAATTTCACATTGTTGCACTTCTTTTTCTTAGGGATGGTTTTGGTTGCCACTCCCTGTACAATGTTACAGACCTCCATCTATAGCTCTTCAGGCACTCTTGTCTATTAGATCTAATCCCTGAATCTGTTTGTCACTTCCACTGTATAATCATAAGGGTTTTGGTTTAGGTCATACCTGAATGGTTTAGTGGTTTTCCCTACTTTCTTCACTTTAAGGCTGAATTTTGCAATAACTGGTTCATGATCTGAGCCACAGTCAACTTGTGGTCTTGTTTTTTCTGACTGTATAGAGCTTCTCCATCTTCGGCTACAAATACTATAATCAATCTGATTTCGGTATTGACCATCAGGTGATGCCCATGTGTAGAGTAGTCTCTTGTGTGGTTAGAAAATGGTGCTTGCTGTGACCAATGTGTTCTCTTGGCAAATCTCTGTTAGCCTTTGCTCTGTGCTCTGCTTCATTTTGTACCCCAAGACCAAACTTGCCTGTTACTCCAGGTATCTCTTGACTTCCTACTTTAGCATTCCAGTCCCCTATGATGAAAAGGACATCTTTTTTTTTGGTGTTAGTTCTAGAAGGTCTTGTAGGTCTTCATAGAACCATTCAACTTCAGCTTCTTCAGCATCAGTGGTTGGGGTATAGACTTGGATTACTAGGTTGTTGAAATGTTTGCCTTGAAAATGAATTGAGATCATTCTGTCGTTTTTGAGATGGCACCCAAGTACTGCATTTCTGACTCTTTTGTTGACTATGAGGGCTACTCCATTTCTTCTAAGGGATTCTTGCCCACAGTGTAGATCTGAATTAAATCTGAATTAAATTTGCCCATTCCAGTCCATTTTAGTTCACTGATTCCTAAAATGTCTATGTTTACTCTTGCCATCTCCTGTTGGACCGTGTTCAATTTACCTTGATTCATGGACCTAACATTCCAGGTTCCTATGCAATATAGCTCTTTACAGCATTGGACTTTACTTTCACCACAAGGTATGTCCACAACTGGGCACTGTTTCCTCTTTGACTCAACCTCTTTATTCCTTGTGGAGCTATTTCTCCACTCTTCTCCATTAGCATATTGGACACCTGCTGACCTGTGGGGTTCATTTTTCAGTGTCATATTTTTTTCCCTATTCACATTGTTCATGGAGTTCTCAAGGCAAGAATACTGAAGTGGTTTGCCATTCCCTTCTCTAGCAGACCACATTGTATCACAACTCTCCACCATGACCCATCTGTCTTGGGTGGCCCTATACGGCATGGCTCATAGTTTCATTAAGTTACACAAAGTTGTGATCCACGTGATTATTTCGGTTAGTATTCTGTGATTGTGGTTTTCATTCTGTCTGCTCTCTGATGGATGAGGATGAGAGGCTTGTGCAAGCTTCCTTGCAAACTAGGTCTTGCTCTGGTGGGCAGGGCCATGTCCATTAAATCTTTAATCCAATTTTCTGCTGATGAGTGGGGATGTGTTTCCTCCCTGTACTTCGGCCTGAGGTCAAAGTGGTAGGGGTAATGGAGACATTCTCCATACGTACTTATTCCAGCACACTGTGCCTCCTAGGACTGCTGCTGCCAATGACCCTGACCCCGCAGCAGGCCACCGTCAATCCATGCCTCCACTGAAGACTCCCAAACACTCATAGACAAGTCTGGCTCAATCTTTTGTGGGGTCACTGCTCCTTTCTCCTGGGTCCTGGTGCACAAACCTTCATTTGTGCCCTCCAAGAGTCAGCTAAAAGCAAAGGAGAAAATGTATGATATTCCCATCCTAATGTAGAGTTCCAAAGAATAGAAAGGAGAGATAAGAAAGCTTTATTAAGTGAACAATGCAAAGAAATAAAGGAAAACAATAGAATGGGGAAAACTAGAGATCTCTTCAAGAAAGTTAGAGATATCAAGGGAATATTTCATGCAAAGATGGGCACAATAAAAGACAGAAACAGTGAGGACCTAACAGAAGCAGAAGATATTAAGAAGAAGTGGCAAGCATACATAGAAGAACTGTACAAAAAATGTTTTAATGACTGGATAACCACGATGGTGTGATCACTCACCTAGAGCCAGACATCTGGGAGTACAAACTCAAGTGGGCCTTAGGAAGCATCACTACGAACAAAGCTAGTGGAGGTGACAGAATTCCTGCTGAGCTATTTCAAATCCTAAAAGATGATGCTACACTCAATATGCCAGCAAATTTGGAAAACTCAGCAGTGGTCACAGGACTGGAAAAGGTCAGTTTTCATTCCAATCCTAAAGAAGGGCAATGCCAAAGAATGCCCAAACTACCACACAATTGCACTCATTTCACATAGTAGTAAGGTAGTGCTCAAAATCCTTCAAGCTAAGTTTCAACAGTATGTGAACCAAGAACTTCCAGATATACAAACTGAGTTTAGAAAAGGTAGAGGAACCAGAGATCAAATTACCAACATTCGTTGGATCATAGAAAAAGCAAGTGAATTCCATAAAAATATCTACTTCTGCTTCATTGACTATACTGAAGCCTTTGATTGTGTGGATCATAACAAACTGTGGAAAATTCTTCAAGAAATGGGAATAACAGACCACCTCACCTGCCTCCTGAGAAACCTGTATGCAGGTCAAGAAGCAACAGTTAGAACCTGATATGGAACAATGAACTGGTTCCAAATTGGGAAAGGAGTACATTAAGGCTGTATACCATCACCCTTCTTATTTAACAGAGTACATCATGTGAAATGCCAGGCTGGATGAAGCACAAGTTAGAATCAAGATTGCTGGGAGAAATATCAATAACCTCAGTTATGCAGATGACACCACCCTTATGGCAGAAAGTGAAGAGGAACTGAAGAGCCTCTTGATGAAAGTGAAAGAGGAGAGTGAAAAATCTGGCTTAAAACTTAACACTCAAAAAACTAAGATCATGGCATCCAGCCCCATTGATTCATGACAAATAGATGGAGGGGAAATGGAAACAGTGACAGACTTTATTTTCTTGGTCTCCAAAATCACTGTGGATGACTGCTTCCAAGAAATTAAAAGACGCTTGCTCCTTGGAAGAAAAGCTATGACTAACCTAGACATATTAAAAAGTAGAGAAATCACTTTGCTGACAAACATCTGTCTAGTCAAAGCTGTTTTTTCCAGTAGTCATGTACTACAGATGTGAAAGCACCATAAGGAAGACTGAGTGCCGAAGAATTGATTGAGGTGTTGAAGACTCTTGAGAGTCCCTTGGACTGCAAGATCAAGCCAGTCAATCCTAAAGGAAATCAACTGCCGGGAGCCAGCCTGAGGAACTCCGTCCATGGCAAAGGTCATGAGGAAGGAGGCTCGGCATACGCAAAGGCGGGTTCGAGCCTCAGGAGTCCCCCTGGAAATTCTCGAGCATCTACCCCCAAAACCAGAGTCTGCCTACTTTACTGTTTTGTGCTCTCACCTACACCTCTGACTTCACGGGGGGCTGTCCCCCACCACCATCTCTCTCCTGAATAGGTTCTTCCGGCCACATGTGATTGTTCAGAGCCTCCCAACTGTGAGAGGCATGAGATGTTCTAAACTGTCTGAATACAGATTCCTTTGAGCAGTTAAAAGATTGATTAGAAATTGTATTGGTGAAGGGTTTTTCACTTGTTGGGCCAATGTTTGCTGCTAAGTTTCCATATCCCTTACCTACTGTGTCCCTGGCAGTGTATTGATTAATATAATTGGTGTATAGGAATGTAAGTAGTAGCTTTAATGTTTGTAACCTTGGACCCTTGAGTTAATTCATTTTCTTGTTATAGCCCATCACACCTTTGCCCTATAGGAATGCAACTTTATCTAATGCTTTTGGAGGGTGGCGCCTGACTAATTACCTTTAGAGAAAAATAAGTTTTCTGAAGAAAGGGTCTTAAAATGTTAACAGGCCTCCGGGCCAGAAGATGATGCAAATCACCTAAACTTTTGCATATGATAAGTTTGCAGGAAGAAAGCCTGGCTTACTGCATGACTCTACCCCTTCCCCCATTATCCTCTATGCATAACTTAAGGTATAAAAACTACTTTGGAAAATAAAGTGCGGGCCTTGTTCACCGAAACTTGGTCTCCCCATGTCGTTCTTTCTCTCACCTTCTGGCTGAATTATTCAGCCTCTTTTCTCCACTGAATTTCCTCACTGAGCTATCCTTATTTAACCACTCTTTATATCCTTAATTAATGTTTAATTAAGCAATTGTTTCCTGATCCTTGCCGACGCTGTCCCCACTTCGAATTCCCTGGATCCACCGCGGCTTGGCCCCGGCAATCAACCCTGAATATTAATAAGGACGAGTGATGCTGAAGCTGAAGCTCCAATACTTTGGCAAAGCAATGAGAAGACCTGATCATTGAAAAAGACCCTGATGCTTAGAAAGATTGGGGGCAGGAGGAGAAGGGGATGACAGAGGATGAGATGGTTGGATGGCACCATTGGCTCAATGGACGTGAGTTTGAGCAAACTTTGGGAACTAGTGAAGGAAGGAAAGCCTGGCATGCTGCAGTCCATGGGGTCACAAAGAGTCAGACATGACTAAACAGTAGAACAATAACAACATAAATACATATCAAGGGCCTACTGTGTATCACCCCCCCCTTCATAGCACTACCCCCAATTTTGATATACTTAGATTTATCTATGTGTCTGTCCATTTTTTCCCAGCTCTATTGAGGTATGATTGACAAATAAAAATTATATATATATTTGGGTTACACAATCTGATTTTTTTTTAAGGTTGTTTATTTTCTGTGTCTCTCAGTAGACTGAGCCCTCCAGGAGGGCAGGGACAAAGTCTGTTGTCTTCACAGCTGTGTCCTCTGAGCCCAGCACAGTGCCAGCCACATAGTAGGTGCTCAATGAGCATGTGCAGGATGAATGCCAGGCCTGGGCATGGTGCTGGCATACACTGTAAGCCTTCATAGAGCTTTTCATCTCAAGGGGAAGCTGGAGTAACTTAATCCCTCTGAGGGCATTTCTGAGACCTTTGTAAGGCAGGCTGCAGACCACAGGGTTGCAAAGAGTTAGACATGCATGTGCAAGAGCAGCAGGCATCAGACAAGGGGGTGAAAGGGCAGAGAGAGAGACCAGGAAATGGAGAAAGACACAGGGCAGGCATAGGAACCCTGCCGGGAAGGTGGCAAGGGCACCAGAGATGGGCTGGGGTGGGGAGCAGGGGAAAGGGCCCGGTGCTGGGCAGAGAAGGCAGATGGGGGGCCAGAGAGTGGGCGTGAAGCTTGCCAGAGAGAGGCTGTAGAGAGAGCCGCTGGAGCCACCTCCACCCCTAGAGCGCGCCTGGGTTGGGGAGGGACCAGCTCCGGGTCACAGGGACCTGTGTAGTCAAGGCTCCCCAGCACTGAAGGGTCAGGAGAATCCTGGCAGAGCTGCAGGGCGCCAAGGCTCTGGGAGGGCTTGGTGGAGGGGAGAATGCTGCCGGAGGGGAGAGGCCAGGGTGACTTCATCCCGCAGCAATGTGGAGGCTAATGAATTTCATATCCCCTCCCTGAACTCAGCCACAGGAGGGGCCCAAGGCTGGAGGAGAGAGGGAGAAGCGGGATGGAGAATAAAGTGAGCCATCTGAAGGAGAAAGGGAGAGGGAAAGGCTGGGTGGGGGAAAGGGAGGGAGCCTAGAGGAGAAGGGAGGGAGGAAAAGGGCCTCCTGACAACAAAACCACTGTGCCGGCTCCACGGACCAGATGATCCATATCACTCCTGTGCCTCCACGGGAGGCGACCATCATAAGTCAGGTTCATAAAGGCCGGTCTGATGGGTGACACAGCCTCTTTCGGGGGAACATCCAACTGCAGGCTAAGGGTGGGGCTAGCAGGCCCCCCGGGAGCCCTGCCTTCCCCCTCCGCCCCCTCCTCCCTACGCCGCCTTCTCCCCTCTTTCCTCTTCTCCCCAGAACAAACAGCAGGGAGGTGGCGGCCTGCCCAGAGAGCTACTATATTCAGAAGCAGCAGACAGACAAGCCATGTTCATGACATAATAGTGCTAATGACACCACTGTTTACCCATCACCTATCTCCAGAACCCTAGGCTCTCTTCAGATCTAAGTTCCAGCTCAGGTGGGCGGAGACTTGTCTGTCTGAATACAAAAAAGGAGGCTGAATTCAAGCCCGAGAGAGGCAAGGTAGACTGAAAGAAGAACTTCCTCACCAGGTCATTGAAACTTAAAGTGCTAGGCTAATGGAGACTGAGGGGATGAAGGTAAGGTGGGGAAGAGTCCTCATTTCTGGGGGTATCCAGTGAAGGCAGAGCTACCACGACCCCAGACTGTCTCCCCACAGCTGCCCCCCATACCACTTTGCCAACTCCACAGCCTCTCACGGAGCCCTGGCCCAGGGAGCAGACAGTAGGGGCTGCCAGCCACCTTCCAAAACATGTTTTGCCTTTTTGCCTTCATTTTGTGGCTTGGCTCAACCAGGCCTAAAAATTCCCCACACCTGGGGTGGGCCAAGATGGAATGCTCCACCGCTAACATCACTGTTTCCAGCCTGAAAGCCCTGCTCTGTCCTCAGGACAGCCTTATGGGGTAGAACAGCAGGCCCTGAGGTCCCAAGAGCCATGAGGGGCGGCTTCCAGGGCCACACAGGGGAAGGACCATCAAGAAGCCATGGCGGGAGTCTCTGGGGTCTTGCCGTAGAGCCCCTCATACCACCCCCAGTGTGCCTCCATGAAAGAGCATCCACGGTGGTCTTCTAAGATCCGGCCAGAGTGGCCCCATCAGCTTACTGCCAGGAGGTGACTGGATCAAAGGGGTATCATTTGTGCCCAGTAAATTTCTTCCCGATTTGTAACCGTCAGCCCAGAGCTACCTTGGCTAAATCCTATTGATGGCCGCCAAGGCCAGTGTAAACATTACAAAGGAAACACAGTGTCTCTTGGCAAGGACACTTCATAACAAAGTTCTGAATTCTTCCACAATGCTGTTTCAAGAGCTACAGCCACAAAAAGTATTTACCCTTTACTGTGAATCTCTGGGTTGAGACAGTCGCCATGGACATCGGTGGCCCAGTTGTCCTGTCTGTGTATCGCTCGTTTCAGACTGAGACACTTCAATAGACCCAACCGTCTCCGGCTACCCTCCCTGGGCACTGGGGGAACAAGGGTGAAGCCAGTCAAGGCTCCTCTTCCCTACACCATGGACTGGGAGAATCCCTTCTCACACTGCTACTGGGAAATGCCGATCTGATGGGGAGACAGCCCCTGTCTGGGGGACAGTCCAACCTGCCAGTTAGACCATCAGAACCATGCCATATGAAGAACAGAGAAAGGAGATGCAAGAACAAACCGCGGGCAGGCACATGTGGACAGAAGGAAGGGGGATGCGGGGCAGAGAGGCTTCGGGGCAGGCTGCTGTCCCCGCAGGTGGGGAGCTCTGGCACAGGCTCTGTGCAGCCTGGTGGCTCCGCTCTGGATAAGCAAGCTGAGGCCCCAGGCAGCTACAAAGGTGCTCGCTCCCTCTGCTTCAGTCTGCCGGCCAAGTCACCAGCCCCTGAGGCAGCAGGAGCCTCACTACCCAGCGCTGCAACATCCCATGGCAGCACTTGGTAGCACTTCTGAACGCTGCGGGCTGAGAAAGGAGAGCTCTGGAATGAGAACAAAGGCTTGTCTTTGCCTCTGGTTGGGTCTTTCCTCTCTGGCGGCACCAGAATCAGGAGGGAGCTGGGTGTGCAGCCACACAGCTCAGCCCCTGAGCCCTGTGATCTGACGAGGCCAGGGCTTTTGAGAGCGAGGCCAGGGCTGTGCCCCGGAGGCTGGGAGAGGGGGCCCAAAAGGCCAGAGGGAGAAGGGGCACCTTTCCCTGAGCTGCAGGCCAACCAGCCATTTTTCAGACTGAACAGGCAGAGCAGAATATAAGAAAAGTGAAAAGAAAGAAGGCTGAAGCTAGTGCGTGTAATGAGAGGAGTATCACTGTATCACTGAGTGATCATTGTATCACCTGCTAGAAAAGAGATAACAGCTGTATCTCAGTAAAAGGCACAGACCAGGTCTCAGGAGACCAGGGTTCCAATCCAGCCTGACACCAGGAGTAGTGTGGGTAGGAGTCGAGTCACATCCCATTTTATTAACTAATACCGCCCCTCCCCACCCCCCGACACATGCACACACAAAACTCACTGCGAATTACCATTCATTTGCTCAACAAACATTATCAGTATAGTGTAGATGGCACGGACACTGGAGCCAGGCTGCCTGGGTTCAAATCCCAACTCTGACACTTAGAAATTGTATGAAAAGTGAAAGTGTTAGTCACTCAGTCATATCCCACTCTTTGCAACCCCATGGACCGTAGTGCACCAGGCTCCTCTGTCCGTGGGATTTCTCAGGCAAGAATACGGAAATGGATTGCCATTTCCTTCTCTGGAGAATCTTCCTTACTCAGGCATCAAACCTGGGTCTCCCACATTGCAGGCAGATTCTTTACTGTCTGAGCCGCTCTGTAAAGTGAGGATAATAATAGTAGTACCTACTCCTGTGGTTCTGAGGATTAAATGAGTTAATCCAGTATACAGTACATGCAAGGCACATAGTAAGCTCTTGAGAGGGTTAGCTATTCTGGCCATTATTACTCCTCTTTCAAGGTCCTTTGTCAGGAGCTGAATCCCTGCCTTGGAGACCCTCCAGTCACACAAAAGAGGTCGACTGGGAAAGGCGCCGTGACTGTACTGTGCGATAAGTGCAGTGATAGAGCTGTGGCCCAGGGAAGCACAGGCACGAGCAAGTTCACTCTGCCTGTGGCAACCAGGGAGAGCGTCACACAGGAGGTGACATTTGCTTTGGGCTTTGCAGGGTGAACAGGAGTGCCCCAAATGGAGAACAAGGAAAGAAGGACATGTGAACATAGACTGGGCAAAAGCTTGCTGCTGCCGCTGCTGCTGCAAGTCGCTTCAGTCGTGTCCGACTCTGTGCAACCCCATAGACGGCAGCCCACCAGGCTCCCCCGTCCCTGGGATTCTCCAGGCAAGAACACTGGAGTGGGTTGCCATTTCTTTCTCCAATGCATGAAAGTGAAAAGTGAAAGTGAAGTCACTCAGTTGTTCTCAACTCTTAGCGACCCCATGTACTGGAACCTACCAGGCTCCTCTGTCCATGGGATTTTTCCAGGCAAGAGTACTGGAGTGGGGTGCCATAGCCTTCTCCAGGGCAAAAGCTTAGAGACATGAAAACCCAGGAATACATGACCTCATGAATCTGACTCTCAAATTCTGTAGGAATTATGGAAGGAAATCGCAACGGCAACGAAGCCAGGTCAAACTGCAGGGCCTCAAGTGTCAGGCTACGGAATTTGAACTTTGTTCTGTAAACAACTGAGAGACTCTACAGAATTTCAAGCAAAGGGATTACATGATTAAGTTTGTGTTTGGGAAAATAACACGTTTATGGGTCACGGAAAATAGATTAGAAAGTGAGAGGGGTGCTGAAAAACACACCCAGGGGGGTTTGCATGGCTTGGGCAAACACAGAAGAGGAGAAAGTATTCTAGTGCTTCTGGCCGGCTGCCAGATTGCACTGAGGCCAGGCTTCAGGCAACTGACACCTACTGTGCGTCAAAAGGGTGCCGGGTCTCAGTGCTTCAAGTCAGAATCAGATCTGACACAAGCCTCTGGGGGGCTGGCAGAGCAGGCAGAGGGCAAGGAAGTGGCGCAGGTTCCAGGCTGGACACACACCAGGGGGTCGCTGGAACATGAGGACAGCGTTCTAATGGCTTCCTACGGGGTGGGGAGGAAAGCACTGTCAGGAGAGTGTCCTAGAGGAGCAGCAGCTGTGGCTCAAGGGGGCGGAGAGCGAAGGTGTGGAGACGTGGGCCGCCTGCAGGGCTCTGGGTGCCCAGGCGTGTGACTGGGGTCGAGAGCTTGAGAAACAGGGCTGGAGAGGTAAGGAGGAGTCAGAGCTCCGCCAAGGGCCTGGGTCCAAATCTCTGGTGGCAGCAGCCTTTAACAATACAGATCTAGTTAAATCAGCATGTCTAACGGAGGAGGGCCTCAGGCATTTTTAAGAACTCTCTGGAGAATTTGCCCTGCACCGTGGGCTAAGAACCAGAGTCTTGGGGTTAGCCACCAAAAGGTGACCTGGTCAGATCTGTGCCTTAGGAAGAGCCAGGTGGAGGGGCAGGGCAGGAAGACTCAATCAGAAGTTCCGATGGTGGTGCAGGGCCGTGGCCGGCGAGCGGAAAAGCTACAAAAGCCATTAAGGAAATGGAACTGACAGAACTTGAGGAGTCCATACAATCTCACAATGAGGGGTGAGAAAGAGAGGAGCTGAGAGCTACCCTGTATTTTAGGAATGAGAAACTGGGGCCTAAATCCATGGTTATCAACAGTTTCAAGTTTGAGCATTTCTTTTCAGCATCAAAAAAAATAAAGTGATGATAGCTAAACTTGCATTTATTGAAATTACCTAAGAATACCAGCTACATGGATTTAGAGAGCATTTTAAAGAATTTCCATTTTATTCACCACAGCAGCGTAGACAAACATGAACAAGGACACTGGAAGCAGAACAAACAGGATTCCAGTCTTACCCCCGCCATTACAGCCGAGTGACCTTGGGCGCATGAACTACCTGTGCCTCTGTTACTCACCTGCTGGACAGGATTTCAGCAGCACTGCATCATGGAGCGGGGTGAGGACTGAAGAGTCGTTTAAGTAGAAGGCTGGGAAGAAGGCTGACTTACAACCACCTCAGTGAGCTTTAGCTGTCACGATTACTAACACTGCAATAGTTTCACTACTATTATACTATACTAGTTATACTGTGATAGTGTAAATACAGTTACTGTAAACCTGTGACAAATAGATTTAAGGGACTAGACCTGATAGAGTGCCTGACAAACTATGGATGGAGGTTTGTGACAGTGTACAGGAGACAGGGAGCAAGACCATCCCCAAGAAGAAGAAACACAAAAAAGCAAAATGGCTGTCTGAGGAAGCCTTACAAATAGCTGTGAAAAGAAGAGAAGCCAAAAGCAAAGGAGAAAAGGAAAGATATACCTATTTGAATGCAGAGTTCCTAAGAACAGCAAGGAGAGATAAGAAAGCATTTCTCAGTGATCAGTGCAAATAAATAGAGGAAAACAACAGAATGGGAAAGACGAGAGACCTCTTCAAGAAAATTAGAGATACCAGTGGAATAGTTCATGCAAAGGTGGGCTCAATAAAGGACAGAAATGGTATGGACCTAACAGAAGCAGAAGATATTAAGAAGAGGTGGCAAAAACATACAGAAGAACTGTACAAAAAAGATCTTCACGACCCAGATAATCATGATGGTGTGATCACTCACCTAGAGCCAGACATCCTGGAATGTGAAGTCAAGTGGGCCTTAGGAAGCATCACTATGAACAAAGCTAGTGGAGGTGATGGAATTCCAGTTGAGCTATTTCAAATCCTAAAAGATGATGCTGTGAAAGTGCTGCACTCAATATGTCAGCAAATTTGGAAAACTCAGCAGTGGCCACAGGACTGGAAAAGTCAGTTTTCATTCCAATCTCTAAGAAAGGCAATGCCAAAAAATGTTTAAACTACCACACGATTGCACTCATCTCACACGCTAGCAAAGAAATGCTCAAAATTCTCCAAGCCAGGATTCAACAGTACATGAACCATGAAATTCCAGATATTCAAGCTGGTTTTAGAAAAGGCAGAGGAACCAGATATCAAATTGCCAACATCTGCTGGGTCATCAAAAAAGCAAGAGAATTCCAGAAAAAACATCTATTTCTGCTTTAATGACTATGTCAAAACCTTTGACTGTGTGGATCACAGTAAACTGTGGAAAATTCTGAAAGAGATGGGAATACCAGACCACCTGACCTGCCTCTTGAGAAACCTGTATGCAGGTCAGGAAGCTATAGTTAGAACTGGACAGGGAACAACAGACTGGTTCCAAATAGGAAAAGGAGTTCGTCAAGGCTGTATATTGTCACCCTGCTTATTTAACTTCTATGCAGAGTACATCATGAGAAACGCTGGGCCGGATGAAGCACAAGCTGGAATCAAGATTGCCGGGAGAAATATCAATAACTTCAGATATGCAGTTGACACCACCCTTATGGCAGAAAGTGAAGAGGAACTGAAGAGCCTCTTGATGAACGTGAAAGAGGAGAGTGAAAAGGTTGGCTTAAACCTCAACATTCAGAAAACGAAGATCATGGCAACTGGTCCCATCACTTCATGGCAAATAGATGGAGAAACAGTGGAAACAGTGGCAGATTTTATTCGGAGGGGCTCCAAAATCACTGAAGACGGTGATTGCAGCCATGAAATTAAAAGACGCTTGCTCCTTGGAAGAAAAGTTATGACCTAGATAGCATATTAAAAAGCAGAGACATTACTTTGTCATCAAAGGTCCGTATAGTTAAGGCTATGGTTTTTCCAGTAGTCATGTATGGATGTGAGAGATGGACTATAAAGAAAGCTGAGAGCCAAAGAATTGATGTTTTTGAACTGTGGTGTTGGAGAAGATCCAACCAGTCCATCCTAAAGGAAATCAGTCCTGAATATTCATTGAAAAGACTGATGCTGAAGCTGAAACTCCAATACTTTGGCTATCCGATGTAAAGAACTGACTCCTTAGAAAAGACCCTGAGGCTGGGAAAGATTGAAGGTGGGAGGAGAAGGGGACAACAGAGGATGAGATGGTTGGATGGCATCACTGACTCAATGGACATGAGTTTGGGTGGACTCTGGGAGTTGGTGATGGACAGGGAGGCCTGGCGTCCTGCAGTCCTTGGGGTCGCAAAGAGTCGGACACGACTGAGAAACCAAACTGAACTGAACTGAGACTGGAATTCCAGGATGATGTAGTTGGAGGGTAGGCATCCCAGAACCTTCGAGAACCTCTCCTTGGAAGGCATAATGCCGTTACCATTCCCCTGAACCTGGCTTCCTGAGGCCCTGAGGAGCTCTCGAGGTGATGCTGACTGAGCAGCCCCTGGCCAGCATTGTCTGTTCACACCAGCTGATGATGCAGCAAGGCTGCTCAGCTGGCCCACAAATCCTCTAGCCAGGATCACGGACGGCGAGCGGAAAGGACTTTCAGGGTCCTCTAGCACAACTGTGCTCCCTGGGTGGCTGCAGACATGCTCACCCCTCCCCTCCCTGTCTTTGCCCCTCCCTTTGGTTGACAGGTGAAGGTCAGGTCTGTTCTAGGGGAGGCAGGGAAGGGACAGAGCCTATGAGTTCCTTGGTTTCATTTTCTACAAGGCAGAGCCCTGGGGATTTTCTGAACATACATACAATGTCCTGGCCAGAAATAAGGAGGACTAGGAAGCTTTTTCTCTGAGAAGAAATGAGCCCTGGTTGGCGCCAAGCCAGGGAAGAACGTGGGGTCTGCGGGGCCTGAGCCCCTGGCAACGAGCCAGGAGCCAGCGTGTCTCCAGAAAGGAAATAACCACTCTGTGGAAGGTTTCTGTTCTGGGCACACAGCCTTAGAAAGTGTCAGAGGTCTGCTAGGCTAGAGGGGCCTTCCAGGACAAAGGGAGTGTCCTGCAGCCCTGGAGGGGAAACGCTAACTGCCTACTGACTGCACAGCCCCCGGGGAGGGATAACCAAGACCTGAGATGGAGTTTTCCACTGTACCAGTGATAGAAGTACTCAGATTCAGAAATGAAGTTAACTTTCAGAAGAAAGTTTGGATTAGAGAATAATTGAACTATCCAGTCAATAGACGGCAAATGATACATGCAGATGAGAAAACTAAGGCTCAGAAAGGGCAAATGAGTAGCCTCAAGCCACTTAGCCAGCATGGAAAGGAGGCAGAGCCACAGCTGGACCCACATATGTGAGACCAAGTCCGTTACTGTAAAAATGGGTCAGGAGGGGGCAACAAGCCCAAGTGTCCATCAGGAGGGGCCACTCAGATAACTATGGGGCAGAGAGTGAGGGACAGCCTTAGGTACCGGATACGAGTGATCATCAAGCTATCCTACAGAGCAAAAATAAAAGTGCGTAGCTGCTTGTACTTACTGCTTACATGTGCATTAAATAAACCTGGCAAGACACAAGAAACTGGATGCCGATTGCGTCCTGAAGGAAACTGGATGATGGAGAGACAGAGAGGGGAGAAGACTTTTCCCTGGTGCAATCTTTTGTGCCGTTTGGAATTTGAATCAAGAGACAGTATTAGCTTTTCAAACATTTTTTAAAAGAGAGTGACAGAGAATTTCCTTGTTCAACCCTCTTAAATGTGATGAAACAGACTTCTACTGACCACCGAGGGCGTGCCAAGCCCCAGGTGGGTGCTGCGGCTTATGCCATGATGAGTAAGATGCTGCCTCTACCCACCAGGAGCCACTCACCCCAGGTGACCCAGATCCCCCAGGCTGGGTGGTGGGATAAGCAACCACAGGTCTCCCACAGCTCTTCCCTGCTGTGCATTTTCCCAGACCCCCAACCACCTTAGGCTGGGAGCCTCAGTTGGTGAGGGGTGAGGGTCTGCCCTAGACCCAGCCCTAGTGCGCCTGACGACCACGAGCCAGTCTGAGCCAAAACTGCCCAGGCCACACCGCGACTTCCCAGCAGAGTCTTCAGGTAGGGCCATGGAGAGGTGGGAGCCTGCACCACCTCCCTGTGGAGAGGATCGTACACAATCATGCCCTTTTTCCTCTTGCTTCAAGCACTCACTGCTTATAATCAAGCAGCAGTTGCTGAGCAGATCAAATAAGCAGTGAGCCCTGAAGATGAGATTTCAGCCTGGGTGGGAAGTGTGAGCAGGTCCTGACTCTGGAAATGTATCTGTGATCTACCACATCGGGGAGCCCCCTCCCTCCCGCCTCGCCCTTCCTGTACTTTCCTGCCCCCGCGTTCTGTCCCCCTGAGCACACTTCCTAGGAGTGTGCAGCAGCAGCAGCAACCCCGGTATCTGGACTTCCTGCCATTCTCCCCAGCAGTCACTTCATACTGTCCTTGATACGCCAAGAAAAGATAAATACCTCCCCTTGGGTCAAGCTACACCAATTGGTGTCCCCGAGATTCAAGAACGGGAAGCTCTTTCTGGAGGAAACGTGCAAGTGTCCATGGAATTCTCCAGGCAAGAATACTGGAGTGGGTAGCCAGCCATTCCCTTCTCCAGGGGATATTCCTGACCCAGGGATCAAACTTGGGTCTCCCACATTGCAGGTGGATTCTTTACCATCTGAGCCACCAGGGAAGCCCCTTTCTGGAGGAGCTACCTCTTTTTGGAAATGGCTAAGGGTCTAGCTGTATGAAGTCAGTGAATCACAAAATGCTCTCCCTGTCAATGCTTCCAATGAAGCTGTTCTCCATGGACTTGATGATAGAAAATGTAAATATAAGCAAGTTTTCTTAGTCATCAACTGAGGTGGCAGGAAGTTGTGATGGGTTGCTACTTAACACTTAACTGCAAGTGTGCTGCAGTTTTTTAATTGAGAAAAATCAGGAGAGCTGAAGATCTTACCTGAATGTGTCTCCTGGGAAGACATGGACAGGGAACATTTGGGTTTCCCCATTTACTCTGTTTGATGACCATACAGCACCCAAATCTCTCCTGAGTGTGACATACATGGAGAAGCTGAAAGAAGGCACTGGCATTATCCACACGAACAGTGACTTTAAGTCTCACATAAAATCTTTATTCTGCCTTACTCTGCAGTGCAGTCCCAGGCCTGACTTTTCCCTCTCCGGTTCTCAGAGCGCCTGGCAGCCAAACCACGGCTATCTCCCATGCCAGCTCACACAGAGCAGGACTCCTTCCCCCTAGCAACCTCCTAGGGAAGGTGACCCAGGGAAGGACCGTCACTGCTCAGAAAACACATCCCCACCCCCACATTTGGGAATTCAAGAGCAGAGGAGTGAGGGGCATCAGAAGCAAGGCAAATGTGTCAGGAGGAGAAATGCGAGACTGGTGCTGGACCCAGCCATCCAGTTCTCGCCTGCACAGAGGTTGCTTTCATTCCTTTTCTTCTGTTAATTTGGCCTGTTTTCCAAACATGGGTCAAACAACCTCCCTCCCAGAAGCAGCAGCAGCAGAAGGAAATGTTATTAAAAACGGGTCCGTTAGTGGGCATGGTGTGTGGATGGAGTCTTTGGGATTTTGGCTGCCAAATAAAGACTTTATTGTTGTCATTCCTCTACTCCCAAGCTCCCTCCCTCTCTTCCCTCCTCCCTCCCTTGCTCCCTTCCTCCTCCCCTCCCTACTTACAATCGGCCTGGCCCTCCCCTAAACTAACCTCCCTACCCCAATAGGATCTGGTGGAGGAAGAGTCAGGCAAACACAAGCACGCACACACCACTGGGAGACCAGAACTTCTGGCTGGCTCTCTGCTGCCACAGCTCCACTGAGGGTGGGGGGAGGCAGTCTCGCCTCGCCGGAGACAAACCCGAGCTGAGAGGAGAGGCAGGTGGTTCAGGTAAGCCCGTCTGGAGGAGGAAGGCTCCGGCCTCCAGCCAGCCCCTTCCCACCCCATCCACGCCAGGCTACTGCTCTAGGCTCTGTCCTCGCCTTCCTTCCTTCCTCCCACCCCTCCTTCCTGTCTTCTACCGGATTTTTCTCCTTTCAGAGGAGCTCAGATCAGTCATCCTCATTTCGTCTCCACCCTCTTCCTTCTCTTCATCATTCTGCACCCATGTATTGGCTTGTTGCAAAAGTTAAACTTTCTTGGTACAGATGTGTACTGTAGCACAGCTATGCTGCACGCAGCATTTCTACAGATCGGGTTCCCATGGAAACTCTACAACCCGTTTTGCTGAATCTTTGATGCTTTGTCACACACTGTCCCAGGCACACACATGTGCCACACAGATGCTGCACTTTCACTTCGCATGCACACACACGAATACACACACAGTGTGAAAGCATCCTGTCCATTCACCTCCGTTCTGACGGCATTTGACACGCAGAGCAGAGCACACAGTGACAAGACCCTGGCAGGAACACACACAGGCACGCGCGCACTGCACCGAGGAGAAAAGAGCAAGTGCGTCTTCCCACCGAGGTGGCAGAGCCAAAGAAATCATGTGCCCCGAGTGCAGGCAGAGCAGGAACAGGATGAACAGCAGCAGGGGCTGGAGAGGTTTCTTCGTTCTTTAGAATTTAATTGGGTGGGAGAGAGAAAAAAGCAGCTTTCCAACCTGCACAGTGTATTCCCAGTAGCTCTGACTTTCTCTGCCTCACTAGTTCAAACCACTTTTCTTTTGGAAAGAGAGAGAAGAAAGCAACCCTACTCTGAAGCCTTAGAGGTACTATTTCCCAGCACTGGGGGTATTCATTTCTGTTTTCGGCAGGCAGCCAGAAAAGAATTCTCTTTAAAGCCACTTCAACATAATCCCACATTGGCAAGGGCTCCCTATGGGAGAGGAAAAAAGACGCAGTTCCTTAATCAGTCAAGGGAGGGGAAAACTGAAGTGGGAAACGGAATTTTTTAAATAGGGTGGACCCTCTCCATTTTCCCAGCTCATTCCTCTTCGATTATGCAGAGTGTTATCCCAAGGCCAGAAGGGCATGGCCTAGGAGAGGGTCTCCAAGTACCTGGAGACCTGGGTGCAGGGGAGGGTGAGAGGTGCTCACTAGAAATACAGACAACCGGACCCTTTGCTCTAGACCCACGGGATCAAGACCCAAGAAGCTGCTGTTGTTTCAGGATGTGAGAGGCAGCAAGGGTTTGAGAGTCTGAACCAGAGGCCTGAGGGAGACATGTGTAGGACTGAACAGCCCAGGATTCTGGCAGCGTTAGCTGGGCAGACAGGCTGTGTGGCTTCCCGGACAAGGACTGTCTGATGGAGCAGCTTCCAAGTGTCTCTAGTGGGCCACCCTCTTTTGCAGAGTAGAAGCAAGCACCTGAAGGAACGGAAGACCTTCTGTGAGCTCTCCGCTTCTTGTCTCCTTGTAAGCACTGGCAGCTGTGTAATGAAGGAACATTCCAGAAAGCAATTTCCCCCAAGGTAGCTCCAAAGAGCTTAGGCTTCCTCCTACCTGCTAATCCGCCTGCCTGGGCCCCCAGGGGCACTGTGCAGGGCTCCTCCCCACCCCTGTTAGATCCCCTGCTCCTGCCCAGTAGCTGCCTGCTCTGGCGGGCCTGCACAGAGGATGGGCCTAACCGCAGGGTCTGCACTGCCCCTTCACCTCCCCGGGGGCAGCCCCACCTCTTGGGCCTCTGGGGGAAGCTGGAAGGGAAAGGTACCCAAGGTTGGGAGGGGAAGTCCCGAGTCACGGTGGACTCCACAGCCAGCTGAGGTCAGCAGGCTGCGGTGTTCCTGGTCAGCACCCCCACAGCTGCTGCAGAAAGGCTCAGGGATGGGAGCGGGTGTTAGTGAGGGGGAGGGACAGAGTGAACATTCCCCAAATGGCTGGGGGCATCTATGGCTTCTCTAATTATTTGATTCTGAGACCTAAATGTGGTTTCACAGGCCTGAAAGGGGAGGAGCTTGCTCTGTGTAGGAGAGTTGGTAGAAATCCAAGTAACCATCTGCAAGGATCGGCATTCAGTGGAGGGAACGGCTGTCCTCTGGCCAAGCTAAGAGAAAGAGACCCCATTACTTTGAAATAATGTCAGTAGTAGCTTAACATTCACCGAGCACTTGCTTTTTTGCACATTTACTCACTTAACCTTCAAAATAATCTGATAAAAATGTATTAGTATGCCCATTTTACAGATGAGGAAACTGAAGCTTAGTAGAGGCAAGAGATTTCCCAAGAGTACCCAGCTAAACAGCTGAGGAGTTGCAGGGTTGAGACCCACATCTATAAGCACTCAACACATCAGACAGACTCCTGTAGGCTTTCTTCAGGGAGTGGAAAAGCTAGGGGATTGAGGCAGAGAGAAGGACTTAGTGAGGAGCCGTGATGAGAGGACAAGAGCATCTCACCCTAAATTGTTCCCCTTGCCTTTAGAAGGGAAAATTTGCTCTTCTGGACTAGTGGCCTGAGGCCAAAAAAGATTGTGTTTACATGTTGCCTTGCGGTAGACACTGGGGAGACAGATGGTTTCTCCATTAGAGTGTTAGATTTATTTTTAGCTCTTTTTGATCTGTAGCACATTTTAAAGTCACTTGTTACGTTTACTTCTGAAAATAACCCGATGAGGAACAGAGGGACAGGGAAGATTTCTTTATCTGTGTTTTGCAGGTAAGGGAAGTGAGGCTGAGGACAGGGTCGCGTCACCAAAGGCAGTGGTGGCTGGGCGGGGACCCCACACCCTCCGTCTAGTTTGCACCATGATGCTCTCTTCACCTTTGCCCCAGTCAGCCTTACTCCTATTCTGATTTCACTCCCCAAGAAAGGGACAGTGAGTCGGTGACTTGCTGAATTCACCATGCCTCCACGTTAGCCCTTTCCTTACCTCAGAACCCCACAACGCCTACTTGGAGGCCTTGGAAGAGTCTAAGGCAGCTGCGGTGGGCCTGCCTCACTCCTCTGTTAACAGCTGGGCAGAGACGACCTGATTCTCCCGGCTTCCAACTCCCCTGTGGGCTTCGGGAAGACACAGAGAATACAATGGCTTTCAGAAGGCTGAGTTTAGGACAGCAAGAAGGAAACCAAAAAAGAGGGTCATCCCAACGCCCATGGGCACGGCCCTGGCAGGGGCAGCCCCCCTCCAACGGCAGGATCATTAGCTGGGTTAAGCCACGGAGGTCCCAGGGGTCATGAGCTGGACGTGAAATCTGACAAGAACACCAGGAAGTAGTGTGGAGTCATCCTTCTTTAACCCAAGGAGACACACCCAACCTCACTCTCAGCTCAACCCCAATCCCAGGCTCTCTCCATACAAAGCCAATTACCCTATGATTTGGCAAACCCTTGTGGGCCTCAACCCAACCCTGCCCTGAGGCTAAACGTTGCAAGAGTCCTGGGAGTATGAACCTTAAATGAATGAATTTATGAGCTAAACAGGGATAGGACTATCTCACTTTAAAAATCAGAGTCTCTTGAGAGAATATGTTCTTTTGCAAACAAATAAATGAATAAATGAAACCCCTGCCATTTGCAGAGATTTTATGCTCTATGACATGTCTTCATGTGGATGATCCCATTTGATCCTCACACAGTTGAGGACCCTGGACCTGAGGAGGTGGGTCAGAGCCAGGATTCAAGCCTAAGTCTCTAATACTTGAGATTGAAATTTGAATTTAAAACTCTCAGAAAATCTCAAATGGGAGAGTGAATTTTGGGTTGGTCAAAGCACTTGCTTTCCTCTCACAAATGAGCAGCTTTTTGAGAACAGGTGTTGGTGAATGGGATTACAGGAGGTCAGTGGTTACAGGCGGTCCAGATGCATTTATTGATCAAGCAGTGAGCTCAGCCCAGCAGAAAGTGGGGAGGTGTGCTTGCGAAGGCATAAGAAATTTAAAAATCACATACACTTACAATCCCGGCTAAGGGAACTTATGACTGGACAGAAGGTTCTGGAAGACAGGAACATACGAAGGTGTGACTTAGGGCTTTGTGGGAGAGACTATGGCTCCCTTTGGAGTGCAGGGACTTCTCGTCTGTCCCAAATTCTGGTTTGGAGACTTAGAGTGTGTGGACAGCCCAGACTCCATCAGGAAGGAGCACTGTCCCATGAGAAAAGCCTTAGAAATGAGCACTGCTTCCTCAAGGGAGGAGCGTGCGCACACACACACAGAATGGTTCAGCCCAGACTCCATCAGGAAGGAGCACTGTCCCATGAGCAAAGCCTTAGAAATGAGCACTGCTTCCTCAAGGAAGGAGCGTGCACACACACACAGAATGGTTCAGCCCCAGGGCTAAGAGCAGACCTAGCTAATTCAACAGACCTAGTTTCTCCAAGGAACAGGCCCGGGAGCTTGTCCTTGAGAACCTTCTCAGCTCTGAAAGGAGCATGGCCAGCCCCCAGAGGTCTGGAGTGTAGACGGGTCAGAGGGCCGGTGGGGAGATAAGGGAAGTTGCCGAAGGGTCTGGCACAGGAGGTGGCGGCAAGGGCGGCCGGTGTTCACAGCAATGGCAGGGGTGGGAGGCACGCCCGTCGGGTGGGGCTGAGACTGACGCTCCTGAGCCAAGTGCTGCCCGGGCCCCACGTCACCGGGAAGCGCTTCGTGCCAGGGCCGGCTGCCGCTCCGCACAGGCGTGACTTGCCCACTCAGGGCCCAGGGTAAATGCTCCTGTTGACCAAGGCAGTGAAGGGGAGGGGGCTCCGCCAGGCTGGGAAGCCTTCCTAGGGCTTCTCACTGCACAAGAGACCTCTTGCTTATTGTCAGGCTCCCAGCTGGTCAGGAAGTAAAAAGTGCCAAAGCAAAAAAATTTAAGGTCACAAAAACTGGGGCTTTTAAAAATGTTAGGTTTTAGCACACGAATATAATGCTTTAACCCCGTTTAAAATCTCTGTGCAATACTGTTGTGCTATTTCAAGAAAATGACAGAACTTGTAACATTTTCATTGATAGTTCACCAATTACAAGCAGTGTGGGGTCTGGCAACAAGACTCAAGTTTAGTCTTACAATGAATGTCTTTTCACCTCAGTCTTTTTGGTGTATCCCCAAGATTGTTACATGCACAACAGGAGATAAAGCCAAGAATCTAACTGCAGCGTCCTTTGTGATAGGAGGCCAGGGGAAATGGCCCCCTGGGCCCCCTTGGAGAGGTCTGCCTGAGAAGAGACCACCTTAGAGGAAGGAGAAGGAGCAGAAGCTGCAGGGCAGCCTCCTCTCCCTTCCCTCCGCGCTGTCTCCATTCTGCTCCTTCCTTTCCACACTCTATACTCCGTGAGGACCCACGCACACACACCAAGGAGGGGCGCGTGCATTTGCTCATGTGTGTGGCACAGGGAGAGGAGTGTCTGTGCGAGCGTGTGTGGGCTGGGTGTCCAGGGCAGGTGTGCAACAGGTGTAGGTAGACTCCCTCACCCCTCCAGGGTGAGCCCTGCCCTTGTCCATGTTTCTTGTCACACTCAGCTCCTTCCAAGTAACAGACTCAGGCTAAACATCTGGTGAGGGGCTTCTACTGAGCTAGCTTTGAACAAAGCTAGCAGGAAGCCAGTACTGGGTCACACAAGGGAAGAACCTAGCTGATGTGGGCTCCAAAGAAAGCGGGGGAAGCCTGGCGCAGAGGCAGTGATCACAGGGTCCAGATGCAGCTGAGGATACACTCCAGCCCCCTCTCTAAGAACTCCAAGAAACCTGCATCTCCAAAGTGTCCCAGGCCCTAGGAAGGGGAGGGGCAGACCACCGCAAATTGTGAAGAAGCAGCAAAGAGGGCCATTGGAAGCAACGTGGAGACAGATATCCCGGAGCAGACCAGAGGGGCTGTCACAGGGACCTTGGGAGGGGAAAGGACAGGTAACCCGACAAGCTAGGGCAGGGAGTCTGAGAGAGATGCCAGTTTTTGTCTGCAGCCTTGGGTCTACCACAGTTTCCTCAGCTTAATTTGACTCAAACCACATGGCCCTATCTGCAGCATCATCAGAATCAATGGGAAGGTCAACCCCAGAGCATCCTTCAGCAACATATTCCACTATGTCTCTGAGGCGAGCGGGAAGTTCTCCTCTATATCCCACCCCGATATCATCAACTCCAATGCATATGGGAAGCAGCAATACCAGATCAGAAGAAATGAAAGTGGTTTCCCTGCAGCTTTTTAAAAAATTGAAACATAGTTGATGTACAATATTATCTCAGTTACAGGTGTACAACACAGTGGTTTACAATATTTAAAGGTTACACTCCATTTATAGTTATCATAAAATATTGGCTATATCTCCTGTGTTGTACAATATATCCTAGATTAGTTTATACGTAATAGTCTATACCTCTAATCCCCTATCCTTATATTGCCCCTCTCCACTAGTAACCACTGGTTCTCTATACCTATGAATCTGCTTCTTTTTTTTGGTTATATTCACTACTTTGTTGTATTCCCCACAGCTTTCAGTTGCTTCCTTGTTTTTTCCCCGGGAGCCTCCACATCTGGGGAGAAATTCTTGGTGTGTGTCCTGCTGGCAAAGACCATTGTTCTCTGAGCTGAGCCCTGGGGAGGAGGGGTGAGCCGGGGCAAATGCAAGGGGACCGCAGCACTTCCTTCCCAAGAGCTTGCTGAGCCCACGGAGACGTGGGTCTTTGTCCTGGGTCTGCTGTTATACAGCTTCCTGGCCTTGACAAGCTAGTACTCCCCTCCAGTGCTCAATTTTTATAAATAGTTGAATCTGGACTTTGTGAATTTCAAAACACTTTAAGCAATGCTACTTTTTTTTTCAAATGCATGCTTCAGCTAACCCTTAATTTGTGTAACAGATTTTAAAACCACAGAGCTCCTCATGTTGGACAGGGGTGAGTTGGGGGGTCCCCCAGGGCCATCCCCTTGGTATCCCTCCCTCAGGAGGACTCCACAGAAATGGGGCACAGTTTGGAAACCACTGAGTTATGGAACCAGTAAGGACCCTTCCAGATGTAATACCCCAGGACTCTATGGCTCACATATCCTAACATCCCTCCTATAAGGGGAGAGATTATTTTCTCATGCTGCAAACCAGGAGACTGAGGACTAGAGTGGTTAAGGGTATTCTCCAGGAAACCCTGGGACTCCTGATTCACAGCCCAGAATGCATTCTGCCAAGACAGCTGACACTCTAGCACATCAGCACCTGGGCCTCTGGGAAAGGGAGTCAGACACTCAAACCCTTGCTGCTGGATACAGGCAAGCAAGGAGATGCTTCCACAGGTCCCTGCCACAGCTCCCCCCAAGCCCATCCCGGCCAACTCCAGCTGCAAAGACACGTGTTCTTTTTACTGAGGCCCAGCAGGCTGATGACCTCCCACGTTCCTCCCCACAGGTGTGTCGCCTGGATCATGAGGTCATCCCTCTGCTGGCTCCTCACACTTCTCCTCATCTTGGCCACAGCGGCCCAAGGCCAGCCAACAAGACGACCGAGGCCCAGACCGAGGCCTCGGCCCAGACCCAGGCTCAGACCCACACCCAGCTTCCCACAGCCCGATGAGCCAACGGAGCCTACAGACCTGCCTCCCCCACTGCCCCCAGGCCCCCCGTCGGTCTTTCCTGACTGTCCCCGGGAGTGCTACTGCCCTCCTGACTTCCCGTCCGCCCTCTACTGTGACAGCCGCAACCTCCGAAAGGTCCCTGTCATCCCGTCCCGCATCCATTACCTCTATCTCCAGAACAACTTCATCACCGAGCTCCCGGTGGAGTCCTTCAAGAACGCCACGGGCCTGAGGTGGATCAACCTGGACAACAACCGGATTCGAAAGGTGGACCAGAGGGTGCTGGAGAAACTCCCCAGCCTGGTGTTCCTCTACATGGAGAAGAACCAGCTCGAAGAGGTGCCCGCGGCCCTGCCCCGGAACTTGGAGCAGCTGAGGCTAAGCCAGAACCAGATCTCCAGGATCCCGCCCGGGGTCTTCAGCAAGCTGGAGAACCTGCTGCTGCTGGACCTGCAGCACAACAAGCTGAGTGACGGCGTCTTCAAGCCTGACACCTTTCAGGGCCTCAAGAACCTCATGCAGCTCAACCTGGCCCACAACACCTTGAGGAAGATGCCCCCTAAGGTGCCCTCCGCCATCCACCAGCTCTACCTGGACAGCAACAGAATCGAGGCCATCCCCAGTGGGTACTTCAAGGGCTTCCCCAACCTGGCCTTCATCCGCCTCAACTACAACCAGCTCTCGGACCGGGGCCTCCCCAAGAACTCGTTCAACATCTCCAACCTGCTGGTGCTGCACCTGTCGCACAACAGGATCAGCAGCGTGCCCGCCATCAGCAGCAGGCTGGAGCACCTGTACCTCAACAACAACAGCATCGAGAGTGAGTGCGGGAACTGGGGCGGCGCGGGCGGGCGGCTGGCTCTCCCTCCTCAGCGCTTCCACGCGGGCCTCAGGCCTGTGCCTGAGGACGCAGAAGCACCCAGTCTGGCACAGTCTTCAAACCTTGGTCTTTCCACTTGCAGCCCACATGACCTTCAAAGAATATCTGACCTCTCTGGCAAGTCTCCTCATTTGTAAAATGGCACAAAATATATATGAAGATTTACTAGTTTAGTATGGATTAAGTGCCCAGAATACCATGCTTGGAGGGTAACAGCTTTTCTACCTCCAGCCCTTCTCACCAGCCCCTGCTCCTTTGCCCTCCAGACCTGTAGGTAAGGGAGACGTGAAATACAGTCCTGGACATTCTCCTAAAGAATGGTGACATTTAAATGCTGACTCTGGAATGTCCTGGAGAAGCCAATGGCACCCCACTCCAGTACTCTTGCCTGGAAAATCCCACGGACGGAGGAGCCTGGTAGGCTGCAGTCCATGGGGTCTCAAAGAGTCAGACATGACTAAGCAACTTCACTTTTACTTTCATGCATTGGAGAAAGAAATGGCAACCCACTCCAGTGTTCTTGCCTGGAGAATCCCAGGGATGTGGGAGCCTGATGGGCTGCCATCTTTGGGGTCGCACAGAGTCGGACACAACTGAAGCAACTTAGCAGCAGCAGCAGCTGGAGTGTCCTGGATCTGTCCACTGCAGCCGTGAGAAAATGGGCTTCTTCCCAAGCCTGAGCCTAGGTTTTAAAGAGTCTGTAAAAACATACAGAGAGGCAGTTCTGTGTATATTATGAGTGGCTGATGGTTTAGTCGCTAAGTCGTGTCCGACTCTTTGTGGCCCCGTGGACTGTAGCCTGACAGGTTCCTCTGTCCATGGGATTTTCCAGCAATAATGGTGGAGTGGGTTGCCATTTCCTTCTCCAGGAGATCTTCCCCACCAAGGGATCAAACCTGGGTCTCCTGCATCGCAGGCAAATTCTTTTACCAATTGAGCCACCAGGAAAGCCCCACACTAAAAGCATACGACTGGAAAAGACATGGCAGTCAGGAGAATATGTCTGTATGTGGATGCTTTTCTGAATCTATCTGGAAGGCTGAAGGATTTGGTCATAAAAGTCAGTACACTCAATGTAGAATTTGCCTAAGCTACATTTACAGGGTCCTGGGCTTTGGATAAAAAATGTAGGTGAGAAAAAAGACTGGAAGTGACAGTTTTGCCTAATCAAAAACATCAGATCTGAGCAGAGCATCAGCAGAACAATTTAAAAACAAATGTGAGAATATTCTCTGGCCCCTGGACAAAATCAGGCTACATCCCCAAGACGAATGCAGCAGCTGTGGGAATGGAGACCAAGGAGAAAGAGAAGCACTCCCCAAATGATATTAGGAATCCTTAGCTTTCAAGCCAAAGGATGAGAGGGAGATTGTTGAATTTCTGTAATCTCGAAACAAGTGGATAATAGAACAGGCTTATTCACTCATCTGAGATAATTACCCAAAGGTAGGGGAAGTCTTCTTAAATCTTGCAAGAAAGAAACTCAGGAAAAGGCAAAACTGTCTAATTGTACCCTGCAGGTAGCAAACTGATGGAACACATTACTCCCACGAGGCTGTATCGGCCAAAAATCTAGACAGAAAGGATACCTTGATTAATAAATGGTTGACAATGTTCTATCAGATTGTGGATAAAAACAGGCTGTGGTGAGAGGGGGTGGTGATCCAGCCTTCTGAGGTTGAAGACGGAAAGATTCCACCCACTCTCACCATTTCACAGTTTCAGAACAGCGCATCAGGGGGGTAAAGTCCAAAGCTACAACAGGTCATAGGAAGAAAATTCATCTACGTCAGGGCTCTTTCTGCTGCTCCAATGCTGAAGAGAGAAGAAAGCGGAGAGAGGGAAGAGGAGGAAGGAGATGAAGAGCACCCAACCACCACCCACAGAAGATAAAAGAAGCAAGGCTTGGGAGGATAGAAAACTTCATTTAGAAGAGGGCATACCAAAAAGGTGAAGGGGAAAATGGAAACTCAGCTTCCATTTGAAAACCTACCTCCATTTGCCCATCTCTTCCCTTTCTAGCTCACTTTACCCAGAGTCAGTCATCAGTCCAGAATCAACGGCTCCATCACATCCTGGCACCCTTTCTCTTCCTGTCATACCTAGGTCAGTCAACCTAGCCATCTTCTGCTCACCCTCAAGCCTCACATCCCGCTTACAGGAGAACCTCTGGGGTAATCCATCCACTGCGGGCTTCAGATCTTGCTTCCCTCCACTGTTTCTCCACATGCAGCCAGATTCATCTTTCTACAGTATAAACCTGATCATAGCGCCCTTCCAGATTTAGCCCCCCCGGGACACCAGTTCATAAATCCCACCGTCCCTCTCATAACAGCAGTCCTGCTCAGTGACATTCCTCAGACTAGAAATCAGAGACCCCATCCTTAGTGAAATATCTGAAAGTCTCCTATAATTGGTGGCCACAACTGGAGCCTCTCCAGTTTACTCTGCTTAGTATATCACGTTGTACTATTTACTGGTTCCTAACTCTGCCATGAGCTTTTTGCCCTCCACAACATCATTCAAATAGGTCACAGCATCAGAACACCATCCCCAGGTCTCTACATGTTAATCCTATCTTTGAAGGGTCAGCTCAAAGTTCACTTCCTCCATGAGTCTTTAGAGTGAGTTTGCAATAACAATTGTTGATCGGTTCCAATTTAGTTCATTTTATGAACGGGTAAACCAGCTTGGAGGTTAGGGTCAATTACTCATGGTCGCATGTTCCCGAGAACTGGTGAGCCAGTTCCAGAGAAGAAATCTCTAGGGTCTTTATCCTTGTCCACCCTCTTTTCCCTCCACGTTTTGGCCTCTAGCCCTATCTGGCCTGACCCCCTGCCCACCTCTCCTGCTGACTTCTCCCTTTCTTTCTCCGCAGAAATCAATGGGACCCAAATTTGCCCCAACAATATAGTCGCCTTCCATGACTTCTCCTCGGATCTGGAGCACGTGCCGCACCTCCGCTACCTGCGGCTGGATGGGAACTACCTGAAGCCGCCCATCCCGCTGGACCTCATGATGTGCTTCCGCCTGCTGCAGTCCGTGGTCATCTAGGCCCTCCTGTGCCCCTGGAGCTCCTCCGGCCGCGCTGAACGTGGAGGCCCAGGCGCCCGTGCCCACAGCTTGTTTGCTCTGTCTCCTTTTCTTGCTCCCAGCTCTGCCCTTCTTATCCCACCTTCCTGAGTCAGGGACAAGCCACATACTCTGCTGCCCCTGCAGCTTCTAGAACAAGATTTCCAAAGGCTTGATTTGGTCCACCCAGTTCAAAGACACCTGCTGTGCACCCCAACTTCTGGTCCCAGAAGCACAGGTGTATATCTAAAGACATCCCACTTTCTTCCTCCCTCATCACTCCTGGGTTAGCCCTGACCATGGACGGAAATCTGGTTCTCGTCCTGGCCAAAGCAAGCAGAGCATGGTCAGGGGCAGCCTAGACGTGAAGTTTGGAAAGTCCTGCTGGAAACTCCTCTATTGTGAGCAGCTCTGACCCAAACAGACTGAGGAACTCAGGTCTCCTGGGTCAAGGATCCCATCTTCCAAAACTGCTGCTGCCCTGCCCCATTCACAGGCACCAGACAGACACCTGTCCTCTGCCAGCCTGGGTTCTGGAAAGGAGATGCAAGGGAACGGCTGAAGAAGGATGCAGGCTCAGAGATGGGCACAGGGACCTGCTGCTCCTTCATAAGGTGAGAGGGGCCCTTCTCGGCACACAGCCTCCTGGCTGAGCCTCTGTGCCAACAGTAAGAGCAGGGAGGAGCATTCCAGGAGGAGAGTGGCACAAAAACCCAGGGACCAGCCAGTGGGAGAGGCTGGGAGTCAGAACCCACGATGGCCCGTGTGGGTGCGGATGGCCCCTTGGCGGCTGGACAAGAGGCCCAGTGCCTGAGGAGCAGCACAGGGAGGGTACAGAGCCAGCAGCCCCGCCCTGCCCTGCCGTGCGCTCTCTGCCTCTCCGTTGCTGGGGAGCGGCTCCTGAGGAACTGCTCAGAGAAGGGGTGGGGAGCCGGAAATCTCCCAGAGCCCTCTTCTGCTTGTGCAGCGGCCTCCCCTCTCAGCCAGGCACAGCAGTGACATCTGGTGGCTGATACTGCCCACAGCTGGTCCTGTGTCATCTTTCTGGGGTGATTTGCCAAGGTCAGGAGTTGGTCTCTAGTTCCCACTTGAAAAGCTGTGGGCGACACGCGTGGTCTCTGTCCTCTGGGGTCTATAGCGTACTCGGTATACCCGAGGCACCAAGATAGGGGACCTGGTTCCCATATGAGTGAACCCAAGAGGGAAGCTTCAGGAACCCAGAAGAGGATATGGCTTGTTCCCCTCTGCCCTCTCACCTTGTGGGTCCCTTCTGCTCTCTGCTTTCAGGTGGTAGACTAAGGAGGTGGCTACAGTACCCCTCCAAGGACCCTCTGGAGCTCATGTTCCCTATGCAGCTTCACCTTTTAGACCATGTTCTAAGGCAGCATGAGTCCTAAATATTATCTCCTTCCTTCGCAATAATTTATTCCCTGTACGGACTGTCCTTCCCCCAAAGTTTTCACACACACTGCCCCCCAATCTGGCCCAGGGGAGCAGTGTGTGAAAGGCCTCTAAGAGAAGCCCGAGTCCACCAGAGCCGACTGACCTTCATCTCCCCTTTCCTCCCTCCAGTGGGTGGAGATGCCCCCCGCTAGAATCCCCAAGTGTACATTGGTGGGACTAGGGGGTGTGTGTCCTAGAAATGAGTAGGACACAGTGCCCACTCTCAAGTTAGGTTGAGAAAAGTTCCAGAGATGTTTAAGAAATTGGATTAAGCTAGCTCCCTAACTTCAAGAAATCTCCATTTTCTTCTAATTTTTCTCTTTTGCTAATTTACAGAAAATAGGCCTGTATCATCAAGTTCCTCCCCATGTTCCCATTCAACTGCTTCATTCTTTGCAGCTGCAGCTGGTTTTTCCAAAGCCCTTGCTTAAAGTCAAGATAAACTGTAGCCGAGGTGCTACAGCTTGGATAACCGCCCCTTGTGTATCTTACTCCCACCTTGCCCTCTCAGCCCCTCTGGTAATGAGCACAGCGCCTAGGACTCCTCAGGGAGGAGGGGTCATTCCCCTGCTCCTGCAAACCGGAAGTGTTTTGTTTCAGCAGCAACAAAATCACCATCATCCCAGTGCCCTGTCTAGAATATGCCAGCTTCCTCTATAGCTCCCTGCAGCTGTAAACCAGAGGAAACTGAATTGGCCGTATAGTTCCACGCCCCGCCCCACCCCCACACACAATGCGCTGGTTCCCCCTGGATTAAGGAGGCCGCCTCTTCCATATACAACTTCATTCTCTCAGTGCTGTTGGCATAGGCACATACAGATGTGTAAGTAGGTGTGTGTGTGTACTCTGTACCTACATCTATTCTTTCTTGAAGATCATGACAACTTTGTGAAACAACTTTCACATTCCATCACGCTTCACAGCAGAGAAAATAAAGTGATATGAAAAATATCCTGCTTGAAACTGACAATGTAAACAGGTGAGAACAGTACCTTAAATTCATCTTGCCGCCCTCTCCCCCTGCCTCCAACCTTACTACCTCTGAGAAGACTGGTAGAGATAGGAGCCTATTCCTAAGAAACTCTAGGGAAATGATTCTAAAACCTTTTCTTGGGGAACTCCCCCCATTCCTAAAGTCAGATAAAAAAATCTGGCAGCTACATGCGAAGCCCCAAACTCCAAGTTCTTTTCAACCCACAGATACTACTAGATGGTTGAGGGTCTCCCAAATGCTCAGCACTGAGACAGATACAGAAAGACACAAACCAGACTCCATTCCTAACCAGAAAAAACTTACAGACTAGTTGAGGACAGGCAGTGTAAGATGCACAGAACAATGTGGCAGGGGTATATCGAGCGCAGTGAGCAAAGGGCCAACCACTGCATCTGGAATGGTCTGTAGGCCATGCAGACATTCACAGAGGGGCAAGATCAGGATGCCCTGGAATCTCTCTTCCGGTGGAAGGTTTGTTTCAGAATCCTCCCGGACTACACCACCTCCTTTTGGATAAAAAGCTGCCAGATACTGTCCCACTCCTACCTTGCCTCCTAAATTTCTGCCTCAGTTCAATTCAGCAAGTGTTCAGTGTATATCAACTACGTGCAAGGTTTCCAGCTAAGAATTCAAGGACCGGTAATATATACCCCTTGCCCTTGAGGAATTCATAAAGGGAAAATCCATGAATTAGTAATTGCATGTCTTAAGTGTGGGCAATAATGCTGGGTACAAAAAGCATTGTGGAGAGGGTCTCTCCTTCTGCCTGGGAGAAGCCAGAATGGTTCCTATCATTTGCCCTGGATCTTAAGATTTGAATCAGATTTTGCCAGGTGGGAGGAGGAAAAAGCACATAAGCAGGAAAGAAGGGAACCAGCTTGAGAAAAAGATCGGAAGACATGGAGTCTACCGTGTGTGTGTGTGTCTGAGAGAAGAGGAAGAATGATTTGCAGTCATGGATTTATGTGGCTACAAGCCCTCGGCAGGAAATAGACCCCTGCTGTCCAAAAAGCAGGGGAGTTTCTGACACTTCCACCTCTGCCTCTCTCTCTCTCTGTGCCCATGAACAGGGAAGCAATGGGGTCACCCTGCCCCAGACCTCTGTCCCCAGGGCCTGCCACCTCCACTCCATCATCACGCCTCCTGCTCCTCCTAACGAGGCTCGGATTAGAGTGGCTCTCCAGGGCTGAGCTGCCTGGAACAACAGCAGGACGGTTAGACGGTTCCCACACAGATTACACACACACATACCACGGGCCCTCACACACACACACACACCAAGGACCCTCACAGACACACACACACACCATGGACCCTCACACACACACACACACACACCATGGGCCCTCATAGACACGCACACACACATACATACCATGGGCCCTCACACACACACACACACACACACACACACACACCAAGGACCCTCACAGACACACACACACACCAAGGACCCTCACAGACACACACACACACCATGGACCCTCACAGACACACACACACACCATGGACCCTCACAGACACACACACACACCATGGACCCTCACACACACACACACACACACCATGGGCCCTCACAGACACGCACACACACACACACACACACACACACCAAGGACCCTCACACACACACACACACACACCATGGACCCTCACACACACACACACCATGGACCCTCACACACACACACACCATGGACCCTCACACACACACACCATGGACCCTCACACACACACACACCATGGACCCTCTCTCTCACACACACACCCCCCACGGGCCCTCACACACACGCGCGCACACACACCCCGTGGACCCTCACACACACACACACACACACACCATGGACCCTCCCTGCAATCCATGGTAACCAGACAGCGTGTCGGGTGTGTTTGTGAAGCCAAGAGTAGAAGGGGTTGAGGATCTAGAACCTGAAGCCTGAATCCGAAGCGGCTCAGCCGGGGCCAGAGGAGCACGGAACTGGCGCATGCGCGGCGGGACCAGAAGCCGCCGAGAGCCAGAGTGGGCGCGGGGCTTGCAGGGGCCACAGGCCACAGCCGTAGACCCGAGAGCAGGAGAGCTGGGGGTGCAGCCCAGGGGAGCGGGGGCAGACTGCAGGGGAGATGAAGGAGCAGTCACACCACTTTCTTCTCAGGGAACAAGCGGTGCGGCGGTGGAGGGGTGACGCCCGGCTGACTGGAGTGGGCCGGGGGATCTGAACGCGGAGCCTCGGCTGTGGAGAAGGTTGAGGACCGCCCACCGCATGCGCCGCCCGCTGCCTGGGCACCTCCCTGGCTCCAGGGCCATCTCTCCACCAGCAGAGCCTTCTGTGTCTCTCCTCGTGCGGGGGGCTGCCGGGGGATCAGGAACAGGTTTTGCTCTGGAGACAATGTTCCTGGGCTGGGAAAGCCCCTCCATTCCAGCTGGTGCCCAGGAACACTGCAAGCCAGGCTCTGGCCCTTGGGCCAGGCTATTAGCTCTGCCCCTTCAGGTATGTGCCAGGGCAGAGATGAGTTCTGCCAGGGCCATCTGTTCTGAGGGCACAGGGACGCATGGCCTCAGGACTTCTAGGGTGAAGCAAAGCAGGCAGCTGCTGCTGCTGCTGCTGCTGCTAAGTCGCTTCAGTCGTGTCCGACTCTGCGACCCCATAGACCGCAGCCCACCAGTCTCCTCTGTCCCTGGGATTCTCCAGGCAAGAATACTGGAGTGGGTTCCCATTTCCTTCTCCAAAGGAAGGCAGGGGTCATATGAATTAAGGATTTAGGACCTGACGCTGCCTCTATGTGATCTTGGGCAAGTCACCTCTTTGCTAGGCCTCTGATTCTCCACCTGTACTATAAAAGATTTGGATTAAATGATCCTAAAATTATTACTTTGCCAACAAAGGTCCATCTAGTCAAGGCTATGGTTTTTCCAGTGGTCATGTATGGATGTGAGAGTTGGACTGTGCAGAAAGCTGAGTGCTGAAGAATTGATGCTTTTGAACTGTGGTGTTGGAAAAGACTCTTGAGAGTCCCATGGACTGCAAGGAGATCCAACCAGTCCATCCTAAAGGAGATCAATCCTGGGTATTCATTGGAAGGACTGATGCTGAAGCTGAAACTCCAATATTTTGGCCACCTCATGTGAAGAGTTGACTCATTGGAAAAGACCCTGATGCTGGGAGGGATTGGGGGCAGAAGGAGAAGGGGACAACAGAGGATGAGATGGCTGGATGGCATCACTGACTCAATGGACATGGGTTTGAGTGTACTCTGGGAGTTGGTGATGGACAGGGAGGCCTGGCGTGCTGTGATTCATGGGGTCACAAAGAGTCGGGCATGACAGAGTGACTGAACTGAACTGAACTGAATGATTAATTAATGATCCTGAGACCCATGCAGCTGGGATTTAGTACGTGGTTAGTGGGAGGAAGCAGAGAGGAGGAGCATCATCTAAGAACCTGGGCAAACCATGTATACAGGCCGGCAGAATCAGGAGGAGGGTGTCTGAGCTCCTTCCCACTGCCTTCAGCAGGGACTTGCCAAAGGCACCAGGGAAAGAAGAGTCTCTCCCAAGAAGTGCGTCTTTGGTAAGGACCCCGGAGCGGGGAGATTCTCCTCAGACACCTGAGGACCCCACACGATGCTTTCTGGTGTTTATGATCAGGAAATGCTTTTCTAGGGCCCATTCGTGTAGGTCCGGAGAGTTTCCTGTATCTTCCTCTCCATCATTGTCAGAGAGCTTGAAGCTGGCTTTCAAATTCTACCACATCCCCTGTTCATCTCCTCTTTGAATGTCTCTCCCTGTGGTGATTTTTGTGTACTTATAGTCCCATATTAGAGGTCCAGGTGGCAGGTAGTGGCGCTGGTCAGAGTACCTCAGGTGAGCCTCTTTATATCTTTGGATTCCATCTCTGAAACCAAAGCCGTGTCACTCTCAGGCTGAAGAAAGCGGGAAAGGCGAGCTCCGTCCCTCCACAAAGCCCCACGGCTGCCTTCTCTTCTTGGAGAGTGCAGGATCTGAGGGGTGGGTGTCCCGTGCAGGGGTGGTAGCCACCTGCCCCCTCAAAGAAAGTGGGCCAGAAAAAGAGACAGACAGCAGACAGAGAGAGGAAAGGATGAGGTGGAGGTGGGAGGGGTCCGTGTGGGGCTGGGAGGGGAGGGCTGGGGGGAGGGAGAGAGAGAGTCTTTCCAACCAAGCAGAGGGGTGACGTGAGGGACCTGCTGAGGAAAGGGGAGAAGAAACGGCTGGACCTCAGGAAAGAGAGAAGTCATTGGCTTGACTCGCTCCCCGCCCTCCCCAGGCAACCTTCTACCCAGGCCCCTCAGAGGGTCATAACTTCCCCGTCAGAGTTCCCGCCTCTCTGGAAGCTGTGAGGCTCCATTTGGAACCCAGAGTCTACAGGGTAAGGTTGTGGGCTTTGAGGTGTTAGGCCTATTGGTGCGCAAGGGAGGGTGAGTGTGGGTGGAGGGGAGCACCGGGCACAGCGGGGTGGGGTGTTGGTGTTGAGGTTGGAGGGCGGCAGTAACTCGTCTTAGGGCTTTCTTCTTCAAGATTTTTTTGATTATATAATTTGGTTTGGAGTAAGGTGTCGGAGGTAAGTTGAAGAGACAGCTCTTGCTATGGATGGGGGCTTACCCCCTTGCCCAGCAAAAATTAAGAAAGAGGGAACGTGCTCGCTTTAGCAGCATATATATATATGCGCCACACACACACACACACACACACACACACACACACACACTGTATCAATGTAATTATGACTGGTTCGAGTTGTATGGCAGAAACCAACACAACATTGTAAAGCAATTATCATCCGATTACAAAATGAAAAACAAAATAAAATTGGGATGATACAGAAGATTAGCATGGTCCCTGCACAAGAATAACATGCAAATTCATGAAGCCTTCCATATTTTTTATAACTGAATCACTTTGCTATACAGCAGAGATTGGCCCATCACTGTAAATCAACTATACTTCAATTTTAAAAATTGAAGGGAAAAAAAGAGAGTCTCCTAGAGACTCGTGCAGCTGACTTTGGGGAAAGATGCGTTATCAGAAATACACCAGGCGCCTCACACCCACACGACACACATTCCCTGACCCCTCTGTGCATATGTGGATGAACACGCGTGAACATTTGAACTCATCTGTACAGAGATACCTACGGAACTTTCTGGGTGTGTACAACCATACACAAAAGAGTTCTTTTGTTTCTGTAATCTTTTGTTTCTAAAAAGCTGCCTTCATAAATACATTTTAAAACTAACATTCTTTTCTGTAATGAGTTCTAACGGGAATCAATTTTTAAGCCTATGTTCCCTAAATGGATCAGGCATTCCTGGAACTAGGCTTGCCCTATTTATTTCTGTGCCCCCAGAGACAAATCCAGGGCCTGGGACTATTAAGATAGCTCATACATGTTTGTCAGGCAAAGGCAAGAATGAATGAATGATCTTCTTAAAAACCACAGGTTTCCCTAATGGTGAAGTTTCTCTAAATCTAGTGTAGTGGCTTATAGTTGTACTCTGAATGGGTGACTGTGTAAGAGAGCACATCTGTGTATGCCTAGTTAGTAGGGAGTGATGTAGACAGGGGGACACGCATGAGTGTGTGTGTTGAGATGAGTAAATGAGATTTTGCCAGGTGCCTGCACATTCCTGCGTACGTGAATGAGTATCAGTGTGTGGACGAGACTAAAGTGGGGCCGACAGGAGACGTCCCCTGAGATGTAGCCCCAGCGTGGAGGGAGCCTGCACTCACACTGAAGACACTATGTGTGACGAACAGCTTCAGGGTCTGCGAGCATAGGGGTGGAAGTCGGATGAGTCTGTGAGCTCTTCCCCCAGGACTGGACACCTTAGTGATTCGGCTCCATTCTCATTCCACTCCCACCTGCCAGGACCCCCATGAAGCTCCTGGCCTTACTGAGCCTTCTGATCCTGATGCTGCAGGAAGCAAGGACAGCATCTCTCTCAGAGGAGAGGGAAGGCGATCCTTATGCCATTCTGCATCTGGGGGACTATGTCCTGAGCCTGGACAACTACGATGAGGTCATCGATCCAAGCAACTATGATGAGCTCATAGACTACGGGGACCAGCTCCCCCAGGTGAGGCCATGCAGCAGACTCACTGCGTTCCCCGAAAGAAACTGGGAACCAGAGGCCTGGTCCCTCTCTACCTCGTAATCAGCTGTCTCAAGCCTCCCTCTTTCTCTGGGAAGTGAAATTCTTGTTCCTCCACAGGAAACTGTCACTTACATAATGCTAAGAAAGAAGACACAAAACTTCAAATTTGTAGCAACAATTGTGAGCCTTGCCTTAGAAGTCACACATCCCTCCCTCCCTCGGCCTTCAAGTGAGACCATAAAATATATCTCACTGGAACATCAGCAGTGTCCTCACATTCTCCTAGCAAAAAGGAGTGCCACAGCCTGTCCTAGACTGCCTTCAGTTCGGAAGTCCATTCCTCAGCCCTGCCTCCCTGCACAGGGGCTGACGTGAAGACTACGCTCGTTTGCTGTGTGAGCCTGATGCCCAGGCAAGGGAAGGTCCCCGGTCAGGGGGTCTGGAGATTGATCCTAGCTCTCCCACCAGATTGGCCGCCTGCCGGCCCCTGAGCTCAGGCCCTCCCTGTCCGGACCTCCATTTCCGCCTCCATAACGTGATGAGAGACCAGACGCTCAGAAAGTCCTTGCCTGTCACACTTTCTGCCCACCCTCCCACATTCTCCACAGGGACTGTCTGTAAGCTTGGAATTGGTTGCTGATGTTCCCAGACTACGAAGTTCCTCTCAGGCAAAAACTGACTTACTGTGTGCTGTGTCTCCAGGTTAAAGGGACCAGCCTGGCTTCTCTCACCAGGACACGTTTTACTCAGAGCACAGAAGCTGCAAGGACGCTCCCTTCAAACCCCACCACGGCCAGGCCTCCGACACTAGGGCTGCTGGCTGCCCCGGCCAACCACGGTAAGTTCACAGGCACAGTCTCAGTAGCCACAGGTCACAGCCTGGGTAGCCACGACCGAGCACCAGGGATGCCAAAGAGGAGTGTCGTCAGGGGTGGAGAGCAGAGGGTCAGGGAGAGAAGGGCAAACAGCTGCGGGGGTCAGGGCGGGGGGGAGCGTGGGGTGGAGAGCAGAGGGTCAGGGAGAGAAGGGCAAACAGCCGCGGGGGTCGGGAGGGGCGGCGAGCAGAGGGTCAGGGAGAGAAGGGCAAACAGCCTTTGGGGTCGGGGGGGGGGGGGGGGAGCGTGGGAAACAAAGGGAGAGGCTGACTGTTCCTGATGCTTCTGCCTGAATGCACAACCTGGATGGAAGGCAAAGAAAGCAAGAACTCCCCTGTGCCTAGCAAAGCTACCTGCCTTAATTAATGGCATCGCTGGGGGAGCAGGTTGAGTGGTAATTAGATTAGAGACAATTTAAAACCTGTACAGAAGAATAAATAACTTTGTGGCTGTCATTTGGCATGGGGGCAAATGAAGAATTTATTTTGCTTTTCAACTTGAATTCCCTCCCTAGTATCTTCTCCCCTACTCCCTGAGGCCCTCCTGGAGACTCAGATGCTGGCATATCCATCAGTAGGGGGTTGGCACTCTGCTTCAGGTCAGAACTGAGGCACAGGAGGATGCAGTTAATTCCGGAATTGCTTGTTCTCAGCTCCTATTCTTCTCTTGAGATGTTTGCCTTGAGTGGGTACAGGGTAATGAGGCATCATTAGAGAAAACACTTTAGGCAGGAATCTATGACCTCCCAGGCTTAAAGGGCCTCAGCTGGACCTGCCATCCAAGGCCTGGGGATAAGTACACTGTCAACTCATGGCTGGTGAGGAAAAGCTGTCTCTTAATCTTGAGTCCTTGCCACTACCAACAGAGTTCCTCCTTGAGCTGGACTAGCAGTGGTCTTTAGCAAACTCTGTCCTTTCTAAGCAGAGAAGGCGATGGCACCCCACTCCAGTACTCTTGCCTGGAAAATCCCAGGCAAAACCCTGGTAGGCTGCAGTCCATGAGGTCGCTAAGAGTCAGACACGACTGAGCGACTTCCCTTTCACTTTTTGCTTTCATGCATTGGAGAAGGAAATGGCAACCCACTCCAGTGTTCTTGCCTGGAGAATCCCAGGGACGGGGGAGCCTGGTGGGCTGCCATCTATGGGGTCTCACAGAGTTGGACACGACAAAAGCGACTTAGCAGCAGCAGCAGCAGCAGTCCTTTCTAAGAGCAAGAGATAGAGACTGTCCACAGTATTTAATAAAACCATCCCAACTCGTTAAAGCCAGTCTGAGCTTAGTGGCCTGGCCTAAGTCTCATGACCACTGGTCATAGACTGAGAAGAGGGGAGGGATGTTTCCCAACAGCAAACTGAGATGCTGATATCATAAGAACGGGAAATGAATCCTAGACAGTCAGTGTCCACTCCACCTTGACTCTATTATGGTTTTTGGAGCCACCTAAAACCTAATTCCTCTCCCACAAGGCAAGTAGCAGAGCCTTTGGCCATTGCGCTGGCTTTGTATCATCTACAGTGCACTTGGGGGCCAGTGAGAAGCCCCATGGAAAGGAGACGAACACATCCACCTCTGTGGCTGCACCTAAATGTCCTAGAAATACCCACATAGGCCCGGGTAAATCTACACAGGACCAGGGTCTGATGAAGGCACTAAGGGCTTAGATCGTAACAGTAATAATTGAGGGAGGCTCTTCTTCTCGAAGTCAATGGCTGAGTGCCAGACCGGGGCAGCCAGCAGCACTTCCGGGGGCACTGTGACAGTCGGTCTGGGTGGCAGCCTGAGGGACACGGGGGACCTCAGCTCAGACACTCCTTGGCCAGGGCCTTTGGTCCCAGAGGCTGACGGAGTCTCACGGATGTGTGTGTGTGTGTGTGTGTGTGTGTGTGTGTGTGTGCGTGTGTGTGTGTCTCCCATTGGTTCTAGAGGCTGAGAGTCTCACGAGTGTGTGTGTGTGTGTGTGTGTCTCCCACGGGTCCCAGAAGCTGAGGGAGTCTCATGGGCGTGTGTGTGTGTGTGTGTGTGTGTGTGTCTCTCACTGGTCCCAGAGGCTGAGGGGGTCTCACGAGGGTGTGGGGGGGTCTCCCTGTGTTCTCTCCTCCACCTGGACCAGGCCTGCCGACCTGTCTGATCTGCGTGTGCCTCGGTTCCTCTGTGTACTGTGACGATGCGGACCTGGAGAACATCCCTCCTCTTCCCCAGACGACTGCCTACTTATACGCTCGGTTCAACCGCATCAGCCATATTCGGGCTGGAGACTTCAAAGGGCTGAGTATGTATATATGTATATGTGAGTACGTGTATGTATATGTGAGTATGTGTATGTATATGTGAGTATGTATATATGTATATGTGAGTATGTGTATGTATATGTGAGTATGTGTATGTATATGTGAGTATGTGTATGTATATGTGAGTATGTGTATGTATGTGAGTATGTGTATGTATATGTGAGTATGTATATATGTATATGTGAGTATGTGTATGTATATGTGAGTATGTGTATGTATATGTGAGTATGTATATATGTATATGTGAGTATGTGTATGTATATGTGAGTATGTGTATGTATATGTGAGTATGTGTATGTATATGTGAGTATGTATATATGTATATGTGAGTATGTGTATGTATATGTGAGTATGTGTATGTATATGTGAGTATGTATATATGTATATGTGAGTATGTATATATGTATATGTGAGTACGTGTATGTATATGTGAGTACGTGTATGTATATGTGAGTACGTGTATGTATATGTGAGTATGTGTATGTATATGTGAGTATGTGTATGTATATGTGAGTATGTCCTGGCAAAGAAAAGAGTGGGTGGGCAGAGGGAACCCCTCGGTTCGTCCCCTTGCCACTCAGCCACACCGAGCAGTCATTAGCGTGCCCCACCTATGTCGGCCCTTTCAGTCTCTCCAGCCTGGAAATTAGTCTAATTCCTGGCCTTGAAGGTTTTTCTACGGCAGAAGTGACCTGCTCTTGTTTTTGCTCCACGAAGCTATGGGAAGCTGGGGAGGAGAAGCTATGAGCAAGCCTGTTTTCAGGCTGTCCTAGCAGCTGTAGCTCTCTGCCCTCCTGGCCTCTGAACAAAACCATGCTAAAGCTGGTCTGTAACCCAGATTCTACCTCTCATTGCTGACAGGCTTCCCGGGCCTCAGAGTTTTTTGGGTTCTTTTGTTAGTTTGTGTAAACTAACAGGTACAATGGATCCAGAAATTCCTGTACCTGTTGGGTCTTACCCTCAAAGCCTTCTTCCAAGCCCATCCACACAGGGCAGAACACTCCAGGGAAAGGCATCACGGAACCTGAGGACTTTCCCAGTTTTACCAAGTTCTTCCTTCTGGTTTGACCCTGGTGCATGTGGAGTGCTGGCTCGCCTTCCCTGTGCTGAGACAGGAGAAGGGTGCGGGCAGCTCCAGCAGGAGCAAGGGGAGATGGGGTGTCCCTGTGTTCTGCTCTGCACCTCTTAGCAAAACTGAAGAGGATTGACCTCTCTGGCAATTCCATCTCCTCCATCGATGACAAGGCCCTTCGCCTGCTGCCTGCTCTGCGGGATCTGATCCTCCCTGAGAACAAGCTCGTGGCACTGCCCACACTGCCCACCAGCATCGAGGTCCTGGACGTCCGCATGAATCGGCTCCAGAGCTCAGGGATACAGCCTGAAGCCTTCAGGGTGAGCCAAGGCCTTGCATCCCTGTCTGCTGCACGCCACCAGGGCCCACAGCCACACACACATGCACCTGGCCCTCGTGGAATGTCTCTGTCCCAACCCTGCTCTGGGGCATGAAAGTCAAATGTCATTTTCTTTTTTTTTTACCTTTTGCTTTTATTTGCATTTATTTTTTGTGGCCTTTATTCCCAGGCCATCAGTTTTTGTTTCCTCTGTTTCTTCTGAAAGGATATATTTTTCTTCTGTGCAGACATCCTCTTCTGGTTTAGGAACAATCTGTTCTTTTTCAGTAAGGGTCATCTCAACGTGGCAGGGGGAGCTCATGTCTGTGTTGATCCAAGTCCCGAGCTGCATCTTCGGGGCTTTGTTCACATGAGAAGCTGAGTGGCCAGAGATCTAAGTCTTTCAGTACAGCATTACTCTCTGCATTTCTGAGCATGTGCAGTAAAAATTCAGCACTCTTTGGGCCACGGACCCTGCATCCAGCCCCTTTGGCCTGGGCACACCTGCCATTCTAACAGTGGAATGGCGGTGCATATCGCTTCTGTAAAGTGACATCTTTCAGATACTTGGTGGCCCTTCAGATATGCATACCCTGAATGACGTGGGCAGTTTCACAAAAGTTCTTAACGTGAACAAAAAGATTTAAACCTCTTGATTTCCGGGTCAAGTGGATAGAGAACCGTTTTTAGAGCTCCCCTCAGGCCACTCACCAGAAAAGCCAAGCCCCATTTTCTTCATCTAAGCCACCAGCAACTCCCCCTCTCCCTCTTGGGGCACCTGGCCTCTCGGGTTCCTTCTCTGCAACTGCTCACTCACCTCCCTGGGCACCAGTGTTCCCCACACACTCACCTTCTGCTCCCCAGAAACCTGGACTAACATGTGACTTGACTTGGAGTTGTACTGATTCCTGCTCTCACTCTGCACATCTTTTTGTTTTCAGAACCCACCACTAACTGACCAAGCTTTGTCCTTCTAGGAGCAATTTCTCAAGAGAGACAATCTGGTTGGTCCCTGGCTGGCCAGTTTCAATGGGAAGGGCTAAACGCATGCACGGATACGGCCCCCTGGGCTGCCCACTCAGCGGTCCAGGGAGCCCTGGGGGCAGTCCCAGTGGGGGAACGGAGAGAGCTGTGAGTGAGACTGACACCCCGGCTGTCACACTCACATGCACAATCTTCTCCATCGTGCCTGCGGCTCTCCTTATGCTGGTCCGAGTATCTCCCATCCGAGCTCTCCATATTTGGTCCAGTTTTAGCATCTGGAGACTTTTTTTCTTTTCTGGAGACTTTTCACTTGGGAAAGTCCCTTCTGATAGCAGGGATGTTGAAGCTGGGCCCAAATGTCCTGCCGGCCTGTTTCCCAGCCATCCCTGCCCCTTGCTTGCTCCTCCCAGAGTCCCCCCGGTTACTGCTGAGCTCCTTCATGGCCTTCAGCTGCAGCAGCTGTTCCTTCTGCATCTGGCGGGAGGGGATGAACCGTCCCTGAAGCACCCAGCTCAGAATCCGGCACCTGGCTGAGGCCCAGGAGACGGGCCCAGGAGTGGAGGAGTGGGGTCACAATAGAGCCCCTCACTTCTTGGGCCCCACAGAGCCCAGCAGCCTCCCATGTCCTTTGCCCCCTCCCCAGGCACTGGAGAAGCTGCAGTTCCTCTACCTGGCGGATAACCTGCTGGACGCCATCCCCCCGTCCCTGCCCCTGAGCCTGCGCTCACTGCACCTGCAGGTGAGTGGCTTCCCCGAGAACAGGGGTCTTGGACAGCACAGAAGGTGGAGGTCAGACTGCAGGGAGCCCCCTTCAGCAGTGGTGGGTCTCCGTCACTGAGAGCTCGGCGAGCAGAGTTGGCGCGTCTCACTCAGACCACTGTCTACAGCCTCCGTCTCATTCCTTCCCCTTCCTGCCCTTTAAAACGCTTCCTCTCTGCGTTCTTACCCATCTCACCCAGTGCTCACTCCTGCCCCCCTCCCCTCGCCCTCTGTCCCCCCCCACCTCCGTGCCCCCTCTCTCCGTCCTCAGTGGGTCCCCGGCCTCCTTCCTTGTTTGTGGCCCCGGCCTTCTGGGCCTCGGTGTCTCCAGCTGCAGAGGGGAGGTGAGCTGGTGAGGCAAGGCCTGAGGGCAGAGGAGCAACACAGCGCTCGGTGTGTTCTCTCCAGAATAACATGATAGAGACCATGCAGAGGGACGCCTTCTGCGACGCCGAGGAGCACAGACACACCAGGAGGCCGCTGGAAGACATCCGCCTGGACGGCAACCCCATCAACCTGAGCCTCTTCCCCAGCGCGTATTTCTGCCTGCCTCGGCTCCCCACGGGCCGTTTTGTCTAAGTCTGCCCGCCCCCTAAACAGCGACCTTTCATCCGGGCGTTAGTCAGCCTCAAGATCCAGTGGCAGAAACCCACTGCTCCCCCTGCCTCAACACACACACACACAGGCACACACGCGCACACACACATGCACACGCACGTGCACGTGCACACGTGTGCACACACATGCACGCACGCACAGACAAGCACACACGTGCACACACACACACACGCACACGCACATGGTGCGCACACATATGCAGACATGCGCACACACGTGCACGCACGCACGTACACACATGCAGATGCGTGCACACGTGCATACACCCACGCACACATGCACACGCACATGTGCGCATACACACACACACTGAAATGTCCTCCAGGAGCCAGATTTACATTTCTCCATTCTCTTTCCTTAACACCTTATGGCTCCTGATCAAAGAATAGAGATGTCTGCAGCAGAGCTCTTTCCCATATTCCCGATTCCTCCTACCCACACAGAAGGCCAGGAGAATAATGTAAGAAGCAGAAGAGGGACGGAAAGAGAAGAGGAAGGGGAACAAGCAGTCGTGTCCTGGAGCTAGTTCTTACTACTAGGCTTGCAAGAACTGATCATTAAATTTTCCAGAATTTTTCAAGCCAGTTGTTAAATGCAGTCATTATTAAAAAGTAAATCATATAAGCTCACAATTAAATATTCTGTGTTGAAAACAAATGTAATAAATACTCAAACTCATCACTTCCCAATTATTTTACCATCTTTTACTATTAACCATGTTCTTGAACTTAATTATGTCTGTGGTATCTGTGCAGTGGAAATACTATATAATGACATGCTTTTAGTGACATCACACTGGTAGTTTGAAATTGGCCACGGTGGGAGTATTTATACCACAGAATTAGTAAACGCTACGTGTTAGGATTTTGTTAGAGAGAGAGCCTGTTCTTAAGCCTTTGCCAGCATCGCCAAGGATGAAAACAGCTGTTTAGCCTCCCCCTATCTCCAGGCCACCCCAGTGGGGGTAGGGTGGGGTTTCTGGGGCTTTTGAAAGCTCCTTGCTTTTCTTGTGCCGGGGCTTGCTGTTAGACTTGGAGGGAGCCTTTCCCAAGGATGGAGAACGGACATGTGTCTTCCTCTGGAGGCCCTTCTTGCCGCTCTTACCTACTCCTGGCTCTTCCTGGCCACGCTCTCTTCTGTGTTTAACCACCAGAGGGCAGCCTTGTGCAAAGGTAAATGAATAAAACAGCAATTACTCATCTGCAGCTTTCCTGGATTCAGGGCGGGGCCCACTGTGCTGGGAGAACAGAGAGGACAACTATGATCCAACCAACTTACTCCTGGAACTATAATGGTAGGAGGGATGTCATCTTTCTTCTCATAAGGACTTTGTGGGCAAGGGGGTTGTAATAGATGAGTGCTTGGCATCAGGTGTTGATTGGAGCATAGAAGAGGGGTGTGTGTGCTCAGTCGCTCAGTCATGTCTGACTCTTTGTGACCCCACGGACTGTAGCCCCCCAGGCTCCTCTGTCCATGGGATTTTCCAGGCAAGAATACTGGAGCGGGTTGCCATTTCCTTCTCCAGGGGATCGTCCCAACACAGGGATCAAACCCACATCTCTTGCATCTCCTGCATTGGCAGGTGGCTTCTTAACCACTGAGCCACCCGGTGAGGCAGGCAGCTCATGTATTCATTCAAGCAAGGGTTTTATTCAGCACCTACCTGCTATGTGCAGATGATACGCAGCACACACACTCCTTTTCTTCATGGAACTTAGAGTTGAGTGTGGAAGACATGTGTTGAACAGATAATCACACAAGTAACCACACACTATTCAACTCATGATAAATACTGTAAAAGGAATATACAAAATGCTGTGAGACCTTACAGAAGGGGGACACGGTTAAGGGTCCAAGAGACCCTGAAGAACCAATGTCTAAGCTGAAAGCTGAAGGACTGGGCGCCAGCCAAGCAACCACTCAGCGTCCCAGCTGATGCTCACGTCTGGATGACAGGTCCACACGCGAGGGGACCCGTGTGTCTGCCTCCTCTGCCTCTGCCTAGCACTTCTGCAAGCGCTGTGGAGGCGCAGGTCAGTGCTGTCAGCCGACCAGTCAGAGATTGTTATTCGAGTTCTTCAGATGAAGAATTTGAGAACTAGAGAAGACTCCACACACAAGTCGCAAGCTGTGAGTGGGTGGTGAGGGAGGCCCGATTTAGTTGCTGCTGTGTCTGCTCTCTCTCTCCCTAGGGATCCAAGGATTCCAGGACCCAAGGACCTCTTCTCTCTCTCTCATCCCCCAGTCGCACCCCCTCCATATCCCGCTCTATTTGATTATGATACGGCCTTGGCATGCAGCAGCTGGAAACCACAAGATCCCTGAGTGCAAGAAACCCTGATTTGAAATAATCCAGTAAAAAGAAGCGAAGAAATTTTCCAGAAGTGGGGCTCTCCGGTACCAGAAACTGCATCATACCCTCACACCCCGAGGTTAATGTGTGCTAAGAAAGGCATCTGACCCTGGTCTCACGTAGCAGAAGTGGACTAAGGATTTCTGGACTCCTGGAATCTGCCAGATGTGTATTAGGAGTTTTTATGCACATCAACTCACTTAGCCCCAAGCACCACTCTAGTTAATAGAGATGTTGATCTCCATACTGTGGATAGCAAAACAAGCTTATGGAAGGGAGGTACCCACATCCACACAGCTAATAAGTGGCAGGGCCAGGATTCAAACCTGGGGCCCTTTAAGCCCAGGGAACTGAGTCTTGTTCTCACAGCACACACAGCGCGCAGGCACCGCTGTCAAGGCCAGCCCAGCAGGCAGTGTCCTCCCTGAGGCTGAGCCTGCTGTGCGGGGTAGAATTTCCCCCAGGGCCTGCTGCCTCTGCAGCTGCCTCCTAACTAATCCCCTATTTTTGGCTAGGGAAACCCAAGGAACAGAAAGCATGCCCTTGTTGGCCGCCCCCCTGCAGAAATTCTAAACAATGCATCTCTGGGCCCTCCTGTGACCCAGGGAGCGGGCCAGGGGGAGAAATCCCAGCAGCTGTCACATCTTCACTGAAGGAGCTGGGGGCTCTCCTCCGGGACCTAGAGAAGCTAGGGTTGGAGCCTGTCAGGGGAAAGAGAGGGTGCCTCTTTATCCGAACTGAGGGTCTCCTGTCCTGAGGAATGGAAAGACGGGAATGAGCCACCCCTGCGGGAAAGGCAGAGCAGAGAGGAGTGGGCTGCGGGGGTCCAGTCAGGCAGGGAAGCGCCTCACCGCTGACGCCGTTGGACAGGGCTGTGCTGGTCTTAGATCCACCTCTTCAAGAGCCTCCCTCGTGCAGGTCGTCGGTGGCAGGCAGCACCGTGCTCCACCCTGGCACACCTGGCAAGGACCCTTGCTCATGGGTGGCTCCTGGTGGCCCTCCTGCCAACCTTGAGAAAAGGGGAGCACTCCCCCCCCCACAACACCCCTGTGGCCTTCAGGATGGTTCTAGCTCCAGGCAGGAGCCCTGACCAGTTCTGTGACTGTCTGGGAAGAGGCAGAGTGAAGGGGGAGTGTTTGCAGTGACCGCCCTGTCCGCCCGCCTGTCCTCAACTCCACAGCCAGCTCGGGCCGGCAAGGGATGGGTGGGGGACGGAAAGAGCCGGAGAGGGTTTCCTCACCCTGACCTTGCCTTGCTGCTTGTCTTCCCTTAAATTTCCTCCCTGAATAATAATCCCTATGCTTATGTTGTAAATTGGCACTTTGCTGATCTCTTTGACGTATGGGGTTGAATTTATAGTCCCTATAACTCTGTGCAAACGGTATTATTATCTCTGCTTTACAGATAGAAAATGGAAGGCTAAGTGATTTGCTCAAGAGCCAGTTGACTTAACATGTAGGAACACAAGGGGGAGTGGGGGCGACAACCTTCACTTGGGAACTCCGCAGGACAAATGGGAATCCCAGCCCTGCCTGCTGGACCCATGGGTCAGCAGCCCCCTCCCCACTCCCCAAGAGCTCTTTGAAAAGCAGAGAGCATTTCCCAGACTGGCCAAGCGCCCACCACCCGCAGAGCTGCCGGCCTGCACACGGATGGTGCACCGGAGGTGATGAGGAGGACTCAAGGACACACTGCACCCCGTCTCTGCCCCCACCCAGCCCAGCACCCACGTGCTCCTGTGTCCCTGCTTCCAGCCCAAAGGAGGGAGGCACCGCAGGGATGGGCCCGCCTGCTGTCCCCCTCCACCCTGTCTGGCTCTCTCCCTCTCTCCTCCCCCGGGCCTGCCCCTCCCCGCTCCACACACTAGACACCAGCTGGTTAGGCCTCTCCCCTCTTTCAAGGTCATCTCTTTCAGCCGGACCAGCTTCCCATCCCCCGGAGCCACCATCTCACAGACTCCCTCCCGTGGCTGCTGGCAGCTTGAAGAGGGTCTGCATGTGGAGGGGGGCCGCTTCTTTCCCCACAGCTTCTGAGTCTTCCTGCTCTTCCAAGGGTGATGACGCAGCCGAGCGACCACGTCCTGCCTGTCTCACTGCTCATCCTCCCCAGCTCAGACCTGCTTCTCGTCTTCAGACCGGCCTGTTCATCCCTCCTGGGCATGGCCACATCTATGGCTGGGACACGCGTGTGCACACCCTGCAGCACACACATACAGAGCATGCTACACCTGCTCTCTCTTCCCCTCTGCATCTGGCCCCTTTCCTGCAGCCCCTGCTGCGCCCCAGGCCCTGGAGCAAACAGTGCTTAGCCTTCTGGCACCGCGGGTCCCAGCCCCATTGCCCAGAACCCTCATCTCTGGTGTGTGTCTAACACATAATTTACACACAGGAGGAAACGCCGGGAAGAACACTGGAATGAGACTCCAGAGCCCTGAGTCTGACCACCCCAAGCCCTGATGTGCTGTGTGACGTGTGGCAAGTCATGCCAGCACCATACCCTGTCTGCCTCCTGCTTGGGGCCCCTCAGCCTAGTTCCATGGCTCAAGGCATAAACAAGCCTGGTGGGTGAGGTATCTCTCCCCATCCTCATTATTTTTCTTGTCTAGGAACAAAGACCAAACTCTCCCAGGAACCTGGGACATGGACATCCGTCCTGACCCCTCATGACCCGAGAAGCAACACCTCTTGAGTTGCACCTTGCGCATGATCAGTATCCACCCACCAAAGAATAACTGGCTTGGAGTCTCAAGGGAAGTGCTTCCCTCCCCCAGAGAGGAAACTGCATCCCAGGATGCGCTCCTGGAGTGCAGGGCCTGCCAGAGGGGCAGCAGCTCTCTTGGGGACCTAAGAAACTCCCACAGAGCCATGTCCTGGGAGACAAGCAGGTTGGCAGGTTTGAACCCTGGAAACAAGCAATGGCAGGTGAGCTTGTGGCCTCGAGGAAAGTGCTGGGGGAAGTGGGGATTAGCATGAGCAGAGGAGAGGTAGGACCCTGGTCATGCATAAAAATGCCAGGACAAAGGGATGCCCATAGCCCCCATGCCAGAAACACTCTGCAAAGTAGGAAGGTAGTAAGCAGTTACACAGATGGTTCAAGCTAAAGCACCCTTCAGAAGAGGGAAACAGTGTTGGCTTTAAGGATTCAAGTCTTCCAAATCATCTCTGTATAGTTGGCTTAAAGTCACCTTGCCCATATGGATTCTGGTAACGCTTTGAACAAATCCGTCTGAAAAATAGGGTCCATTTTAAAGTCAGCAGATCAGGGCATGATCTCTGCAGAGATTATGGGAGGTAGAGAAAGATGGCAATGGCACCCTGCTCCAGTACTCTTTTGCCTGGAAAATCCCATGGACATAGGAGCCTGGCAGGGCTCAGTCCATGGGATCGCTAAGAGTCGGACACACCTGGGTGACTTCACTTTCACTTTCATGCATTGGAGAAGGAAATGGCAACCCACTCCAGTGTTCCTGCCTAGAGAATCCCAGGGACGGGGGAGCCTGGTAGACTGCCATCTATGGGGTCTCAAAGAGTCAGATATGACTGAAGTGACTTAGCAGAAGCAGCAGCAGCAGAGAAAGATGGGGAGAAATCCAGTCTTCCGAAGGCTTCGCAATTCCTCAGCGCTCTTCAGTCCAAGCCCCACTGTGCAGGCAGGGCTTTACCTAGTGCACAAGGTGGCTTCCCCTGGTTCTAAGTAAGAGCCAGAGCTCCAGGCTGCCCAGACCTTGCCAGGCACCATTTGCAAGACACTGTTGCCTGGCCTCGGCCAGCCCTTGGCATTGCTTGCATGGTTACATTTAATCTCCAAAGTAGCTCTATGAAGCGGGCACTGTCTCAATCTTGTAGAACTCTGAGATGTTAAGTTCCTTGTCCAAGGTCACTCAGCAAGTAAGAGGCGACTTTGAATGGAAATTCAAACTTGGCCTGGCTGCAAAGCCCTCTAGCCCTCTTGGATTGATGCTGGGTGTCTGACATTCCTGGTAACCTCACACTTCCTATAGGAGCCTTGCTTAGGGAACACACCCAGTGAACACTACGCAGCCAGCTCCGTGGCAGGGGGTAGGCAGCCTTCTGCAGAAATCTGATCGTAAACAGCTTCTTTTCTGCTCCCTCTCTGCCCCAGTGGTGGCACCCACACACCTGACTCCTCCAAGACCTCCCTTCCCCACACCACTTCCCTTCCTACCCATTGTCTCTGTGCTCAATTTCTTGGCTCCTGATCTTGTATTCACCAAATTCTTTCCGCTTCTTTCACCCTGAATACAATAGGCTCCTTCCCTTGCATTGGTAAACAGAATGACAGCACTCCGAGGGCGGTGTATTCCAGGTTACAGCTCCTGCCATTAGGTCTTCCTAACGGAGATGACCTCCTAGCGAGGTGGCCCACCCTGGCCAAGCCTGCCTCTCTGCCCCTGCCATTCTTGCACACTGCAACTTAGGGGGCAAGAAGTACAGTACCAACTGTACTGCCTGTTTCTTTCAACTTAGAGCCCAGGAACTGCCCTCTCAGCTCCTGCCTGAAATATCGGAAGAGGAATGGGAATGTGTTTGTTCGTTGCCATCACCAAGAAAGGTCCCACCACCCTATACCCAGGCTGAACTCTGATGGGTGGAAGAATTTTGTTTTCCAAGTAACCTCCATGACAACTGGCAGAGAAGCAGCAATAAACAAGGCAGAGACACCAACACCCCGAAAGGGAGACACACCCACCTGAACACCGCAGGCAGCCGCAGCTCCTCCATCACGTTGGGAATGTCAGGCGAGTGTATTTTCCTCAGTTCTGTCTCATCTCAACAAAAATCTGAAGCGACGGACGCTAGAGCCCTCGGCCTGCCCTAGCTCTTGGACAGACCGTGTTAAAGCTCTCAGGTCTCGAACAGACCGTGTTTTAGCTCTTAAACAGATCAGTGTTACAGCTCCGTGTTACAGCTCAATTTTATTTAGAAAATATCAGGAATATACATCCTCGAGACGTGAGGGCATGCCAACCCAAAGACGCGAAGAGAGGAGAGAGCCCTGGCCCTTTGGCTCCTCTTTTTATATGTTTTTCCTCCCCCTGGGCCTGCCGTCTGTAAGTTGGGCTAGCCAGGAGTGCTGTTTGTTCTGCCTGCGGTCCTCACTCCGGTCCTCGGACCTTCCTTTGACCTTCCCTTGTTCTATTTTTGTGGGCTTTCCCCTTCCTTGTCTTTTGGCCACCGCCATTTTGGACTCCTGTTTCCTATTCTAACTGCCTAACAGGGATACCTTAATTCTTTACCCACACAGATCCTGAGTCTCAGTGTTCTGAGCAGGATGGAGAAGGAGCCCCTGAATCTGCACGGGCCCATTTACCAAGAGATTCACATAGAACCAAGCCCTCCCTCAACCTAAACCATCTCCAGTGTCCTTCATCGATTCTTTGAACAACGCTTTATTAAGTACCAGGCATCAGGGACATTATAATAAATAGACGGACAAGGTCCCTATTCTCAGTGGGGGAGGCAGGCGGTAATGGAATAAACAAACAGCAACAGATCAACAATATAATTCAGACGTGCAACAAAATGAAGATGACGTAACAGAGACTGGCGACAGTGCCCGCAACATTAGAAAGGGGAATTAAGGAAAGCCTGTTGAAGGTGGTGATGTTGAGCTTGGACTTTCATGACAGGAAGGCAACAGCCATTCCAAATTGGAGGGGAGTGCTCTCCAAGCAGAGCGGGGAGAAGAAACAAAGGCCCTAAGCAGAAACAAGCAAACTTAAAAGGAGAGAGGAGACCTAGGCAAGCAGTCAAAGCTGCTGTGAGGCAGGTGGGAGGCAGCAGACCCTGAATACGAACATCTTGTAGGATTTTACTGTAAATGTGATGAGTCCTTTTCTAAGGAGCTCCCTATTGTCTCTCTGTTAGTGATGCTAAAAAAACTAAAAACCCAAGGAAGGAGGGGAAGGAAGCTTGATTCACTAGGGATGATGGTGACCAGAGCCAGAGCATCCTTCCAGGGAGGAAGGGTCTGTTGCTTGGCTCCCAGGCCTGGGGAGTGTCACAGGGGAAAATGGGAACAGAAGCGGAGTACGAAGAGAGACACCAGGAGCTGAGCGAGGGTTGAGAGCAGATCTTACTCGGGGAGCTTACAGAACGAAGGGCCATGAGCAGCCCCCAGGAGCCAGGGCGCTTTGAAGAGGGGGACAGAGGATTTAAGAAAGTTGGGTTTTCATGCAGCTTAATTTCCCTTGGTCATCCTCTTAAGAAGGCCTTGTGTTAATAGTTGTACCATGTCTCAAAGCTTTTAGAGTCTAATGTCTGCTCCTTTGGGCTAAGTCTCTAGCTTGAAGCGGGCCTCAGGAGAGGCCCGGTACTGAGTACACTTTGAAACTGGGACGCAGGTGACAAGGCCCCCGGTGGGACACTCACGTGCTATGAGTGTGTGGCCTCAGGCCAGGCACTCCTCTGCTCCCTTTTTCTGGACCTGAGACGACGGAGTTACCTCATCTCCAAGGTGCAAACAGTCTGAGACTCCAAGATGCCACAGGTTCATCCGTTTTCTTAACAGAGACTTGAGAAGATCAGGAGGGAGATCCAACCAGTCCATCCTAAAGGAGATCAGTCCTGAATATTCATTGGAAGGACTGATGCTGAAGCTGAAGCTCCAATACTTTGGCCACCTGATGCGAAGAACTGACTCATTGGAAAAGACCCTGATGCTGGGAAAGATTGAGGGTGGGAGGAGAAGGGGACGACAGAGGATGAGATGATTGGATGGCATCACTGACTCAAAAGACATGAGTCTGAGCAAGTTCCGGGAGTTGGTGATGGCCAGGAGGCCTGGTGCTGCAGTCCATGGGGTCAAAAAGAGTGGGACACGACTGAGCGACTGAACTGAACTGACCTCCAGAAGGCGGCCTCACCCCTGAAGCAGGCCACTCTGCTGCCCTTGGCACCAAGGGGGTACAGTTTTAGAGGCCCATCCACTCCCTAACACCCACACACACTGCTCAGGTCCAGTCTTCTGCAAGGAGCTGACCTCCCCCGGGGACGGGGACTCTCGGAAGCTTCCATCAGCATCTGTCTTTCCATGCCAGAACTGGGTTGGATGCCGCCCCCAGCAAGGCAGACCATGGACACAGCTCCCCAAGGAAGGTAGCTCTGACCTCAGTGGGTGAGATACCCCCTGGGGAGCAGAAGAGCCCTGCCCACTTTTGCAGACGGCCTGGGGTAGCCTGGGACCTGTGGTCCAGAGTTTAAGCCCCTTCTCCCACTCACCCTGCTGCTTCAGGGCCACGCAGAATCTCCACTCCCTGGTTAGCCCTCTCCTTCCTAGCTGCTTCCTCTAGCTCAGCCCCAGGAGCCTGGGCAAAGCTGCTCTAGCCAACGGCCTGCTTCCTTCAGCACAGAAAGCCTTCCTGCGAAGCTGCGAGGCTCCAGGCTCTGCACCATCTTAGTAATCAGCACGGGAACCACAGCCCCTCCTCTCCTCCCCCCGCCTCCTCCCCTCCACTCCGCTCCCCTCCTCCCACCCTCTCCAGATCCTCCCCTCCCCCTCCCCTCCCCTTCCCCCTCCTCCCACCTTCTCCAGCCTCTCTCCCCTCCCCCCTCCTCCCCTCCCCCCTCCCCCCCTCCCCCCTCCCCTCCCCCTCCTCCACCCTCTCCTCCCCTCCTCTTCCTCTCCACTCTGCTCCCCTCCTCCCACCTTCTCCAGGTCCTCCTCCCCCCTCCCCTTCCCTCTCCTCCCACCTGCTCCGGCTCCTGCCCCTCCCCTCCCTTCCTCCTCCTCCCACCTTCTCCAGCTCCTCTCCCCCTCCTCCCCCTCCCCTCCCCCCTCCTCCCACCTTCAGCGGCAGCCCTCAGAGCCGCTGCCACCTCCTGAGAAACTGAGAGGGTTTATCATCAAATGAGGCTTTGTCATAGGAAAACAGCTTTCTTTTTCTCACTTTGAGAAGGCGCTGACAGGAACAGCTAGGTAAAGGGTGTCATGTGTATTCAGAGCGTCCGTCTGTCCTTCCCCACCCTCCCTCAGCCCCACACCCATGGCTGAGTCCGGCTCTGCGTTTTCCTCAAAGCCTGCTCCTCTGACCTGCCTCGGGCACCCCGTTCTCTTGATGCTCCCCGCTGAGCCTGGGCCCACAGGACCCATCCCCTCCTACCCGTTCCTTCATTCAGGTCACCTCACTCCCTCAGCAGTTTACAGTCCTTGCTTTCAGGGACTCCAGGCGCTGGGGTAGGAGACACGTGGGAGAGCGGGGTGGGGTGCGGGGCACAAGAGGAAACCACTGAAGTGCAAAGCGTGACCGCGGCCAAGCGGACCCTGGGCTGGGGTGCGGTGGGGGTGAGAGCGGGGCTGCAGAGACTCATGAAGGGACCCTTGCTGGGCTGTACTGGGGCACCGGAAGGGGCAGGCTGGGGTTTCAGAAGTTCTGAGTAATGACAGCCTGGGGTTTCAGAAAGGCAGCTTTGAGGAGGACAAGCAGGGGTCGGGGAGGGAGCCTGGTTAGGAGGCCAGTGGCAGGAGCACCAGAAGTGAGTTCTGAGTGAAGAAGTCCCAGCAGCCATTCAAGACCGAGCCTGCAGTAGTTCGGGTGAGAATCCAGGGGAGGGTTGGGATGATCACTAAGCACAGAGCCGTGAGAACAGCAGCCAGGGCCAGGAAAACGCCCCAGCAGGAGCCCCAGGCCAGGCAGGTGCAGGCCAAAGAGGAGCCTGAGATAGCAGCGGGAGAAACCGGGGACCCAGACGGAAGGAGGGCGGGAGGGGGAAGCAGGGAGGAGGCAGGCTGGGCTCCACTCCGAGGGGAGCACTGCTCAGTCCTGCAGTGGGAGGACGCTGGCCCCCAGCACACCTGTGCGACCAGTCTGGGTTCACTGCTGCCTCTCCCCTCGCCTCTGAGGCCTTCCTGGAGGCAACCCCACCATCCATCACAGTGACTGCTGAGCATCAGTTAGCAGGCCGGCCTTCTACAGGCTGTTATTGAAGGGGACACACAGCGCTCTTGCTCAGAAAGCCCCTGGTCTAGTGGGGGAGCCTGTGTGTGCACAAAGTCTCCATCCAGTAAAAAAGCAGCCAACAGAGTGGTATCAATCGGGACTGCACGTAAAGTCAGTGAACACGTGCTGAAGGGACGCTGGGAAAAGAGGCTGACTCTGGAAGGCAGGCAGGGACACCCCGCGGGCTCTGCCACCCCTGGGGCAGGACGTCCGGAATTCATGGCCCGTCAGCCCTGCAGGGCCCAGGGCTCTGACCCCTTTGGAAACCACTCTCCTCTCTGACAGCGGAGGCTCTCTCCTCGGAGGCCTAGGGCAGGCAGGTTTCCCTGGGAGATGTACTCTGGTGCCCTGCAGTCAGGATGATGGATGAGAAGGCAAAAGCTGCTCGGGGCCGCTGAGACCAGTGGGGCAGGGAGAGAAATATGGCTGAGCAACTGAGAAACGAGAGAGACACTCGGGCTGGATGGCAGTGGTGGAGAGCTAGGCCCTTCCCTCAGACGTACCCAGTCACCCGCCTGCCTCTCCCATCAAGTCCTAAGTTCTATTACGCAAATGATGCAGAGAGCCTGGGGTCAGCTGACACGGGAAGGAGAAAAATCGAGGGTACAAAGGCTCATCTATTCCCTTCGAGGTCACGGGTTTGAAAGGCTCTTGGCTGCGGAGTGGCTCGCCCAGCAGTCAAGGCTCATCCCTGCCCCAGTGCCCCAGTGCCCCAGAAATGGGCCCTGGCCCAGTCTCTCCTGGCAGAGATTCAACTCCCGTTCAGCCTCACTCCTCTAGGCACAAGGAGATGCCGGGGCCAGCAGCTAGCAGAGGGAAATGCACATCTCCCAGGACTGAGTCCAATCAGGACTCCATCCCAGGGCCCAAGGTGCAGTAGGATTGCAGCCAATCTCTCTGGGAGCTGAACCAGCCTTTTAAGCTGCCCGGCAGGCTCCACAGTCCATAGATGTGATGAGCAGGGCCTCAGCCTATTCTCCTCCGGCCCTTGCCTTCCACTTGTCCAGGCCTCTGGGCTGTACTCCGTCCCTCCCATGTGTACCCAGATCAGTAAGGATGCTGGCAGGTTACGCCTGCCCTCTCACTCCCCAGCAGCTGCTGGATAAGGGGGTGGGGGTGGGAATCACACAAACAGAAGGCGGTGGGAACCACCCTTGCAGGTAGCTAATGTGAGAGGATCCTGGGTCAGGGGCAGGGCCCGGGGCTGGGCAGCTGGCATTAGTGGCCCCACCTGCCCAACAGACAAGACGGCTGCGTTATCAGTCTCTCTTTTCTAGAGGTGAGCACAGGGCAGCAAGAATTACAGAGCATCTCTAATGTCTGTTCCATGCCTGGTACTTCCCTGACTTCAAGGAGTAGGGTTATGTTGGCAAATCAAACATGAGCCTGTCCTGGTGCGTTTACCCTGGAGGCCATAGCCAAGGCAATAATGCTAACAGCGTAAGACGTGAAAGGAAGCTCAGGGAGGGTGCCACGGGCGGAGCTCAACTAGAGGCCCGTACGGAGGAGGTGGTGTATGAACTGCCATGCCCTCCTCATTCCCACAGAGACAGGTGTTTAGTACCAGCTCTGCATGGCAGGGACAGGCCTTTCACACTGCACAGCACAGTTAGAGAAAGAATAAAGGGCCGCTGGCGCTGAGCGTGTGCCTCTAAAGGTAAGAAGCATAAAGGGGAAGCTGGCCTTCGCCACTCCCTCGCTTCCGCTCCGCCCTTGCAAGGTGCATCTTCTCCAGGGCTCCTCCCCATCTCTGCTTGGCTCCCTCCAGGGAGGCCCCTGTTCAAACCCGGAGCCTCCCCTGGGCCCCTGGGGGCAGGAATGGGTGCCTTCCCCTGTGGCTCTCATACCCGGGACATCAGGTAGAAGCCGCTGCCCTAGATGTGGGCCAAACAGCACTATGGACTTCCCCAGCCCGCCCTCGCCAGGCTCCGAGAGCATCAGGCAGTCTCCCAGAGAGTTCCAGAAGCAGCCTGCAGTGACCAGCCTCTATTTGCCCTTCCGCCCCACGTCCTGCCCTCCCTGCTGCTCTGCCCGCTCTGAGCTCTGTGCCCGGAAGGCTGATTTCTAAGCCTGCACCCGCCAGGCGCCTGGACATCAGGCTCTGGGGGGACCAGCTCAGCCCGGCAGCGGAGGACTGCACAGCCCCCCGTCCTCGGTCAGCCCCGTTCGCCGCAGCCGCTGCTCTCTCCAGGTCTCCCGCAACCCCGCCTCGGTGCACACGCCACCTCTTTCCTGCTGCAGCCCCACAAGTGCATATTTCACCCCTGCTCTCCCCACCAGCAGAAAATAGGGAAAAAAGATGTGTTGACCGCAGCCCCAGAACAAGGCCCAGTCTGGTTAACTTAGAGACCACAGGGTGTTTGTCTTGAGCTTCACATTTTTCATCTGTGAAGTGGGAATACCACTCCTTCCTGGGGTTGTTATGAGGGTTAACTTAAACAGCATACACACACACAATGCTTACCATTATTTGACACATAGAGCTTGACAAACAGAAGTGATTGTTACTGTATTTTAAAAGGAGTATGACAGGCTCTAAATCCTCCCTCTTTCAGCTCCCTTTAGGGCCCAACAAGCAGTCACGGTGACCAAGACATGGGGCTACTTTGGGGCCTCTGAGAGACTGCAGGACAATTCCCAGAGTCTGGATCCCAGACTCCCCTTTTCCTGAAAGGCTCCCTTCCCAAGAGACCTCCAAGCCTCCCCCTGGCACCATAGGAACAGCCCAGGAGCAGCAGGTCGGGGTAGGGGGCGGTTAACAGAGACCGTTTGTGTTAGAGTCCCCACCGGTGAGGACCCCTTGTATTAGAGTCCCCACCGGTGAGGGCCCTGTGTCAGAGTCCCTACTGGTGAGGGCCCTGTGTCAGAGTCCCAACTGGTGAGGGCCCTGTGTCAGAGTCACAACCGGTGAGGGCCCCTGTGTCAGAGTCCCCACCGGTGAGGACCCCTTGTATCAGAGTCCCCACCGGTGAGGGCCCTGTGTCAGAGTCCCTACTGGTGAGGGCCCTGTGTCAGAGTCCCTACTGGTGAGGGCCCTGTGTCAGAGTCGCAACTGGTGAGGGCCCTGTGTCAGAGTCGCAACCGGTGAGGACCCCTTGTGTCAGAGTCCCCACCGGTGAGGGCCCTGTGTCAGAGTCCCTAACTGGTGAGGGCCCTGTGTCAGAGTCCCTACTGGTGAGGACCCCTTGTGTCAGAGTCCCCACCGGTGAGGGCCCTGTGTCAGAGTCCCTACTGGTGAGGGCCCTGTGTCAGAGTCCCAACTGGTGAGGGCCCTGTGTCAGAGTCGCAACCGGTGAGGGCCCCTGTGTCAGAGTCCCCACCGGTGAGGACCCCTTGTGTCAGAGTCCCAGCTGGTAAGGGCAAGGATGGGGCAGCCGGCCTCTCTGACTCATTTCCAAGCTCCATGATGCTCATTATCATACTGAGATCATAATGCTGGCTGCTCTCATTTCCATGCTATCAACTGCCATGACTCATTCTCCAAGTCTCAGAGTACCTCAGGAGCCACAGAGGCTGTATGGATCCAAAGACACTGCATCTTGGGGGTGGGAAGCAGGAACTGAGGCCTGGAGTCTCCGGTGACACAGATGAGGCCAAGGTGAGGGCAGCTGCAGCCGCACCAGCCTCCCAGGTGCTGACTGACGACCAGGCCTATCACAGTCCTGCCCCGACCCGATGTTGGAAGGACACAAATTAGCTAAAAGGAGGAAAGGGAAATTGGAAGCTAAGACTGATGAACTCCCTCTCTGTGCCAGATGTCAATGTAGGCAATGTATGCTGCTGCTGCTGCTCAGTTGCTTCAGTCATGTCCAACTCTGTGCGACCCCATAGACAGCAGCCCACCAGGCCCCACCATCCCTGGGAATCTCCAGGCAAGAACACTGGAGTGGGTTGCCATTTCCTTCTCCAATGCATGAAAGTGAAAATTGAAAGTGAAGTCGCCCAGTCGTGTCCGACTCTTAGCGATCCCATGGACTGCAGCCTACCAGGCTCCTCCCTCCATGGGATTTTCCAGGCAAGAGTACTGGAGTGGGTTGCCATTGCCTTCTCCGAGGCAATGTATACCCACTACCTAATTTGACCCGTACCTTCAATCAGCTGTATCTCCATTTTACAGGTAAGAAAAATCTAAGGCTCATAAGGGTGATGTGTTTGCTACATGCCATGCAGCAAATCAACGGGGTTACAGCCCTGCTCCTCCACTCCCCTAAGCTGCAGCCTCCTAGGGAGGGACACCCTTTCACCGGGAGCATATTGGACGGCTGCAGCTAGGAGCCAGGGGGTGGTGAAGGTCACCAGGCAAGAGCAGGGTGAATCCTGGTGAGCCGGGGGGCTGGTGATCGCTGGGCCTGAAGGGCAGGTGACTGAGCAGCACACAGACTGGGGCCTGGGGGCTGGGGACAGTCAGCACCGGAGATCCCTCGGGTAGCAAGCTGGGCACAGGGTGTCCGTGTGCGTCTCTGAAATATGGGGGTAGGGAGAGTGGCAGAGAAAGAGGCACACATCACCAACAAAGAGGCACTGGCACTTTGACAAGAGACCGAGCCTCGGGGTCTGGGGCTGGGAATGCCAGCCGGAGCTGGGGCCGCCCCGCTGGAGTGGGAGCCGCAGTCCCAGGGACACGGGTGGTCTCACTGGATGCACAGGAGCCCTGCCTGCAGCTCTGCCAGTGCGACCTGGGAGATGACAGCACTGCCAGCCCCCACACGAGGCCCTGAGGCCACTCAGCGGAAACAGGGAGAGGGAAGTCCAGGAGACAGCGAGGAGAGCTGGGGCGCTCCCACACACTGTCAGTGGGAGGGGCGCCCCTGGAGGAGCTCACACTGCCTGCCCATCCTGCCCTCTCTGAAAGTAGGGGGCCTGCGGGTCAGGTCACTAGAGCACAGCTCCGTGCAGGGACAGAGCCCCGTTATAAGATTCCCGTGATGCTTCCAGTACAGGCAGTCGCAGAGGGTCTGTGATACTGTCTTCTTGGCCCCTCTGCCACAAGGACACCAATGGATTGTCCCCCAGAAGAACCTAGAATTCACCAGCGTCAACCAAAGACCTGCAATCCTCTGTAACTGCTAACACCTGAGCCACTTAATATTTTCAGCAGAACTGAAAAATGTTCACATTACACATGCATTTGTTTGTGGAAGTAGGAAACTTATGTTTAATATTTTTTGATTTATTGGATTTTCACTTGACTTTTATGGGCCACTCTACTCCCCTGCACTTGCTGCAAGAGCTTCACAGAGCAGGGCCACAGTGTGCACAAATTCAGCAGGAGAGACGATGGCATCCTGGCTGATGGAACGGTACCAGGTGCCAGCCTGTGAGGGGCCCTGGGACCACAAGGCTCCCAAGGCAATGATGGGCACGGGCTTTGGCCCCCCAGCATGGCCTTCCTGTCAGCACTCCAGCGGAGGCGGAGACCTGGAAGGCACAGGATAAGTCAGAGCTGAAGCCCAGGGCCGTGGCCACAGGGGCTCTTCCCGCAGCTCAGGGCTGTTGCCCAGGCTGGTGGCCTCCCATGGTATAGGTTTCACTCTCTTGGGCTCAAGTACATGATGCCCCTAAAGCTCACTGAGCATCCTCAGTGCCTGCACAAAACAGGGCTGGTCTGTGCAGGACTGACATCAGCAGAGATCTAGAGGATTCTTCCACCACCCATCTCTGAAATGGAGTCTTTCTCACCCTCAGATCCAAGACCTGAATCCAATCCCAGGTCTACCTCTTCTAGCTGATTGACCTTTCCCAAGCCACCCTAATTCTCTGAGCTTTAGTTTCCTCTATAAATAATGTGGGAGTAACGTGCTATTGAAGAGGCCGATGCGAGGTTAGAGGGAATATCATGGGCAAAATTCCCAGCACCACGCCTGACGTGCAGTGGCCTACAACAGACGCGCACCCCTGACTCTGGGGGACGGCCGAGCTGTCTCGGCCACACCTGCCCCACCCATGGCCTCTGCCCAGCTCTGCAGACCCCCAAACACTGCTGAGTCCACCGCCACCACCCTCGGGATGGCCAAGGAGGGAGGCAGGGGACAGAAAGCACCCTGATCAGGGCCCCGAGCTGGAACGTGAGTCCAGCATCTGTGACGCGAGCCCACTTCCCAGACCCCAGGCCGAGGCAGGGTGTTTCTGGATCAAGCGCTCTTAATGCCTCCGGAGCCCCGGGGACCCCGTCTGGGTGCCTGACAATGTCCCGATGCCCAGCTCGGCCTCTGTCCTGGGGCCTTCAGAGGCTTGTGTTACAATAATAGATGCAGATCCCTGATTAAAATGCTGCAGCAGGGAAAATCAATAACCATTGGCAGCTGAGCCTCTAATAAGTATAATAATCACCATTTAGGGAAAGCGTGGGGGAATGAGTAGGGCTGGTCATACAGCGATGATATTAATCTGACTCCATCTCGATCTGCGTCTGCCTGCTGCTGGCACGCCCGTGCCTGGAGCCCGTTGGGAGGGGCAGAGCCGGCTGCCAAAGCAGGTGGCCCGGCCTGACCCTGCTCCCAGCCTCCGTGGGATCCGCAGCCCCAACACAGCCTCACTCACAGGTCTGTAGGGAAGTTCCCTGCCCAAATGGAAGGAGGGGGAGCTCGGTACTCAGAGGCTGTACTCACAGGTGTGAATCTGTTCAGGCTTCAAGACGTTCTCGCTTTGTGAGCTCCATGGGCTGATAATTTACTGAATCTCGTTTATTAGAAGCTTGAATAGTCTGTACCATGTACCCCACATTACTTTAAGCATTTTGCAAATATAAACTCATTTAATCATCATGAGTGGTGGTTCAGTCGCTAAGTTGTGTCCAACTCTTTGTGACCCCATGGACCACAGCCTGCCAGGTTCCTCTCTATCCGTGAGATTTCCCAGGCAAGAGTGGGTTGCCATTTCTTCCTCCAGGGGATCTTCCCAACCCAGGGATTGAAACTGCGATTCCTCCCTGGCAGGCAGATTCTTTACCACGGAGCCACCTGGTAGGACAGTCGTCATATGAACACACGAAGTAAATGTTCTTAATGTTCTCACCTTGCAGATGAGGAAAGTGAGTCACAGAGCTGGTTAAATAATTTGCCTAAGGTGACTAAGCCTGAAGTGGCACATCCAGGACATGAACTAGGTGAAGAAAGGGAAAGTAACTCAGTCGTGTCCGACTCTTTGCGACCCCATGGACTATACAGTCCATAGAAGTCTCCAGGCCAAAATACTGGAGTGGGTAGGGTAGCCTTTCCCTTCTCCAGGGGATCTTCCCAACCCAGGGGTCAAACCTAGGTCTCCCACATGGTAGGCAGATTCTTTACCAGCTGAGCCACAAGGGAAGCCCAAGAATACTGGAGTGGGTAGCCTACCCCTTCTCCAGGAGATCTCCCCAACCCAGGAATCAAACCGGGGTCTCCTGCATTGCAGGCGGATTCTTTACCAACTGAGCCATCAGGGAAGCCCCTTGAACCAGGTGACACAGCTTTACTCTCTGTGCCCTGAACTCCTTTTCTATAGACTGTAACCCTTGTGTCTGATATACGTGCTGTGCTGTGCTTAGTCGCTCAGTCATGTCTGACTGTGCAACCACGTGGACCGTAGCCTGCCAGGCTCCTCTGTCCATGGGATTCTCCAGGTCAGAATACTGGAGTGGGTTGCCATGCCCTACTCCAGAGGATCTTCCCAACCAGGGACTGAATCTGCTGCAGCTGATGCTGCTGCTGCTAAGTCGCTTCAGTCGTGTCTGACTCTGTGTGACCCCATAGATGGCAGCCCATCAGGCTCCACCGTCCCTGGGATTCTCCAGGCAAGAACACTGGAGTGGGTTGCCATTTCCTTCTCCAATGCATGAAAGTGAAAAGTGAAAGTGAAGTCGCTCAGTCGTCTCCGACTCTTAGCAACTCCATGGGCTGCAGCCCACCAGGCTCCTCTGTCCATGGGATTTTCCAGGCAAGAGTACTGGAGAGGGATGCCATTGCCTTCTCCGGGGATTGAATCTAGGTCTGAATTGCATGCAGATTCTTTACCATTTGGGCCACCAGAGAAGCCCGTCTGACACATAGCAAACACTGATCAAACTCACTGACTGTCTGGAACACTAAGCGGCCCCTAGTCCCTCCCAATTATATTTAGCACTACTCACCTGCACTTTTATTGTTTCTAACCCTGTTCCAGAGCTTGGATGTGTTCCAAAACATTTTCCAGCAGCATTGGTAAGCATGAACCAGGCCTGTGGGAGAACACGCCCACGTCCCTGCTCCCCAACTCTGGCTGAGTCATGAAAACAGGCCTTGCCCTCCTCATTGCTGTGGGGCCATACACTCACCCAGAAGCCCCCTGCAGTTACGGGTTGGCCAGAAACTTTATTCAAGTTGTTCCATAGGATGTTTCAGAAAAATCCAAATGAAATTTTTGGCCAACCCAGTACATGCTTGGCTCTTCATTCTCTCAGAAGCCTAAAGCTAAGTGAGCCGGAAGCTGCTGTCCTCCAGAGGCAGAGTTTTCTTGGAGATGGGACAATACAGGAGTCCATTAGAAATGGCCACGTCTACATCGTCCACCTGGAACCTAGCCACCTCTCCAGCCCGAACAAGCAGAATCAGGGCACACAGGACACCACAGTTTATATGGTCTCCAACAGTTCAACTGGTTCCCCTGGAGCTGCAGTTCCCCTAGTTCTGATTATTACTGAGGAGAAAAATAGGTCAACACCCAGGTCTGTCGTGTCCATCCCACTGTGCATCCTGTTAGAAGCAGAGTTCCTGGTGCAAAGGTGTGTGTTTCACGATACGAATGAGCATGGATGAACAAGTATTCTCCGTGTTCTCATGCACTATCTCATGTTCCAAACTCCAAACAAATTCTGTTTAAATTAATTGGATTTTAGGAAAGAGAATTTTTAATATCGTCTTAGTTTTCTTTGATGCACTTTGTGTGTGTGCGTGTGTGTGTGTGTGTGTGTAAGGTATGTGAAAGTGAAACTGTTGGCACTCAGTGCAGTCCAGCTCTTTGTGACCCTGTGGACTGTAGCCCGCCAGGCTCCTCTCTCCTTGGAATTCTCCAGGCAAGAATACTGGAGTGGGTTGCCATTCCCTTCTCCAGGGAATGGCAGCCCAGAGATTGAACCCAGGTCTCCTGCATGCCAGGTAGATTCTTTACCATCTGAGCCACCAGGGAAGCCCTGTATAAGGGATACATAACATAAGGCTGACTGTTTAACCATTTTAAAGTTCAATAGCAATGAGTACACTCACATTGTTGAGTCATCAACACCATTCATCTCCAGATTTTTTTTGCCTCTTCCCAAATTAAAACTCTACACCCATTTAACAACTGCTTATTCCCTCCCCCACACAACTCCTAGTAACTGCCATTCTACTTTCAGCCTCTATGAATTCGACTGCTCTTCGACCCTCGTAATTGCACAAGTTTGGGTAGATGGTTCTATTATAATTTAACTGTTCTCTTAGGATTAATCGTACAGTCTTTCCCCAACAGTAATGCAGCAACAAATACGTTTGTGCAGCTAGCTTTTGTGTGTCTGTATTTATGATTATTACTCTGGGTTTGATTGTCAAAATCGAGAATTACTGGGGAAAAGAACAGCTTAAACATATTTATGTTTTTGATATATGTTGTCAGTTATCCTAAAAGATTTTAGAATTTATATATTACATTTTAAACATTATGCCAGCAATGAATAAATGTGTCCATTTCTCTGTATTCCTACCTCCACTGGGTTTTTTTTTTTTTTAATGCATTGCTAATTTGTTAGGCAAAAATCTCTGTGTCATTGTTAGATTAAAAATATGTCATGGCAACTAGAGTTTAGTGGAAAGAAGGCCGAACTTAAAATCAGATCTATTTTTGGTAGGTGAGTTTAAAGCAAAATGGACTCTGAACTGAAAGAAAAAAAGTAACTGCCACTGTTTTCAAGTGTGTAGGCCCTAAGTGGGGCTAGCAGAAGAAAAAGCAAGGGAAGGAAGAGAAATGAGAAACCAGTATCTGTATACCAGGCACTGCTCAGCAGCTGGGAGGTCCAAGTCAAGAGGACAAGCCCTCTATCTGCTCACAGTTGAATAGATTTTTAAATTCCCTTTTACCTATGTGAAAACTAAAGACGAGAGTTAAATAACTTTTGCAAGGTCATACAACTCAGTAATAATAGTGACTAAAATATATAGGTGGACTGTGTGGATCACAATAAACTGCGGAAAATTCTGAAAGAGATGGGAATACTAGACCACCTGATCTGCCTCTTGAGAAATTTGTATGCAGGTCAGAAGCAACAGTTAGAACTGGACATGGAACAACAGACTGGTTCCAAATAGGAAAAGGAGTTCATCAAGGCTGTATATTGTCACCCTGCTTATTTAACTTCTATGCAAAGTACATCATGAGAAATGCTAGACTGGAAGAAACACAAGCTGGAATCAAGATTGCCAGGAGAAATATCAATAACCTCAGATATGCAGATGACACCACCCTTATGGCAGAAAGTGAAGAGGAACTCAAAAGCCTCTTGATGAAAGTGAAAGTGGAGAGTGAAAAAGTTGGCTTAAAGCTCAACATTCAGAAAACGAAGATCATGGCATCCGGTCCCATCACTTCATGGGAAATAGATGGGAAAACGGTGGAAACAGTGTCAGACTTTATTTTGGGGGGCTTCAAAATCACTGCAGATGGTGACTGCAGCCATGAAATTAAAAGACGCTTACTCCTTGAAAGGAAAGTTATGACCAACCTAGATAGCATATTCAAAAGCAGAGACATTACTTTGCCAACAAAGGTCCGTCTAGTCAAGGCTATGGTTTTTCCAGTGGTCACGTATGGATGTGAGAGTTGGACTGTGAAGAAGGCTGAGCACTGAAGAATTGATGCTTTTGTGGGTTTTTTTTTTGAATTTTTTTTTTTGAATTGATGCTTTTGAACTGTGGTGTTGGAGAAGACTCCTGAGAGTCCCTTGGACTGCAAGGAGATCCAACCAGTCCATTCTGAAGGAGATCAGCCCTGGGATTTCTTTGGAAGGAATGATGCTAAAGCTGAAACTCCAGTACTTTGGCCACCTCCTGCGAAGAGTTGACTCATTGGAAAAGACTCTGATGCTAGGAGGGATTGGGGGCAGAAGGAGAAGGGGACGACAGAGGATGAGATGGCTGGATGGTATCACTGACTCGATGGACATGAGTCTGAGTGAACTCCGGGAGTTGGTGATGGACAGGGAGGCCTGGCGTGCTGCGATTCATGGGGTCGCAAAGAGTCGGACACGCCTGAGAGACTGAACGGAAATGAACTGAATAACATTCTAGACACTGTGTTACCCACTTTATATTGTTGTTGTTCAGTTCTAAGTTGTGTCTGACTCTTTGCAACCCCATGAACCGCAGCACGTCTTTCACTATCTCCTGGAGGATGCTCAAATACATGTCCATTGAGTTGGTGAAGCTATCTAACCATTTCACCCTCTGCCACCTCCTTCTCTTTTTGCCTTCAATCTTTCCCAGCATCAGGGTCTTTCCCAGTGAATTGGCTCTTTGCATCATATGGCCAAACTATTGGAGCTTCAGCATCAGTCCTTCCAATGAATATTCAGGGTAGATTTCCTTTAGGATTGACTGGTTTGATTTCCTTGCAGTCCAAGGGGCTCTCAAGAGTCTTCTCCAGCACCACAGTTTGAAAGCACCAGTTCTTCGGTGCTCAGCCTTCTTTATGGCCCAACACTTACATGCATACGTGACCACTGGAAAAACCATAGCTTTGACTAGACAGACCTTTGTTGGCAAAATAATATCTCTTGCTTTTTTATATGCTCTCTAGGTTTGTCGTAGTTTTTCCTCCAAAGAGCAAGTGTCTTTTAATTTCATGACTGCCATGAAATCACCATCCACAGTGATTTTGGAGCCCAAGAAAATAAAATCTGTCACTGTTTCCAGCCCCCCCCCCCCCCCGCCATTTATTTGCCATGAAGTAATGGGACTGGATGCCCTGATCTTGGTTTTAATGTTGAGTTTCAAGCCAGTTTTTTCACTCTCTTCTTTTACACTCATCAAAAGGCTCTTAGAGTGGTATCATCTGCATATCTAGGTTGTTATTTCTCCTGGCAATCTTGATTCCAGCTGTGTCATCCAGTCCAGCATTGTGCATGATGTACATTCAAAAAACTAAAATCAGATCATGACATAGTCCCGTCACTTCATGGCAAATAGATGGGGAAACAATGAAAACAGTGAAAGACTTTATTTTCTCGGGCTCCAAAATCACTGCAGATGGTGACTGCAGGCATGAAATTAAAAGACGCTTGGTCCTTGGAAGAAAAGCTATGACAAACCTCAGTTCAGTTCAGTTCAGTTGCTCAGCCATGTCCGACTCTGCGAGCCCATAGACTGCAGCCCACCAGGCCTCCCTGTCCATCACCAACTCCTGGAGCTTACTCAAATTCATGTCCATTGAGTTGGTGATGCCATCCAACCATCTCATCCTCTGTGGTCCCCTTCTCCTCCAGCCTTCAATCTGACAAACCTACATGACAAACCTAGAGAGCATATTAAAAGGCAGACATTACTTGGCTGACAAAGGTCTGTACAGTCAAAGCTATGGTTTTTTCAGTAGTCAAGTGTGCATGTGAGAGTTGGACCATAAAGAAGGCTGAGCACCAAAGAACTGATGTTTCAAACTGTGGTAACGGAGAAGACTCTTGAGAGGCCCTTGGACTACCAGGAGATCAAACCAGTCAATCCTAAAGGAAATCAACCCTGAATATTCTTTGGAAGGACTGATGCTGAAGCTGAAGCTCCAATACTTTGGACACCTGATGCAAAGAACTGACTCATTGGAAAAGACCCTGATGCTGGGAAAGATTGAATGCTGGTGGAGAAGGGGAAGACATTGGATGAGATGCTTGGATGGCATCACCAACTTGATGGACATGAGTTGGAGCAAGCTCCGGGAGTTGGTGATGGACAGGTAGGCCTGGTGTGCTGCAGTTCATGGGGTATCAAAGAGTCGGACATGACTGAGCAACTGAACTGAACAGAACTCTGCATTTAAGTTAAATAAGCAGGGTCACTGGAGAAGGAAATGGCACCCCACTCCAGTACTCTTGCCTGGAAAGTCCCATGGATGGAGGAGCCTGGTAGGCTGCAGTTCATGGGGTCACTAGGAGTGGCACACGACTGAGCAACTTCACTCACTTTTCACTTTCATGCACTGGAAAAGGAAATGGCAACCCACTCCAGTGTTCTTGCCTGGAGAATCCCAGGGACGGGGGAGCCTGGTGGGCTGCCATCTATGGGGTTGCACAGAGTCGGACACGACTGAAGTGACTTAGCAGCAGCAGCAAGCAGGGTCACAGTGTATAGCCTGGTCATACTTCTTTCCCAATTTTGACCAAGTCTGTTGTTCTATGTCCAGTTATTTCTTGATCTGCATACAGATTTCTCAGGAGACAAGTGAAGGTGGTCTAGTATTCCCATCTCTTTAAGAATTTTCCACAGTTTGCTGTGATCCACACAGTCAAAGGCTTTAACATAGTCAGTGAACTAGTCAATTTCAGATGCTTTACTGACATTTCCTTGATTTCTCTATGATGCAACGAATGTTGGCAACTTGATCTCTGGTTTCTCTGCCTTTTCGAAACCCAGCTTGCACATCTGGAAGTTCTTGGTTCACACACTGCTAAAGACTAGCTTGAAGGATTTTAAGCATGACCTCGCTAACATGTTAAATGAGCACAATTGTATGGTAGCTTGATCATTCTATGGCATTGTCCTTCTTTGGGATTGGAATGAAAACCAACCTTTTCCAGTCCTATGGACACTGCTGAGTTTTCCAAATTTGCTGACATTTTGAGTGTAGCACTTTAAAAGCATCAGCTTTTAGGATCTGAAATAGCTCAGCTGAAATTCAATCACCTCCATTAACTTTGTTCATAGTGATACTTCCTAAGGCCAGCTTGACTTCACACTCCAGGATGTCTGGCTCTAAGTGGGTAACTGCACCATGGTGGTTATCTGGGTCATAAAGACTTTTTTGGTATAGTTCTCCTGTTTATTCCTGCCACTTCTTAATCTCTTCTGCTTCTGTTAGGTCCTCACCGTTTCTGTCCTTTTTTATGCCCATCTTTGCATGAAGTGTTCTCTTGATATCTCCAATTTTCTTGAAGAGATCTCTAGTCTTTTCCATTCTGTTGTCTTCCTCTATTTCTTGGCATTGCTCATTTAAGAAGGCCTTCTTTTCTCTCCTTACTATTCTCTGGAACTCTGCATTCAGGTGGATATATCTTTCCTTTTCTCCCTTGCTTTTCAATTCTCTTCTTTTCTCAGCTATTTGTAAAGCCTCTGCAGACAACCACTTTGCCTTATTGTATTTCTTTTTCTTCCAGATGGTTTTGGTCACTGTCTTCTGTACAATGTTACAAACCTCTGTTCATAGTTCTTCAGACTCTCTGTCTACAGATCTAATCCCTTGAATCTATTCATCACCTCCACTATATAATCATAAGAGATTCGATTTAGGTCATAACTGAATGAGCTAGTGGTTTTCTGTATTTTATTCTATTTAAGCCTGAAATTTGCAATAAGGAGTTCATGTTCTGAGCCACAGTCAGCTCCTCGTCCTGTTTTTGCTGACTGTATAGAGCTTCTCCTTCTTAGGCTGCAAAGAACATAACCAATCTGATTTCAGTATTGACTGTTTGGTGATGCCCACGTGTAGAGTCACCTCTTGGGTTGTTGGAAAATGGTGTTTGCTTTCACCAGTGTGTTCTCTTTACAAAACTGTTAGCCTTTGCCCCGCTTCATTGTGTACTCCCAGGTCAAATTTGCCTGTTACTCCAGGTATCTCTTGACTTCCTACTTTTGCATTCCAACCTCCTATGATGAAAAGGACATCTATTTTTGATGTTAGTTCTAGAAGATCTTGTAGGTCTTCAAACAACTGGTCAAATTCAGCATTAGTGGTTTAGGCATAAACTTGGATTACTGTAATGAATGAGTGATCTTGTAAACAAACCAAGGTCATTCTGTTGTTTTTGAGATTGCTCCCAAGTACTGCATTTTTGACTCTTTTGTTGACTATGAGGGCTACTGAATTTCTTCCAAGGGATTCTTGCCCACAGTAGTAGAGGCAATGGTCATCTGAATTAAATTCACCCATTCCCATCCATTTTAGTTCACTGATTCCTAAGTTGTCAGTGTTCACTCTTACCATCTCCTGCTTGACTGCATCCGATTTACCTTGATTCGTGGACCTAACATTCCACGTTATTACGCAATATTGCTTTTTACAGCATTGAACTTCACTTTCTAACCAGACACATCCACAGCTGGGTGTTGTTTCTGCTTTGGCCCAGCCACTTCATTCTTTCTGGAGCTATTAGTGTTAACAATTGCCCTCCACTTTTCCCCAGTAGCATATCGGGCACCTTCCAACCTGGGGGGCTCACCTTTCGGGGTCATGTATTTTTGCCTTTTCATACTTTTCATGGGGTTCTCACACAAGAATACTGGAGTGGTTTGCCGTTCCCTCCTCAAGTGGACCACATTTTGTCAGAACTCTTCACTATGACCCATCTGTCTTGGGTAGCCCTGCACAGCATGGCTCATAGCTTCATTGAGTTACAAAAGCCCCTTTTCCATGACAGCACTGTGATCCATGAAGGGGAAGCACTTTATACAGATCATCTCATTTATTCATTACCTTCCCAAACTCCCATAAAGCTGGTCCCACTTGGTCTCATTTAGTAGACTGTAGGTGTCCCTCTTACACGGGTCCATGGATATACCTCTCACAGCCCTTACCAAGCTATATTGTAATTGCATATGTGTCTGTCTCCCTAGAAAGGGGTCTTTAAGATCACAGGCTGTGATTTTTATCTCCATACTTCTTCACCTGAGTCCTGGTTCACAGTAGGTCTCAATAAGTGTTTAGTGAACGAATGCATCTGCTGCCATGCAAACCCAGATTTGGCTCATTCCGAAGTCTGAGGAATTTCCAGCAAAAGTGAATGAAGCAGGGCAGAAGGAAGCACATCGACGATTCTCCTCCTGGGGGAACTCTGAAAGCCCCTGGGCCTGCACCATCTTCCTGTTCTCCACACTTGCACCTTGACACTTACAGACCTGCTCGTAACCAACACTGGAGAGCTCAAGAGGGAGGCACTGTAGAAACACAGAACCTTTGGTCTGGTGAGAGGGAGGTAATTAAATTTCTCTGCTAACAAGCTCATCCCGGAACATCTTTGCCTCCAGTCTGGTCCTCTGGGAATAGAGACCGGACCGTTTTCTTTTTCTGTAGCCTGGAGCCAGTGGCTGACTGGACGTGCTAGAGGCCCAGAAGCTGCTGGCACACGGGGAGAGAAAGCGGGTCATGGCTGGGCTGTTTTCCTTGTTACCCAGAGCCTGGGACTGACAGCTTCTCTGGGGGTGGATGGAGAATTATAGGCCACCAGGCAGATTCCAGCCTCTTAGAAATGGACCTGCCCTCTCACCACACCTAGAGCTCAGCCACTTATTGGACACTCAACAAAGCAGACACACACACAAACAATTCGGACGACTTCCTACTTGACATTCTAGTCATCATTATGGGAGAGTCAGAACTATTTTGGAGATTTATGCCTTAACTTATGTTTCATTTTCTGCTATATGAGGATTTGGCACACTTGAGAAAGCACCAGAATCTTTTTAAGGCTCAGGACTTCTTAAATATTTTCCTCCAGCTCTGGCAGGCCCATATCCAAGGATAAAAGCCCTGGGTTTTAGGAGAGGCAGACCAAGGAAGAGTTTCTGAAGAAGGGTGTGGAGAGAATAGTCTAGGTGAATCCCACTGAAGTCAAGCCTCTGTGACACTTAGTCTTCATCTCTTATTTGGCCTTGGTGATAATGCCTCGCTCTTATTTGTGGATTAGGATTATTATCTTGGGTTTAATTGTAAAAATTTGAGGATTACTGAAGGAAAAAATAGCCTAAATATATTTATGCTTTTGATATATATATATGGTCAGTTATGCTAAAGGATTTTAGAGTTTATGTATTACATCTTAAACATTAAGGAGATGATACCTTGCTCTTCCTTCTGGGACAAAGCGTCCATACAGGGGCCCCAGGGGTGGGGCTGACTGCCCTTCGCCCTGCACAGCCTTATGGGCTGATGTGCTCAGTCCTATGTTATGAGTCGCATCCCCCACTTCCTGACATTGCATTTTTGGAGAGGAAGCTACCAAGGGAGGAGGGAGGAGGGCTAGGAGGAAGGTGAAAGGAAAGTGGGGAGGACGGAGCTCTTCCTTACAGGATTATTAGTCCTTCGGCACTGGAGTGATTAAAAATCAGGATGAAAATTTAAAAGTAAAAAACAAAACCAGCAAGACAATTACTCTAAAGAAGCTTTCCTGAAAAAAAATGGGGAAAATCAATATTTAATTCAGACTTCATTGATTTGCAATTTGGGTACCACACTCAGCCCTCAGTTTTTTCAGTTTTCTCGGTGAGAGATTATTATAGAGTCACTGGCTTCGGATACTTATGCCTCAGGGAAAGGCTGAGATGAGAGACAGAGAAACAGAGGAATTTCCCTTGAGTCAGCTTGCCCTGTCTGTTCCTCTCTTCGGCTCCAGGCACCTCCCTTCCCTGAGAGCTTGAGGACACTCAGGCTGAGCATGAGATGGCAGCTGCTAAAATCCAGGAGGGATGTGAGGAGAATATATATAGTCCATTCTCCTGACTGAGTACAGGAGTGCCCAAACCCTCTCAAAAAGAGCTGCCTATACTTGCACACACGCATACAAAATCCACCTTCATCATCAAAAATCATCAAACTGAAGTAACTAGGAATGAAAAATTGTAATATCTTTAATCTACTGCAAAATGCTTCAGAAAAAAAGATTAAAAAAAATCTTAGAAGAAAGTTCTCAAAATTTCACAAAGGAAAAATTTCCTTTTTCTTTCCTTTCCTTCCAGTTAACTTAATCTATCTAAAGTCTAGCCAAAATCCATGCTGCTGCACATGAAGCATGTACCATTCTGTTCTGACACGGAAACAGGATGCTCCCCTGTGCCCTATGGTCTGCATGCGTGCATACCCCTGGAGCACCCAGGATCAGAGAGCTCCCAGTCAGTAATAAATGACACGTGGCCACACTCATGGATTAGAGAGTGCTTTACAATTAATTAATTAGAAATGAGAACACACGAAGTTCTCTTCTAGTCCTTCAGAATTTGTTACAGTTTTCAGTGTTCTTTTCTATCTATTAACTTCAACTGGTTCTTGTTCAGAATGCTATGAAATGGTTAAAGCTAGAATTATTTGTCCCCGTTTTACAAGGGAAGACACGGTGGCCTGGGGAGTTGTGTGAAAAAGCAGCACAGCTGAGTTAGCAACGGTGATTGGGGCACCCTGTAAAACCCCAGGACTCCTGGTGGGCCCCACTCCCACTGGGAAGCTCCTGTGTTCTCACTTTTCCCCAGCCTCTGCTATGTCCTGAAGATTCAGTCTTTTCCCCTGAAAAACTGCCATTAGCCACATATCCTTAGGGGTTCTTCTTTTTCTATGTAGTTTCTGTTTCTTTGCTGCCTCCAAAATATGCTGATAGATGGTTTTTCTTATTAGGATTTTATTGCTCATGGTTCAGGAGAACGAATGGGCAGGAGATAAAACCATCAAACGAGGGAAAGTGACAAAGATTCCCAAGTCTGTGGGCATTTATACAGACTTGACCTCTCTGGTCTAAAGGTTTTTTCTGAAATTCCAAGGAAATGTAGGGACTCCACTTGCTCCCACCCTCTGATTGTATCACCCTAAGTGGGCTGTGTGACCTCTACCACCTTCCAACAAGCCCTACCTTAGCAAAGTAAGTAAGTAAGTGTTAGTCACTCAGTCGTGCCCCACTCTTTGCAACCCCATGGACTGCAGCCCACCAGGCTCTTCTGTCCATGAGATTTTCCAGGCAAGGATACTGGAGTGGGTTGCCATTTCCTTCTCCAGGGATCTTCCCAACCCAGGGATCGAACCTGGGTCTGCTGCACTGCAGGTAGATTCTTTACTGACTGAGCTACAAGGGAAGCCTAAAGGCCACACCAATCTCTTTCCTTCTGGTAGTCCCTCTTCTTAGCACTTGGGCTTGAAAAGGTCAGTACTATCTGTCTTAACCAAAAGTGATTCTCGCTCAGCATTTCTGCATGAACTACAGACCTTGGCCAAGGCATTTCACCTCTCTAGGCCCCAGGTTACTCATTGGTGAATGAGAGCCAAAAATAACTCTTTCCCAGTGTTGAGATAATGGATTGAAAGAGCCTTATACATTTCAAAGGGCGATTCTATCGTGAGTTATTTATTGTAGCTAAGTACAAATGGTGGTGGTTTAGTCACTAAGTCGTGTCCACTCTTGCGACCCCATGGACAGAGGAGCCTGGCAGCCTACAGTCCATGGGATTCTCCAGGCAAGAGTACTGGAGTGGGTTGCCATTTCCTTCTCCAGGGGATCTTCCCAACCCAGGGATCAAACCCAGGTCTCCGGCATTGTAGGCAGAATCTTTACCAACTGAGCTACAAGTGAAGCCCAAATATAAATAGATAAATAAAATTTTAAATGCCTCTTATTAACAGTTATACTTTATTGAGTGCCAACAAGGTGCTACTTACTATATTTAGTGTTTTAAATACATTATTTCCAAAACTCACAAAACCAGTAAAGAGGGCATTGACCTCATTTAACAAACAGGCTGTCCAAGACGTTCAGTGAAGCCTACACCAGCCGCATGCTTCCATTGCCCTGTTTGCCACATGGCATTTGTAACGTGTTTGTCTATACGTTTTTCTCTGAGAAGACTATGAACTTGTCAAGGACTGAGAATATACATCTTGGGCATTTTATTCTATACATTTGGTCCTAGCTCTGTGATTGTCAAATAGTAGGCATTAAATTGAAGAAAGTAGAGAAAACCACTAGGGCATTCATGTATGATCTAAATCAAATCCCTTATGATTATACTGTGAAAATGACAAATAGATTCAAAGGATTCGATCTGATAGACAGAGTATCTGAACAACTATGGATGGAGGTTCGTAATATTGTACAGAGGGGGTGACTGAAACCATCCCGAAGAAAAAGAAATGCGAGAAGGTAAAATGGTTGTCTGAGGAGGCCTTACAAATAGCTGAGAAAAGAAGAGAAGCAAAAGGCAAAGGAGAAAAGAAAGATATACCCACCTGAATGCAGAGTTCCAGAGAATAGGAGGGAGAGATATGAAAGCCATCTTAAGTAAACAATGCAAAGAAATATAGGAAAACAACAGAATGGGAAAGACTAGAGATCTCTTCAAGAAAATTAGAGATACAAAGCAAGGATTTCATGCAAAGATGAGCATGATAAAGTACAGAAATGGTGAGGACCTAACAGAAGCAGAAGATATTAAGAAGAGGTGGCAAGAATACACCAAAGAACTATACAAGAAAGGTCTTTATGACCTGGATAACCACGATGGTGTGGTCACTCACTTAGACCCAGACATCCTGGAGTATGAAGTCAAGTGTGAGTTAGGAAGTGTCACTATGAACAAAGCTAGTGGAGGTGATTGAATTCCACTTCAGCTATTTCAGATCCTAAAACATGATGCTGTTAAAGTGCTACATGCAATGTGTCAGCAAATTTGGAAAACTCAGTCAGCAGTGGCCATAGGACTGGAAAAGGTCAGTTTTCATCCCAATCCCCAAAAAGGGCAATGCCAAAGAATGTTCAAACTTACCACACAATTGCACTCACACCAGTAAGGTTGTGCTCAAAATCCTTCAAGCTAGGCTTCAATAGTACGTGAACAGAGAACTTCCAGTGTACAAGCTTGATTTAGGAAAGGCAGAGGAACCTGAGATCAAATTGTAAACACCCATTGGATCATAGATAAAGCAAGTGAATTCCAGAAAAACATCTACTTCTGCTTCATTGACTACACTAAAGCCTTTGACTGTATGGATCACAAGAAACTGTGGAAAATTCTTAAAGAGATGGGGATACCAGATCACCTTCACCTGTCTCCTGAGAAATCTGTATGCAGGTCAACAAGCAGGTAGACTGGACATGAAATAATGAACCAGTTCAAAATGGGAAAAAGTATATCAAGGCTGTATATTGTCACCCTGCTTATTTAACTTATATACAGAATACATCATGTGAAATGCCAGGCTAGATGAATCACAAGCTGGAATCAAGATTGCTAGGAGAAATATCAATAACCTCAGATATGCAGATGATACCACCCTTATGGCAGAAAGTGAAGAGGAACTAAAGAGCCTCTTGATGAGGGTAAAAGAGGAGAGTGAAAAAGCTGGCTTAAAACTCAACACTCAAAAAACTAAGATCGTGGCATCTAATCCCATCACTTCATGGCAAATAGATGGGGAAAAAATGGAAACGGTGACAGATTTGATTTTTTTCAGCTCCAAAATCACTGTGGATGGTGACTGCAGCTATGAAATTAAAAGACACTTGCTCATTGAAAGAAAGCTATGACCAGCCTAGACAGTGTATTAAGAAGCAGAGACATCACTTTGCCAACAAAAGTCTGTATAGTCAAAACTATGGGTTTCCCTCTAGTCATGTACAGTTGTGGGAGTTGGACCATAAAAAAGGCAGAGGGCTGAAGAATTGATGCTTTCGAACTGTGGTGTTGGAGAAGACTCTTGAGAGACCCTTGAACTGCAAGGACATTAAACCAGTCAATCCTAAGGGAACTCAACCCTGACTATTCATTGGAAGGACTGGTGCTGAAGTTGAAGCTTCAATACTTTGGCCACCTGATGCAAAGAGCTGACTCATTGGGAAAGACCCTGATGCTGGGAAAGATTGAAGGCAGGAGGAGAAGGGGATGACAGAGGATGAGATGGTTGAATGGCATCACTGACTCAGTGGGCATGAGTTTGAGCAAATGCCAGGAGATAGTGAAGGACAAGGAAGCATGACGTGCTGCAGTCCATGGGGTCACAAAGAGTAGGACATGACTTGGAACTGAACAACCATAAAGACATTTACAGAATCTTCATTGAAATGGCTAGTCACCCAATCTCATTTCTCCCTAAGCATCTTCAGAGGCCCCGTATGAGGGTGGGAGGTCTTGGGGGTTAAACAATAAGGCTCACAGGCTCTCTGCAATTCTCTGCCTATCGGGGCTCTAAATCTAGGAGTTATCCTCAAAAGCCTGTCTCTTTCCTAAGTTCTAAGAGCTCATAAATATACATAGTGGGAGAAAACACAGAGAAGAAATACTTATTTTGTTTATTAAACTGGCATCTTGGCAGATTTATAGCAGAAAATGAGTAAGCCTGTTTCCTCCTGTGCTTTCGTAGTCTGAGTGTTGAATTGCTGTTGCCTTCTAGCCTGAGAGTCACAGGGAACAAAGAGATCTAGACCATCACCCAACCAGGGTTAGCCTGGAGCAGCTCCTAAGGCAGAGGTGGGATTTACCAGAGAGGATGCCTGTTGGAGTCTAGGAGGCTCAATAAATAGCCCCCTCTTTTCTCTACCCAAGTGAAAAAGCCAAAGGAGAGAGAGACTCAATAATTACAAAGATGGAGACAGTAAACAAAAATATTTTAACAAAATGTTCAGATGTTCTGGGCTTGCTAATATCCTCTCCAAGTATTGAATTTATCCCTTATTAATAATTATTCAGCATTATCAAAATTTTGGAAATAATGCAAAAACATGACTTCTTGTTCTCTCAATATTTTAGTGGACCACTGTTTAAGGGCCCCACCAAGGAGAAATTAATTTTTACTTCACTTTTATTGACTCTGTATTAAGGCCCAAATTCATTAGCATTCATTAACATTACATGTTAAATGCAGATTTTTGTCTGATAGAGATCCAAGCAGTATCTGCTTGATAGAGAAAATAACTGCAGAGGCTTTCATTTGATTGCATAGGAGTATATTAGCTGGTTTTACATCTAATTTAATAGACTTATTTCAGCATTCCTTTCTAGACTAACTATATAAATTTCTTCATCAAATGCTTTCAAGATCTAGCTTTAACATTTTCTTATTCATGATTTAAACACAACTTTGACATATATTCTTCCATATATTTGTATGGAAGTAATGTTTTTAACTTTTTTGAAAATGATACTTTGACCCACTCTCCATCCCCCATCCCTCCCTCCACTCCCATCTCCCACCCACAGCAGTGAGCCTGTTCTGAGGCATCAGACCATGCTCCCTAAGCTCACACAGAGTAGACAGAGTAGTTCAGAGTGCAGATCTCAGGACAGAATCCAGGAGGACTCCCTTCTTACATTCAACTCCGTCCTCAAAAATCACTAACAGTAAGTCGATGCCTTGTTCCTCAGGCGGAATGAGAGAGATCAGGAGTGATACCCAGAGAAGCCCTTGCTCATGGAAATAGGAAGAGTAGAGACTGTGTCCCCACTGAACTGGGCCTATGGAAGGAACAGCCACAGCCTGATGGGGAACCGGCCACTTGGCTGGTGGCCGGTGGAGGAGGGTGGAAAGTGGACCCCTTCCAGCGAGGCCATGGGGACCACAACACTGATGTCCCAGACAAGGGCTAGTAGGAATCCAGTTGCCTCGAGGGTGAGCCTTCCGGATCTGGAACTGGGTGAGACCAGGGCACCTGGAGTAGCTGGAGGTTCAGGAAGGGAAGCAGATTGTCTGAGCAACCTTACTGTCTGGACAAGTCTTAATGTCCTTCTCCACGTTGTTACCTGGGTTACCCTCAGGTCCTAGAAACTCTCAACAAGGCCCCATATTTGGAGAATCAGCTCAACCACATCTCATTACTGTAGTTTTTCATTTAGATTCAGTAAAGGCTGCATTTCAACATTAATAAGGGAAGGAGAGGCAAAAATAACTAATTTATGACCTTTCATGTACCAGGTACTGGGTAGATGCTTATGTATATTTTATATATTGTAATCCTCATGACAACTCTGAAAACTAGATAAAATAGACGCTTACTCCTTGGAAGGAAAGTTATGATCAACCTAGATAACATATTGAAAAGCAGAGACATTACTTTGCCAACAAAGGTCCGTCTGGTCAAGGCTATGGTTTTTCCATTGGTCATGTATGGATGTGAGAGTTGGACTGTGAAGAAGGCTGAGCGCTTAACAATTGATGCTTTTGAACTGTGGTGTTGGAGAAGACTCTTGAGAGTCCCTTGGACTGCAAGGACATCCAACCGGTCCATTCTGAAGGAGATCAGCCCTGGGATTTCTTTGGAAGGAATGATGCTAAAGCTGAAACTCCAGTACTTTGGCCACCTCCTGCGAAGATTTGACTCATTGGAAAAGACTCTGATGCTGGGAGGGATTGGGGGCAGGAGGAGAAGGGGACAACAGAGATAGCTGGACGGCATCACCGACTCGACGGACGTGAGTCTGAGTGAACTCCGGGAGTTGGTGATGGACAGGGAGGCCTGGCGTGCTGTGATTCATGGGGTCACAAAGAGTCGGACAAGACTGAGCGACTGAGCTAACTTACTAACTAATCCTCATGACAACTCTGAAAACTAGATAAAATAGAAGCTAAGTGACTTGTTCAAGGCCACAGGGCTAATTAGTGTAGAGATGGAGTCAGAATTTATGCCTGTGACTCCAAAGCCTATGTTCTCAACACCACACTGCCATATTCAAGCAAGTCATGCAGTGTCTGTGGGGCCAGAAGTCTGCAGATCCAGGCTGCAGCACTTCTCCGCTGTGAGACCCCAGACCAGCTCTGACCCTGCTTCTCTCCCATGAGGTTCACTGCCTGTAACCTCTCCTACCACTTTTATAGAGGATGTAAACTTAAATATGGTCTCCATATCTCGATTTGCATCGCAGTTTCTGTTAGAGTTGATTTCGTTTCTTGGCCTGAGAGGCTCTCAAGAGAGCCAGCTGCAGTCTGAAGCTCATTAATGATTAGAACTGATTGAAGTTAAGGCGGTCATTAGGAAACCACAGACCAGGCTGTGTCATCTCTTTAATAGCTGAGAGGTCTTGGGTGATAGCTCCCTATTCTCCCTGCTCTTGGCTGGCCAGCCCACACCTGGCAAAAACCTTCCCAAGCCAAGGAGATCTTGTGTAGCCACAGAGATAATGTGTATACAGGAATAGCCTATCTTTTTCTCCCTCCCTCAACCCCAATCCAAGAGTGGGAGAGAGAAGGAAGATGAACAGAGGGAAAGGTTAGCCTCACCGAGCCCCGTGCCCCAGATAACTCACCTGTAGCAAGTGGGTCAGCAAAACAAGGGACAGTAATTTTTTTAGGCTTTGACTTCATCAAGTTAAATAATTTGATTATTTAACTGGGACAGAGTTTGACAACTTAACATAATCCAAAAGGCTTATTGCCTAAGAGTGATCAGAAAGTCATAAGACTATGTGAGTTTTTGTGCAGGAGCAAATGAGGAAATTTCCCAGCTGAACAAATTTTAAAGGGCAGTGGGAGACAAAATAAATTCACTCAGTGATTATGGCCCTTGAGCCCTGTGTGTGTAGCATCCAAGAATCACTTCACAGAGGTCAGGTGTAACCTGTGCTCTGCTTCCAGGCCTGTGCCCTAATTGTTCCCTGCCCACCCAACCGTTCTGCCTGTCAGAGTTGTGTCCTTCCGTGAAAGCCAGCCTTTTTCCTTGTCTATAGATGTTTGACAACCAGTGGCTGGGTATTTCTCACATCCGTCCCCCACACCTACAGTGCAGTCTTGGATACAGAACAAGCCATCATGTCCCCCCAGTATTCACATGCTGAAGTCCTAATTCACTGTGCCTCCAAGTATGACAGTATGTGGAGATAGGGTCTTTAAAAAAGTAGTGAATTGGACTTCCCTGGTGGTCCAGTGGTTAAGAATCTGCCCTCCAATGCAGGGGACCAGGGTTCAATCCAAGTTCTGGGAAGATTCTACACACTGAGAGGCAAGTAAGCCCATGTGCTACAGCTACTGAGCCCGCACTCTAGAACCCATGCTCCGGAGCAAGAGAAGCCTGCACACTTGAGAGAGTAGCCCCCACTTGCCAAAACTATAAGAAGCCTTCACGGAGCAGCAAAGACCAGCACAGCCAAAAATAAACAGTAGAATAAAGAATTAATTAAATTAAAAAAGAAGTCGCTAGATTTGGCCCTAATTCAGCAGGACTCGTCCTTATAAGAGGAAATTGGGACACAGACACACACAAAAGGAAAGCCATGTGCAGACACAGGGAGAAGACATCTACAAGCCAAGGACAAAAACTGCAGAAGAAACCAACTCTGCTAACACCTTGGTCTCAGACTTCCAGCCTGCAGAACTGTGCGAAAATAAATCTCTGCCTTTGAGTCATCCAGGTTGTGGTACTTCGTTACAGCAGCCCTAATACAGCACCCTCTATCCATATTTGCTGAATTAATTCAGAATTAAATAGTGCAGACTTCAATGATCATTATTTTATTTTTCATTTTTTTAAATGTATTTATTTTTTGAAGGATAATTGCTTTACAGTATTATGTTGTTTTCTGTCAAACATCAACATGAATCAGCCATAGGTATACAAATGTCCCACCTCTTCCCATCTCCCTTCCAATGCCACCCCTCTAGGTTGATATAGATCCTCTGTCTGAGTTTCCTGAGCCATCCAGCAAATTCCCATTGGCTATCTATTTTCTGTATGGTAATGTAAGTTTCCATGATACTCTCTCCATACAGCTCACCCTCTTCTCCCTCTCCCTGCCATCCGCGCCATGTTCATAAGTCTATTCTCTGTGTCTGTTTCAATGATCAGTTTTAATATATTCGTAACACTTCATTATCTAGATGCTTCATATTGTATTTAACCAGCTCCCACTGTTAAAATTTTGATTGCTTCCAAATGTTTTCTTCTATATAGAATGCCTCTATAAACACTATTGTTCAAAGAGCATTTGGTGTTCCATTGAGTTATTTCCTTGAAGCATAAATTTTCATGAGCTGGATTACTTGTCAAAGACATGAACATATGGCTCTCAAGGACTTCACCAATTTAGAACAATATCAGCATTGAATGAGGGCACCCATTTCCTGAAAGTCTTACCAGACTGGAATTTATCGAGCAAATTCACTGCATTTTGAGTCAGAGGCTATGCTTTTCCTTTCTTCTACCCCTTGGCTATTGATTCCATTTTTCAGAGGTCCTGCCTTCCCCATTGCCAATACATCAACCTGTTGAAGTTCTTGTACATTCTAGATCCTGATGAAAGTCCTCTGTTTCCAAGAAACCCATCTTGGTTTATCTTACATGATTCTTATATTTTCTTATATTTCCTATATTTTGACTGTTCTTCACTCTAATCTCTTTGGACTGAGTCTGCCCCCCAGGTTGCTAGGCAATTGTGTGCAGTGGAGTAGCAGGGAATGAGAGAGAAAAGGAAGATTCTGGAATTTCTGATGATAAGGACACTTCAGGCTGAAATGTTGAAATGAAATAAGTAAATGAAATGTGATTGGGTTGTATTAATACCTAAATTTCAAGCAAATCATGGGGGATGAAGAGGCTTTCAAGTATGCTGGAAGTCTGGGGCTAGGAATGGGAATGAGAGCAGGCACTTTCCAACTGACCGGCATCCAGGCACTGGTGAGGAGTGAAGACAAGCTGGAGCCCCCAGGGCAGGCCCTGGGACTGTCAGCCAAGGGTTTGGTGCCGTGCTAGTAAGTTTAGATTTTCAAAAGAAAGAGAGAAGGAGCATTGAAAGATTCAGAGCCAGTAAGTGATCTGATCAAACCAGGCCTCTGTACATCCAGCAGCTGCATGCGCAGGGGCGGGGTTGGGGTGGGGTGGGTGGGTGAATTAGCAAGGGGAGGCCCTGGAAGTGAGGAATTCTGTTAGGGGGCTGTTTAGATTCCTCCAAGGGAGAGACACCCAGGGCCCAAACCAAACATCCTCCATGTTTTCATATGTGCTGATGCTATCTTCTCCATGAGTACAGAGGGGAAAACTTGGTGAGCAGGAGTCCTGGGGGATGGGACTGCTTTCTCTTCCCTGTGTCTCCCTGGAGCATCAGGCTGAGCATACAATATTGTTCACTTAAACGTTTGTGAACATACAGAGCCTGGAGGTAGGAAGTATTCAAGGCAAAATAGGCCACAGTTCCTCTATCTTCAGGTAGCTTCTAGTCTGTGTGAGGAAAACCATAGAATATTCTCATTTAGAAGGATCATATATTATATATATATATCACTTAGTCAAACCTCTTCAGATTACAAATGGGAAAATCGAGACTCAGAGGAAGAAAATGACCCAAGACTAGAATTCAGGTCTCCTGGCTCCTGGTCAAAGGCCGGAGCCACTTCAAAGCATTTTGCATAGAGGGGACAAGGTCCCTGCTCTCGGGAAATTCCCAGTCAGACTGGAAGGCCCTAGACGCAGCCCATTGCAAGCATGGAAGGAAAGGCGCAGACGCAGAGCGCAGGCATTAACACTTGGGCACAGACAATAAACAGTGTGGGAGCGAAGCTTTGCTGGGAGCCACATCGTGGCTGCAGCTTTCAGCAGACGCACACTTGAGCCTCACCACTTCTACGTGAGTTGGTGTGGTTACTCTTTCCCATGAGAAAGACGAGAAAACTGCTGATAGGAGTCAGAGCCCCGACTCAAACCAAAGCTACTCACCTCCAAAGGTGTTCTCTCACTGGGTACAGAGGCACCAGGTTTGGGGGTGATGGGATTTGGCATGGCAGCAGGAGAAAGTCATGTGGTGTGCCAGAAGGAATATGGAGCTGAAAGCACACACCTGGGTTTATATCTCAGCGCTATCCCTGGCACATAGTAGCCATGGGACTTAGGGAATTTAACCTCTCTCAGCTCAGTTCTCTGTAAAATGAGGTAAAATCTGTCCCACTGACTTTAAAGGTAGCTGAGAGTCAGGAGTTCCCTAGTGGCCTAGTGGTTAAGATTCTAGGCTTTCACTGCTGTGACCCCAGGTTCAATCCCTGTCCTGGGAACTGAGATCCCATGTGCAGGCATGTTCATTCATTTCAGTCATGTATGACTTTTTGGGACCCTATGGACTGTAGCCTGCCAGGCTCCTCTGTCCATGGGGATTCTCCAGGCAAGAATACTGGAGAGGGTTGCCATGCCTTCCTCCAGGGGATCTTCCCAACCCAGGCATCAAACCCAGGTCTCTTTACTGATGGGCAGCTTCTTTACCACTTGTGCCACCCGGGAAGCCCCGAGATCCCACAAGCTGACCAAAAAAATAAAAAGCTAACATGACAGAAATCTGTTTGTAAGCTCTAAAGAGAGTTCTGTGTCAGAGAGAGGGAGCCTGAGACTCAGAGCACCTCCCAAGGTCTGGCAGCCGCAGCCCTGCAGGGTTGGAACACCAGCTGTACTGAAGGGAACCTCTGCTAAGGGCTCTGGGCAGGACTGAGGGAGCCAGGGCTGTGCTGCCTGGTTCCATTTTTCATACATTTTTCATACAATTCCATAAACTGAAGTATTTGCCAAATGAGCAACTTCCAAGGGAGCATTTGCATCTCATTTTTTGTAATAAGCCTCTGAAAGCCAGAACTGGCTTCTCCATCAGTTTCAAAGATGGTGGCCCATGTCTGGCTCTGTGGTGTTAGAGCTCCCAAGAAGGAGGACCACCACCTGGAGTAACAGTGGAGAGTTTGGGAATCTGAAGGTGGAGTCCGGCTCTGTGAGTTGTTTTGGGGATTTGGGAAGTCACCTTATCTCCTTGAACCTCAGTTCTCTCATCTGTAAAATGGTTAAACACTGGGAGGCTGGTAGGACTGGGCTGGTGGAAAGTAGGTTATCTTAAAAACTCGGTTTAGGACTTCCTTGGTGGTCCAGTGGTTAAGAATCCACCTTGCAATGCAGGGGGCATGGGTTCCACACCTAATTTGGAAACTAAGATCCCACATATCTCAGAGCAGCTATTGAGCCTGCACACTCTGGACCCTCCACACCATGACTAGAGAGTCCACGTGCCACAGTGAAAGATCCCGCGTGACTCAGTGAAGAGTTTGCACGCTGCAACTAAGACCCGACACAGCCGAATAAATAAATAAAAGTATGAGTGATTAAAAAGAAGTGAGTCAGAGCCAGAAATCATTAAGAAACAGTATATTGAAAAGCAGAGACATTACTTTGCCAACAAAGGTCCGTCTAGTCAAGGCTATGGTTTTTCCTGTGGTCAGGTATGGATGTGAGAGTTGGACTGTGAAGAAGGCTGAGCGCTGAAGAATTGATGCCTTTGAACTGTGGTGTTGGAGAAGACTCTTGAGAGTCCCCTGGACTGCAAGGAGATCCAACCAGTCCATTCTGAAGGAGATCAGCCCTGGGATTTCTTTGGAAGGAATGATGCTAAAGCTGAAACTCCAGTACTTTGGCCACCTCATGTGAAGAGTTGACTCATTGGAAAAGACCGATGCTGGGAGGGACTGGGGGCGGGAGGAGAAGGGGACGACAGAGGATGAGATGGCTGGATGGCATCACTGACTCAATGGACGTGAGTCTGAGTGAACTCCGGGAGTTGGTGATGGACAGGGAGGCCTGGCGTGCTGTGATTCATGGGGTCGCAAAGAGTCAGACACGACTGAGTGATTGAACTGAACTAAACTGATACATTTACCTTAAACATTCAGTTTCAACTTAAAATAACTAAAAGTACATGTGTAGATCAATATTTTGATGTAAGACCAGGCCTTCTGGGTTTGTTGGTTGGATTCCCAGATGATTTTCTTACATGAACTGTACTAGCAATGTGTATAATGATGTCTTCAAAAGGGAGTAGGAGCTTAGAAGACTCAAGAAGAAGTATGACTATGAGCTGTTTTAGATTTAATTCCCAATATTATACCATTTTTTGCCCTACACTTAATATAATGGCAAATTTTTAGGGGCTCACTTTTACAAGTACAGGCATATCTTGTTTTATTGTGCTTCACTTTACTGCATTTTTTTTTTTTTTTTTTTTTACAAATTGAAGGTTTGTGGCAACCCCACATCAAGGAAGTCTGTTGGCACCATTTTTTCCAACAGTATTTATTCATTTTGTGTCTCTGTGTCACATTTTAATAATTCATACAATATTTCAAAATTTCCTATTGTTATTATATTTGTTATAGTGATCTGTGATCAGTGATTTTTGATATTACTACTACAACTTGCTGAAGGCTCACCTGATGATTAGCATTTTTTAGCAATAAAGTGTTTTTAAATTAGTATTTTTAGCCATAATGCTATTGTATGCTTAGACTATAGTATAGTGTAAACGTCACTTTTATATGCGCTGGAAAACCAAAAATATTCATGTAACTCACTTTATGGGGCTGATCCAAAGCTTAACCATCAATATTTCCAAGGCATGCCTGTATTTCCAGTATTTCCTGTATAACTCACTTATATTAGTTAAGAAAACAAACTTTGCCCTAACAACAAGCCTGCAAATGCATAATGGTTCAAGAAAACTAGATTTTTTGTTATTACTCACATAAAAGCCAAACAGTTACTTCTAGTTGGTGAGTGACTCTCCTCCAAGCATGGTTCAAAAGTGCAAAGTCCTTCAGTTTGGGCTATGCAATATTCAATATATAGCTGCCCAAAACTGTTTTGTGTGTCAGGTGAGAAGCAGGGGAAAGAGGAGAGAGGATTGTGAAGGCATACCCATCGCTGAAGTCCCTCAGCCCAGAAGAGATGCATATCCCCTCAGTTCATGTTCCCTTGGTGAGAGGTAGAAATGTGGTTCCATCCACAGCAAAAAGGTCTGGAAATGTGGTCCAGCTGTGTATCCAGGAATTAGACAGGACAGGTTAGTGAGGGCTAGCCAGTCTCTGTCATTTCAGTTATCATAGAAACAATTCCTTTTATATTTGCACTCATATTAATGATACCGTTGATTTATATCTGTGCCAAGACTGAGAAATTCTAATTCATGTGTATACTATTAAACTGGAGAGGGAAATGGCAACCCACTCCAGTGTTCTTGCCTGGAGAATCCCAGGGACGGAGGAGCCTGGTGGGCTGCTGTCTATGAGATCGCACAGAGTTGGACACGACTGATGCGACTTAGCAGCAGCAGCGGCAGCTATTAAATTACATAATTACAATAATAAAATTAGAAGACCCAGTAACAAAAGCAACTTGGTGAGCATAGCTGTAGTGACGATGGAGAAGTGCACAAGCGTTCTGGCCCGCGGTTACACTTGAGCACTTTGAGTGTCAAGGTCATTCCTCATTGTGTTTTATGGAGGAAAGCGAGAATGTCAGTTAATTGAGTTAATGAGTGGATTTAGTGCAAGTCTACTAAGAAACGTTATACTGTTCCAATGTCATAGGGTTGTTGGGAATATTAATGAGATATCCACGTAAGATGCTTTATATCACCTTACATCAGTAGTATCAATTGACATTTGGGGCTGGATGATCCTTTGCTGTAGGGACTTGACCGGTGAGCAGCACACTTGGTCTCTGCCCACTAGATGCCAGTAACAGCCTCCTAGTTGTGACAATTAAAAATATCCCCAGACATGGCCAAATATCTGCTACAGAGTAAAACCACTAAAGGTTGTGACTCACTGCTTTTTATGGTACCAGGCACTTACTAACAATTGATTACATTTTGATTCCCTTCTCCCTTGCATCCCCTACCACCATCCTTTACACCCAGGATCTCTCCACCTCAGCAACATGATGATCAGTCCGTAAGAGCAATGGCCCTCTTGACTCAAAAATGGGAAAGAAAGATTAATAATACATTGAATTCATGCAGCATTTTACCCTCCAAGCAAAGTGAATTGGGTGTAATTTCAGAAAGATAAAATTGTAATTTGTTGAGAGTAAACTTAATCAGTTGTACCATGTTCAGAGAAAGAGTATGTAACAGAAACAGGGTATTAGTTTTTCTTGGTTTTTTATTCTTGTCAACTGCTAAATAAAACATCCTTTTACCCATATATTTCTTATGATTGTACATGTTTAAGTATTTCTATAGGATAAATTCCTAGAAAATGAATTAAAATGGAATAGGTATTACACATTGCTTTCCAAAAACTTGGTATGAATTTAGATTTCTGCTCCCACCAATGATGCGAGTGATTGCTTGTTTTCCAAAAGCATGAATTATGTATTATTTTTGCTTTTTAACTTCAGCCAATGTGATGGGTAGAAAATAACAAATCAGTCTTTACTTTAGTTTGCTGGTGAGATAAATTGTTTGTATTATTTTAAAAATCATCTTTTTAAATAATTGAATTGTTTTCTTATTAATTTATAGAAATTTTTATATATTAATATAATAGTAACTTGTTCTCTGCTCTGTATGTTGCAAATATTTTCTTCCTCTCTGCTGCTTGTCTTTGGATTTTATTTGTGATATCTTTTTTCAAAAAGAAATTTTCATATTTTTAAATCTGACAAAATTTTTTATGGTTTCTGGTATTTATGGCTTACTTTAAAAAAATTTTCCTTATTACAATGTTATTTTCTTGTACTATATTTTATAATTAGGTAGTTATTTTTCCTTATATTTAGATCTTTAATTTACCTGGAATCTTGTCTTTGGATACCATGTCAGTTGTAAATCTAATTTTATTTTATTTCCAAATTAAATCTAATAATCCCAACACTTTATCCCCAATGATTTGAAATGTCACTGTGATCATTTACTGAATTCCCAATTATAAGGAATGTCTGGATAATTTATTCTATCGCACTGGTTTATTTATTTCTATCTTTATACATACTGTTTTAATTATTGAAGCTTTGTGGTATGTTTTGAGATCCTTGTCATTTTCTTTTTAACTATTTCTTGGCATATTTCCCTCCCAGATAAGCATTAAAATGTGGCATTATATTTCCCATTATAAATATACAGTGCTGCGCTTCAAGGGTGTGGGTGTTACTTCTATCAGGTACCTGGCAACTGTGGGCAGATTAAGACTCCCTGCCTATGAGTCTGAATCGAGCATAGAAGTGTGCTTATTCCCAGAAACCCAGTGGACTGCCTCTTCTAAGGAATTCTATTGATTACGGGCCAGTGACAAATTTTGTTGGGTCAGACTGCTGCCTCGGTGCTTGGCCTCCAGGTTGTTTAGGGGCTGGGCTGGGCTGACTTCTGCAGGCGCTCTGTTGCTTAGTAACAACAAGGCTACATTCAACTCTTCCTTTGCTTCTTGCCCTTTCTCAGAGGGAAGAAAATAAACCAGCTCTTCTTCCTCGTATTTGCTCTTGAGCTTGACACCCAGACCTCACTACGCTTGGCCTAGTCACAGGATGCATTTTACAGCACAGGGAAGCATGCCATTGGTTTATGGGGTGTATGCAGCGGGGAGCTTTCCGGAGGGGCCCCACTGCCCCACTTCTCAGTTATGCACATTCTCAGTTATCAGGACCCCTTTCTAACCAAGGCATTATCACAAAAAGGGATAGCAGAGGATTCAACTGTTATAATTTGGCAAGATGAATTAATAATTTCTTGATAGGGCCCCCATCAGCTCAGAAAGGACATCCCACAAAGAGTTTAACTATATAATGGCCCTATGTACTTTCAACGTGGCAACCTGGATTGGAGTTTGTCCCTTTCTTGCCACATTTGAAGCAAGGTTTCAAGAAAGGACCAGCACAGCCTCATGTTTTACAGCTGGACAGTCCCCCAAACTTTGACCTCAGTGAGCTAGACTATGCTAGGTTTCAAGAGGCTGAGGGTACTAAAGTCCACTGGTCACTTGCTCTGAAAGGATGAGATTTTCACACCTCATTCCACTTCAGCACAAATTTATATCCCACCTCAACTCCACAGCCTATTCTATATTTTCTCTGTCAGTCTACCAATTACAAAACTTCTTCATACTATTTTATGTCTTAGTAAATCAAAGCTGCCCAGATGTGGTGATATAAGTGGCCCAAGGTTGTTCTATGCAAGTACTAGTGTTTTCTGTCTGTAATGGAAAGTTTTGGAAAGCATGGTAGTAAAGAATCATTTGATTGGAAAAAGTAGAATTCGCTCAAACTTGCTTTAGCCAAAAAAAAAGAAAAGAAAGAAAGAAAATAGAGAGGGATTTATTGAAAGATCATGGAGGTGTCTCATAAAACAAACAACACGGGGTGTGGGGGAGGTGCGGGGGGGGGGCAGACTGGAACTCAGAAAGAATGAGAACTAGAAAATTCTCTCTCTCTCCCCAATAGATCTTCTCTGTTCCACTTGCTTATTAAACCAAACATAGCTGCCTCAATTAAAATTTATATAACTTCCCACTTCCAGAAATACTAGGGTTTCTGAGCCCCATCCCATCATAATTTCAAAATCCTGAGACAATTTAATTGACTGAGTGTGACTTGGGTGGTCACTCTAGCCATTTGTTGTTGTTCAGTCACCAAGTCATGTCAGACTCTTTGCAGCTTCATGGATGCAGCACACCAGGCCTCCCTGTCCCTCACCATCCTTGGGAGTTTGCCCAACTTCATGTCCATTGAATCGGTGATGCCACCCAACCACCTCATCCTCTGTAACCCTCTTCTCTTTCTGCCCTCAATTTTTCCCAGCATTAGGGTCTTTTCCAATGAGCTGGCCCTTTGCATCAGGTGGCCAAAGTATTGGGGCTTCCCTATCAGTCCTTCCAATGAGTATTCAGAGTTGATTTCCATTAGGATTGATTGGTTTGATCTCCTTGCTGTCCAAGAGACTCTCAAGAGTCTTCTCCAGCAACACAGTTCAAAAGCATCAATTCTTTGGCTCTCTGCCTTCTTTACAGTCCAACTCTCATGGATTACTTTAACTACATGGATTTTTGTCCACAAACTGATGTCTTTGCTTTTTAGGTATGTCATAAACCTAAAACACTGCTTAGGTTTGTCATAACTTTCCTTGTCTTCTAATTTCATGGTTGCAGTCACCATTCACAGTGATTTTAGAGCCCAAAGAGAGGAAATCTGTCACTGCTTCCCCCTTTTCCCTTCTATTTGCCATTAAGTGATGGGACTGGATGCCATGATCTTAGTTTTTTTAATATTGAGTTTTAAGCCAGCTTTTTCACTCTCCTCTTTCACCCTCATCAAAAGGCTCTTTAGTTCCTCTTCGCTTTCTGCCATTAGAGTGGTGTCATCTGCATATCTGTGGTATTTCTCCCAGCAATCTTGATTCCAGCTTGCAATTCATCCAGCCCAACATTTCACATGATATGCTCTGCCTATAAGCTAAATAAACAGGGTGACAATATACAGCCTTGCCATACTCCTTTCTCAATTTTGAACCAGTCAATTGTTCCATATAAGGTTCTAACTGTTGCTTCTTTACCCGTATTCAAGTTTTCCAGGAGACAGGTAAGATGGTCTGATATTCCCATCTCTTTAAGAATTTTCCACAGTTTGTTATGACCCACACAGTCAAAGGCTTTAGCGTAGTCAATGATGTTTTAGCGTAGAAATAGATGTTTTTCTGGAATCCCCCAGCTTTCTCTATGATCCAGCAAACGTTGGCAATTTGATCTCTGCTTCCTCTGCCTTTTCTAAACCTAGTTTGTACACCTGGAAGTTCTCGACCCAAGTACTGCTAAAGCCCAGCTTGAAGGATTTGAGCATAACCTTACTAGAGTGGGAAGTGAGCACAGTTGTTCCAGGAGTTTATACATTCTTTAGTACTACCCGTGTTGGGAACTGGAGTGAAGATGGACCTTTTCCAGTCCTGTGGCCACTGCTGAGTTTTCCAAACTCGTTGACATATTGACTGCAACACTTTAATAGAATCATCTTTTAGGATCTGAAATAGCTTTGCTGGAGTTCTACCACCTCCACTGGCTTTACTGGCAGCAGTGCTTCCTAAGGCCCACTTGATTTCACACTCAAAGATACCTGGCTCTAGGTGAGTGACCACACCATGATGGTTATTAAGACCTTTTTCGTACAGTTCTTCTGAGTATTCTTGCCATCTCTTCTTGATCTCTTCTGCTTCTATTAGGTCTTTACCATTTCTGTCCTTATTGTGCCCATCTTTGCAAGAAATGTTCCTTTAATATCTCCAGTATTCTTGAAGAAATCTCTAGTCTTTCCCTTCTGTTGTTTTCCTCTATTTCTTTGCATTCTCCACTGAAGAAGGCCTTCTTGTCTCTTCTTGCTATTCTCTGGAACTCTGCATTAGGTTGGGTATACCTTTAACGTTCTCCCTTGCTTTTCACTTCTCTTCTTTCCTCAGCTATTTGTAAGCCCTCCTCAGACAACCACTTTGCCTCCTTGCATTTCTTTTTCTTTAGGATGGTTTTGATCAGTGTCTCCTGTACAATATTATGAACCTCTGTCCATAGTTTTTCAGGCACTCTGTCCACCAGATCTAATCCCTTGAATCAACTCTAGCCATGCCTGGTGCAAAATGCAATGACAAGGGTCATAGCGTTTCATAGCCCACTAACCTCCTACTGGGGTGATGAAAGGAGACCAAAGGGGTTAGACAGGCCTGGGTAGGGCAGATAAGGGCTTCTCTGGTAGCTCCTCTGGTAAAGAATCCGCCTACAATGCAGAAGACTCCTATCCCTGGAGAAGGGATAGGCTATCCACTCCAGTATTCTTGGGTTTCCCTGGTGGCTCAGATCGTAAAGAATCTGCCTGTAATGTGGGAGACCTGCGTTCAATCCCTGGGTGTGGGAAGATCCCCTGGAGGACAGCATGGCAACCCACTCCAATATTCTTGCCTGGAGAATCCCCACAGACAGAGGAGCCTGGTGGGCTACAGCCCATGTGGTCACAAGGAGTCAGATACTACTGAGCACTAAGCGGCAACAGGGCAGATAAACTGACCCATTGGTCTACCATGAAGATGCAGGAACATACAAGATAAGGCCCCCTCCTGGGCCTCAGTAAACTCACCAGGGCAAAAGCTCCCATGTGAAGTATGTAGGGAGAGAACCACTGGCCTTCCCAAGGAACTCCTCCATGATTGCCCAAGAGGTGCATTCAGTTTTTAAGACCCCAGCTATCCTACTTGTGTCAATGGAGAGTGAAAAGAGGACAATAGCATTTGTCTTAGAAACCCTCTGCTGGAGGTAGGTGAGGATTAAGATTGATATTTTGATGACATCAGTAGTAGAGTATCCAACAACATGAGTATTTCCATGTGGGAGAATGTGTTGAAATTCCTTTTGATTTGTCTTGATCCTCTGAATCTCCTCTTTGATTGGATCACAACCCTGACATTCACAGGCAGGGTCAAGCATCTTTTGTGGGAGGAGTGGAAAATGTCTCGATTCGTTTTTTTAATGATTTATTTATTTGGCTGTGCTGGGTCTTAGTTGCAGCATGTGGGATCTAGTTCCCTGACCAGGGATCAAACTGAGCCCCCTGCCTTGGGAACACAGAGTCTTAACCACTGGGCCACCAGGAAAGTCCCAATGCCTGTATTCTTTCCAAAGAGGTTGCTGCAACAATGTCACAGGGGTAACTCCAAGATCTAAGTTCACAGGAAATGAGTGGAAACTATAGAGAAATTCATCAAAGAAAATAATCTCCCCATGAAGTATGTATCCCAGATACCCGGCATCACAATCAGCTGAGGTGTTTGCTAAAATATAGATTCTCTAATATAATATTATAAATCAACTATATACTAATATAAATACAAATTAAGTTCTTTTTAAAAAGTAGATTCCTGGTCTGGCCGCAGATCTGGCTCCTATGAAACCAAGCAGGACCCTGGGGCTCCTGGGTACAGAAGCCTTTCTGTATCCCTGGTTTCTTAGTTTGTAAGAAATATGCTTCAGCCTCCTTGACCATCCCTGATTATTCGCATAGTTTCTAAGCAGCAAAAGGAGGGGCTGCAGAGACAAGGGAGGAGCAGCCAAGAAGCAATAGCGTGGCCTTGGGGCACAGTCCTGGTTCTACCTCAAGGAGTACACAAACAACTATCTTTGACCTCTTCCACAGAACTAAATGGCAACCTACTCCAGTATTCTTGCCTGGAGTATCCCATGGATGGAGGAGCCTGGTGGGATACAGTCCACAGGGTTGCAAAGAGTCGGACATGACTGAGAAACTTCACTTCACAGAACTAAAAGTCCCAAGTAATGGAAGATGTTAACTTCTTGACGAAGCTTTCTTCATTTCAGAGAGAAGGTCACAGTTTGATAACCTCAGGAACCACAGAAGCTCATAAAGAGAGCTGAGGCCAGATTAAAGACATGCAGGCCCTGCACACGCCCTGATCCTCATCTGCTAACACATTTTTGAACCATTTATAAAACTTCTCATCAAATGCCCCTTCAGTTGGGAGACACAGCTTTGAAGGCATTAATTCGCCATGTCCCCCTTTGGCTGGCAAAGCAATACAGTTATTCTTTTCTTCAGTTCAGTTCAGTCACTCAGTTGTATCTAACTCTTTGAGACCCTATGGACTGCAGCACACCAGGCTTCCCTGTCCATCACCAGCTCCCAGAGCTTACTCAAATTCATGTCCATCGAGTTGGTGATGCTATCCAACCATCTCATCCTTTGCCATCCCCTTCTTCCCCTGCCTTCAATGCTACCCAGCATCAGGGTCTTTTCCAATGAGTCAGTTTTTCTCATCAGGTGGCCAAAGTATTGGAGTTTCAGCTTCAACATCAGTCCTTCCAATGAAGATTCAGGACTGATTACCTTTAGGATGGACTAGTTGGATCTCCCTGCAGTCCAAGGGGCTCTCAAATCTTCTCCAACAACACAGTTCAAAAGCATCAGTTCTTCAACACTCAGCTTGCTTTATGGTCCAACTCTCACATCCATAGATGACTACTGGAAAAACCATAGCTTTGACTAGATAGACCTTTGTTGGCAAAGTAATGTCTCTGCTTTTTAATATTCTGTCTAGGTTGATCATAGCTTTTCTTCCAAGGAGCAAGCGTCTTTAAATTTCATGACTGCAGTCACCATCTGCAGTGATTTTGGAGCCCCCAAAAATAAAGTCTGACACTGTTTCCACTGTTTCCCCATCTATTCGCCATGAAGTGATGGGGCCGGATGCCATGATCTTAGTCATCTTTCTATATGTTGAATTTTAAGCCAACTTTTTCACTCTTCTCTTTCACTTTCATCAAGAGGCTCTTTAGTTCTTTGCTTTCTGCCATAAGGATGGTGTCATCTGCGTATCTGAGGTTATTGATATTTCTCCCGGCAATCTTGATTCCGGCTTGTGCTTCATCCAGCCCAGCATTTCACATGATGTATTCTGTACTGGGCTTCCCTGGTGGCTCAGACAGGAGACCTGGGTTCGATCCCTGGGTTGGGAAAATCCCCTGGAGAAGGGAATGGCAACCCACTCCAGTATTCGTCCCTAGAAAATTCCATGGACAGAGAAATCTGGCAGGCTACAGTCCATGGGGTCACAAAGAGTCAGAAACAATTGAGGGACTTTCACACACACACACACTCTGCATATAAGTTAAATAAGCAGGGTGACAATATACAGCCTTGATGTACTCCTTTCCCGATTTGGAACAAGTCTGTTGTTCCATGTCCAGTTCCATGTCTAATTGTTGCTTCCTAACCTGCATACAGATTTTTAAGGGGGCAGGTAAGGTGATCTGGTATTCCCCTCTCTTTCAGAATTTTCCAGTTTGTTGTGATCCACACAGTCAAAGGCTTTGGCATAGTCAATAAAGCAGAAGCAGATGTTTTTCTGGAACTCTCCTGCTTTTTTCAATGATCCAACAGATATTGGCAATTTGATCTCTGGTTCCTCTGCCTTTTCTAAATCCAGCTTGAACATCTGGAAGTTCATGGTTCACGTACTGTTGGAGCCTGGCTTGGAGAATTTTAAGCATTACTTTGCTAGTGTAATTTGAGCATTACTTTGCTAGAGATGAGTGCAATTGTGTGGTAGTTTGAGCATTCTTTGGCATTGCCTTTCTTTGGGATTGGAATGAAAACTGACCTTTTCCAGTCCTGTGGCCACTGCTGAGATTTCCCAATTTGCTGGCATATTGAGGCAGTATTTCACAGCATCATCTTTTAGGATTTAAAATAGCCAAGTGGAATTCCACCACCTCTACTAGCTTTGTTTGTAGTGATGCTTCCTAAGGCCCACTTGACCTCACATTCTACTTTATCCAAAACTCTATCTCTGAAATTTAACTTGGCTTCAGGACACAGAGGCCAAGTTTCAGCATCACCTTAAGTAGGGCAGGGCATCTGGATTTTAACAACCTCCCTGAGTGAGACTGATGTTCACTAATGTTTAGGAACCCCTGTCCTAGAATTTGACAGTAGAGCTCCTTGGAATGAGCCAACTTGCACCAACATTCAAGGTCTCATACCCATTCAAGAATGTGATAAAAGCAATGATATCTCTTCCCAGAAACATGTATATGAGTATCTACACACAAAAGATGTGTGTCTTTCAAAGGCTTCATGAAAACTCTTCTGCAAACCCAGAATAAGACCCCCTGCACTGGAGAATATAAAGACCTGAAACGTCTTAAAGAGACAAGGAAAACTGTAACGAACAGCTTAAGGAACTGGATCAGTGAAGGGAGCTAGTTACACAAATTCATTAAGATTCTAAATTCAGGAAGGTTTGGTCCCAACCCTAGCTTGGTCATTTACCAACTATGTGACATCAGTCAAATTAATCTCACTAGGACTCAGTTTCTTCATCTGTTCAATGCGAAGACAGTATCTCTTAACAAGATTGAAAAGAATTTTAAATGAGATGATATATCTGAAACACTTAGCATAATAACTGATGTGTAGTTGACGATAAAGAAGATATATCAATGGGTAGATAGGTCAATAGGTCAGTAAATGATCAGGTTTTCTCCTACAAATTCCCAGCAGGACTACACTTACAGAGATAAGATGACTGTGAGGACACCTCCTCGAATCTCAACTGTCTGTCCTCCATTGTAGGGGCAACATTTTCATTGGAAAGACTTTCCTCACCATTGATACAAAAACTAGCTTGCAAATGTGATGAGCACAGAAGGAACAAAGACTGTGGATAAGAAAATGTGATAAAAGCACAGAACCGGAGAAAACAGAACAAACAAAAGAATGTAAGTCTTTATAACTTTAGAGATGAAGAAGACCCCAGGGCTCAGCGGACAAGTCCATTACTAATAAAACCTTCTGATCAACCTTTTCTCTATATCTCTGTACCTTTTGCCAAAGATGACATTCACTTTGATGTTGCAAAGCCTTAGTTTGCTTTTTGTGTTTTCTCTCTTCATAAATGAATGTTAGGTCATCCTTTTGTACAGGCAAATTGTTCTGACAAAGCATTATAAGTAATGAAAATATAAACAAATTCTCCCAACTCTAAATTTCTCTTTCTACTCAAATGTTTGATACAAGTAATTTAAGGACAATGGAATTCCTCAAGTGCAGAGGAGAACAGAGTTCATTCTTCCACTGGCAGAGGGAAAGAACTGTCTCCTTGCTCGGCCTGGGGGACAGGAGTCACCACGCTCTAGTGAGGGCAAGGCCCTCATTGTCCCTCTTTCCAGACAGCTTGGGACTGAAGCCAAAAGCTGACTCCTCTTTCCTGAAAGTCTTGTTAGGAAACATCGGGGCTGTGCTTCCAGCTGCCCCACTGTCTCCTGAGACCTTTGAGCCTCTAGCAACTAAATTCCAGGCTTTTGAGGGGACAGAGCCAGGGGGAGGGGCTGAAGGGCCAGAGCCCAGGCAGGACACTCTGTAACAATGACAATGGGTGACGGATCATGTCCCACATGACTGTTTTCGCTGGCGCCACATGGGCATGCCTTGCAGGTGCTACCCGAAAACTGGGTTCACCTCCTGATGGGTGTCAAGCTGAAAGACACAACTAAGCCAAAGACTGGGAGAAGGAAAGATTTATTATTTGCAGCAAGTAAGGAATACACCGCTTCCCAGGTGGCACTAGTGGTAAAAAAACTGCCTGCCTATGCAGGAGATGTAGGAGATATGGGTTTGATCCCTGGGTTGGGAAGATCCCCTGGAGGAGGGCATGGAAACCCATTCCAGTATTCTTGCCTGGAGAATCCATGGACATAGGAGCCTGGTGGGCTACACTCCATAGAGCTGCAAAGAGTTGGACACAACTGAAGTGACTGAACACACACACAAGGAGAACACAGTCTCTTTCCCAAAGCAATGTCTCCCTAGTAACAAAATTGTGGAACTTTTCAGCTAAGAGTACATGCATATTCATGAAGGGGTTTGAGTGGTGTGTACATATTTATGAAGGGGATTGAATAGGAGAATGAAGTATAATTGGGCCAAGTCTACAAGTGCCCAAGCTCCAGTTGATTGAAGTTATGAGAGTCCACAGCAGCAGAATCTTTTGGTTGTCATCCAGTCGCTCAGACATGTCCAGCTCTTTGCGACCCCATGGGCTACAGCACGCCAGGCTACCCTGTCCTTCCCTATCTCCTGGAGTTTGCTCAAACATGGACATGAGTCCATTGAGTCACTGATGCCATCCAACTGTCTCATCCTCTGTCGCCCCCCTTCTTTTGCTTTCAGTCTTTCCCAGAATCAGGATCTTTTCCAATGAGTCAGCTCTTCGCATCAGGTGGCCAAAGTATTACAGCTTTAGATTCAGCATCAGTCCTTCCAATGAATATTCAGGGTTGATTTCCCTTAGGATTGACTGGTTTACTCTCCTTGCTGTCCAAGGGACTCTCAAGAGTCTTTTCCAGCACCACAGTTTAAAAATCAATGCTTTGGCACTCAGCCTTCTTTATGGTATAACTCTTAAATCAATATTCAACTACTGGAAAAAATTTGACTATACTACTTTGACTATGTGGATCTTTATTGGCAAAATAATGTCTCTGCTTTTTAATACACTGTTTAGTTTTCGCGTAGCTTTTCTTCCAAAGAGCAAGTGTCTTTTAATCTCATGACTGCAGTCAGCATCCACTGTGATTTTGGAGCCCAAGAAAATAAAGTCTGTCACTGTTTCCATCATTTCCACATCTATTTACCATGAAGTGATAGGACCAGATGCCATGATCTTAGTTTTTTGAATGTTGACTTTTAAGCCAGCTTTTTCACTTTCTTCTTTCACCTTCACCAAGCAACTCTTCAGTTCCTCTTTGGCTTCTGCCATAAGGGTGGTGTCATCTGCATATTTGAGGTTATTGATATTTCTCCTGGCAATCTTGATTCCAGCTTGAGCTTAAATCAGCCTAGCATTTCACATGGTGAACTCTGCTGATAAGTTAAATAAGCAGGGTGACAATATACAGCCTTAATGTACTCCTTTCCCAATTTGGAACCAGTCTGCTGTGTCTGATTCTAACTGTTCCTTCTTGACCTGCATACAGATTTCTCAGGATGCAGGGGAGGTGGTCTGATATTTCCATCTCTTGAAGAATTTTCCACAGTTTGTTGTGATCTACATAGTCAAAGGCTTTAGCATAGTCAATGAAACAGAAGTAAATGTTTTCCTATCGTCTTTTAGGTTCCAGTTGATCTGGTGGTTGAGTACTTGAGGCAGGTTTAAATTCTCCAAAAGAGTTCAAGAAAATGTTTTGGGCTAATTTTTAACATTGAAACAGAACCAGGAGTCTTTACAACTGATTTCTTATCTTTGCTATTGTTACTTTGGGCTTCCCTGGTGGCTCAGTAGTAAAGAATCAGCTTGCCAATGCAGGAGACGCAAGAGATGTGAGTTTGATCCCTGGGTTGAAAAGATCCCCTGCAGAAGGAAATGGAACTCATTCTATTATTCTTGCTTAGGAAATCCCATGAACAGAGGAGCTTGGCAGGCTGCAGTCCACAGGGTCACAAAAGAGTTGGAGAGGATTTAACAACTAAGCAACAACAAAAAATTGTTACATATTTTGCCTGATAACATTCATTTGTTCTTTTCTGCCCTTGTTGTTGTTTTAGTGATAAATTGACTTCCACTAAACCTTGAGCCTCAGTATATGCTCACTGTAACACATCAGCAAGCTAGATGAAACACAAAGACACCATGACAGCTCCAAGGCAGACCATAAAGTGGGCAATGGCCCAATTCCTAGAAATCCCCTTCCCTAAAATAGCTGCAATACTCCTCCTACTCATTAGCCATGAAATTACTCACCCCTATGAAAACTGACAACCTCGTACCCTAGGAGCAGTCTCACATTCTGAGCTGACCCATGCTCTGTGCGTGGGGTGTGTTTCTCTCTAAACAAATCCACTTCTTACCTGTCACTGTGTCTTTCACTGAATTCTTTCTGCAACAAGACATCAAGAACCTGAGCTTCATTAAGTCCTAAGATCAGCTGTGTGATCTCCAGTAAAAGAACATGGATTCAAGCCCCAATCCAAACAGGTCAGCTGTGGGTGGTAGATGCTCTAAGTTTCAGGGCTTTCCAGTGAGCTGCTGAGAAATGTTCCTGGTGTCAATATTTTTCAAGGAGAAAAGTCAGTCAAATATATAGTGCGCTGCTGACCTCCAAGCCTATGGGGTAATTTATTAACTCATTTAAAACACATGAGGTCATTTATTAACTTATTTAAAATATAATGAGCTCATTGTTCATGCCAGGTGCTGGGTTAGATGCTGCAGGGGCCAAGATGATTAAGATATGGCTTCTACTCACATCTTGGGAAGATGGAAACTTAAGAGCTTTACTTCAAGACAATGAAGTAAAGGTTGCAATTCTTAGGCAAAAAAGAACTCGATAGTTCACAGAATCTAAGAAAGACTAAAAAGTAAACCATGGCCTAGGCAGGGACGTCTCACAGACAGTTGGAACCTGCAATTGAACACTGTCAGAATTGTCTCCCTCTCTCTTCTCTGCTTCTGCCTGTATGTCCAACTTATTCTCTCAATAAAGACCAGTCCTAGGAGAAACAGGTAAGTTTGCCCCTGGAGTACAAAATGAAGCAGGGCAAAGGCTAACAGTGTTTTGCCAAGAGAACACACTGGTCATAGCAAACATCCTGTCAACCTGGTGGTTCAGTGGTTAAGAATCGGCCTGCCAATGCAGGGGACATGGGTGCAACCCCTGGTCAGGCAACTAAGATCCCACTCGCTGTAGGGCAACTAAGCTCATCCGCAGTTACTGAGCCTGCACTCTAGAGCCATGTCCGCATGTAGAGCCTTCTCTTGTGTTGTTGGAAGTGGGTGTTTGCTCTGACCAGTGTGTTCTCTTGGCAAAACACTGTTAGCCTTTGCCCTGCTTCATTTTGTACTCCAAGGGCAAACTTACCTGCTGCTCCAGGTTTCTCTTGACTTCTTACTTTTGCATTTCAATCCCCTGTGATGAAAAAGACATTATTTTTGGTGTTAGTTCTAGAAAGGCTTGTAGGTCTTCATAGAACCGTCTGACGTCAGCTTCTTTGGGATTAGTGGTTGACTTGGATTCCTGGGATGTTAATGGTTTGCCTTGGAAACAAACTGAGATCATTCTGTCATTTTTGAGATTGCACCCAAGTACTGCATTTTGTACTCTTTTGTTGACTGTGAGGGCTGCTCCATTTCTTCTAAGGGATTCTTGCCCACAGTGTAGATATAATCATCGTCTGAATTAAATTTGTCCATTCCCGTCCATTTCAGCTCACTGATTCCTAACTGCCTTGCCATCTCCTGCTTCACCACATTCAATTTACCTTGATTCATGGATCTAACATTCCAGGTTCTTAAGCAGTAATGTTCTTTACAGCATTGAACTTCACTTTCACCGCCAGACACATCCACCACTGGGCATCATTTTTGCTTTGGCTCAGCCTCTTCATTTCTCCTGGAGCTATTTCTGCACTCTTCCACAGTAGCATATTGGACACCTACTGACCTAGTGGGGTCATCTTTTCAGTGTCCTATCTTTTTGCCTTTTCATACTGTTTGGGGTTCTCAAGGCAAGAATACTGAAGTGGTTTGCCATTCCCTTCTCCAGTGACCAGGTTTTGTCAGAACTCTCTACCATGACCCATCCATCTTGGGTGGCCCTACACGGCCTGGCTCATAGCTTCATTGAGTTACACAAGACTGTGATCCATGTGATCATTTTGGTTCATTTTCTGTGACTGTGGCTTTCATTCTGGAGGCCATGGGATTGTAGTCTTGCTTCTTCTGTCTGCCCTCAATGGATGAGGATAAGAGGCTTGTGCAAGCTTCCTGGTGGGAGGCACAAGCTGTGGGGAAAACTGGGTCTTCCTCTAGTGGGCAGGGACATGCGTAGTAAAACTTTAATTCAATTTTCTGCTGATGGGTGGGGCTGTGCTCCCTGCCTGTTAGTTGTTTGGCCTGAGGTGGCCTAGTCCTAGACCCTGCAGTCTCTATGGTAAGGCCCCAGGCTCTGTGGCAGGGCTAAGGGCAACCTCCTCCAAGAAGACTTATGCCTCCAAGCACTTCTGCTGCCAGAGCCCTGTCCCTGAAAAAGGCCGCTGTCAACCCACGCCTCTGCAGGAGGCCCTCAGACACCACAGGCAGGGCTGCTCAGTCTCTCATGGGGTCACTGCTCCCGTCCCTTGGTCCTGGGGCACGCAAGGTTTTGTATGGCATGCTGCTCATCAACTCATCAACTTATGGAGAGGGAGTGGTCAAATTAAATGCTGCATGTAAAACACTCAAAACAGTAATGGATACACGGAAAGATCACAGTCGAGGTTGGCTGTGTTATTTACATACATAGGATACAAATTCAGCTGCTGTAACAAAGGTCACAATAAGAGTGACTTCACCAAGAGAGAGCTCTAGAATAAGCAGTCCAGGACTAAATTTGGCAGCTTCACAGAGCAGGACAGGCTCATCCTACTTTGTCACTCTGCCATCCTCAACATGTGGCTTCCATCTCAAGATCTAAGCCAATTCCTCCAGCTCCAGCCATCACAGCTACATTCTGGTCAGAGTGAAGTGGGGAAAGGAATGTGGAGTATATGCCTTTCCCTTTAGGATACTACCCTGAAGTGGCACACATTCCTTCTACTCACATTCCACTGGCTAAAACTTCATCCTAAAGCCACAGCTCGGACCAAGGGAAGCTGGAAGATGTGATCTGGAGCTGACAAACCAGGTACCTCATGAGTTGGCATAAGAACTCTTGAAATTCTGAGTTTAATTACTAAAAGAAGGGATGGATACATTTTTAGGGACAATCAGCAAAAACAAGACTGGGAGCTGACTGTGGCTCAGATCATGAACTCCTGATTACAAAATTCAGACTTAAATTGAAGAAAGTAGGGGAAATCACTAGACCATTCAGGTATGACCTAAATCAAATCCCTATGATTATGCAGTAGAAGTGACAAATAGATTCAAGGGATTAGATCTGATAAAAAGAGTGCATGAAGAACTATGGATGGAGGTTCGTGACATTGTACAAGGAGGCAGTGATCAAGACCATCCCCAAGAAAAAGAAATTCAGAAAGGCAAAATGGTTGTCTGAGGAAGCCTTACAAATAGCTGAGAAAAGAAGAGAAGTTAAAGGCAAAGGAGAAAAGGAACGATATACCTATTTGAATACAGAGTTCCAAAGAATAGCAAGGGTAAATAAGAAAGCCTTCCTCACCGATCAATTCAAAGAAATAGAGGAAAACAATAGAATGGGAAAGACTTCAAGAAAAGTCTTCAAGAAAATTCAAGATACCAAGGGAACACTTCATGTAAAGATGAGCACAATAAAGGACAGAGTGGTACGGACCCAACAGAAGCAGAAGATATTAAGAAGAAGAGGCAAGAATACACAGAAGAACTATACAAAAAAGATCTTTATGATCCAGATAAAACAATGATGTGATCACTCACCTAGAGCCAGACATCCTGAAATGCGAAGTCAAGTGGGCCTTAGGAAGCATCACTACAAACAAAGGTCATGGAGGTGATGGAATTCCAATTGAACTATTTCAAATGCTTAAAGATGATGCTGTGAAAGTGCTATACTCAGTATGCCAGCAAATCTGGAAAAGGTCAGCTTTCATTCCAATCCCAAAGAAAGGCAATGCCAAAGGATGTTCAAATTACCACACAATTGCACTCATCTCACATGCTAGCAAAGTAATGCTCAAAATCATCCAAGCCAGGATTCAACAGTGCGTGAACCATGAACTTCCAGATATTTAAGCTGGATTTAGAAAAGGCGGAGGAACCAGAGATCAAATTGCCAACATCCACTGGATCATGGAAAAAGCAAGAGAGTTCCAGAAAAACATCTACTTCTACTTTATTGACTACGCCAAAGCCTTTAACTGTGTGGATCACAACAAACTATGGAAAATTCTAAAAGAGATGGGAATACCAGACCACTTTACCTGCTTCCTGAGAAATCTGTATGCAGGTCAAGAAGCAATAGTAAGAACCAGACATGACAACAGACTGGTTCCAAACTGGGAAAGGAGTACTTCAAGGCTATATATTGTCTTCTTGCTTATTTACTTTATATGCACAGTACATCATGCAAAATGCCAGGCTAGATGAAGCACAAGCTGGAATCAAGATTGCCGGGAGAAATATCAATAACCTCAGATATGCAGATGACACCATCCTTATGGCAGAAAGTGAAGAGGAACTGAAGAGTCTCTTGATGAAAGTAAAAGAGGAGGGGAAAACTGGCTTAAAACTCAACATTCAAAAAACTAAGATCATGGTATCTGGTCCCATCACTTCATGGCAAATAGATGGGGAAACAACAGAAACAGTGACAGACTTTATTTTTCAGGGTTCCAAAGTCACTGCAGATGTGACTGCAGCCATAAAATTAAGATGCTTGCTCCTTGGAAGAAAAGCTATGACCCACCTAGACAGCATATTATAAAGAGAGACATTACTTTACTGACAAAGGTCCATCTAGTCAAAGAATGGTTTTTCCAGTAGTCATGTATGGATGTGAGAGCTGGACTATAAAGAAAGCTGAGTGCTTGGAGAATTGATGCTTTTGAACTGTCGTGTTGGAGAAGACTCTTGAGAATCCCTTGGACTGCAAGGAGATCCAATCAGTTCATCCTAAAGGAAATCAGTCCTGAATATTCAATGGGAGGACTGATGCTGAAGCTGAAACTCCAATAGTTTGTCCACCTGATGCAAAGAACTGACTCACTGGAAAAACCCTGATGCTGGGAAAAATTGAAGTCAGGAGGAAAAGGGGACGTCAGCGGATAAGATGGTTGGATGCCATCACCAACTCGATGGACATGAATTTGAGTAAACTCTGGAAGCTGGTGATGGACAGGGAAGCCTGGCGTGCTGCAGTCCATGGGGTCGCAAAGAGCCAGACGTGACTGAGCGACTGAACTGAACTTAGGGACCATAATCATGCTTTGATATGCAATTGTTTCTTCTGTTGCATTTCACAGAGTCAGAACTTCCCAGAGTTAGTTCCTGCAAATTCTCTGATCTCTAAAGGTAAAATAGAATTGCGGGAGAGCTTGGGGGTAGTTCTACAGGGACAGAGCACTGTGCTGGGGGTTGGGGGAGGTTGCAGTATTCCCTCCCACTCCACCGTGCTCTTCTTGTCTCAGCCTTTGACCACTGAGCTTCTGAATATGCCTCCTTTCCCACACACCCCACCCTCTTTTGTTCCCCAATTCAGCTGACTCATGTCCAGACTTCTTTCTCTCTCTCTCTTTTTTTTGAATTTCATTGTTTCTTTTTCTTCCAGTTTTGTTGGGATATAGATGACATACAGCACTATGTAAGTTTAAGGTATAGAGCATACTAATCTGACTTACATACATTATGAAATGATTATCACAATAAGTTTAGTGAACATCCTTCATCTCAAATAGACACAAGATTAAAGAAATAAAAAAAAAACATATTTTTCCTTGTAATGAAAACTCTTAGGATTTCCTCTTTTAAATTTCATATATAGCATACAACAGTGTTAATCATATCTATCATGTTGTACATTGCATCACTATTGTGTATTTATCTCCCTCTTTTTAAATTTATTTATTTTTTAACTGAAGGATAATTGCTTTACAAAATTTTGTTGTTTTCTGTCAAACCTCAACATGAATCAGCCATAGGTATACATATGTCCCCTCACTTTTGAACCTCCCTCCCATCTCCCTCCCCTTCTCACCCCTCTAGGTTGATACAGAGCCCCTGTTTGAGTTTCCTGAGACGTACAGCAAATTCTGGTTGGCTATCTATCTTATATCTATATGGTAAGTGAAAGAGGAGAGTGAAAAAATTCGCTTAAAAAAAACCCTAAATTCATGGCATCCAGTCCCATCACTTCATGGCAAATAGATGGAGAAACAGTGGAAACAGTGGCAGACTTTATTCTTCTGGGCTTCAAAATCACTGCAGATGGTCACTACAGCCAGGAAATTAAAAGATGCTTACTCCTTGGAAGGAAAGTTATGACCAACCTAGACAGCATATTAAAAAGCAGAGACATTACTTTGCTAACAAAGGTCCGTCTAATCAAGGCTATGGTTTTTCCAGTGGTCATGTATGGATGTGAGAGTTGGACTATAAAAGCAGCTGAGCGCCAAAGAATTGATTCTTTTGAACTGTGGTGTTGGAGTCCCTTGGACTGCAAGGAGATCCAACCAGTCCATCCTAAAGGAAATCAGTTCTGAATTTTCATTGGAAGGACTGATGTTGAAGCTGAAACTCCAATACTTTGGCCACCTGATGCGAAGAACTGACTCATTGGAAAAGACCCTGATGCTGGGAAAGACTGAAGGCGGGAGAAGACGAGAACGACAGAGGATGAGATAGTTGGATGGCATCACTGACTCAGTAGACATGAGTTTGAGCAGACTCCATGAGTTGAGCAGACTCCAGGCAGGGCGTGCTGCTGTCCATGGGGTCACAAAGAGTCAGACATGACTGAGCTACTGAACTGAACTAAACTGAATATATGTTTCCATGTTACTCTCTCCATACATGTCACCCTCTCCTCCCCTCTCCCCATGTCCGTAAGTCTATTCTCTATGTCTGTTTCTCCATTGCTGCCCTGCAAATAAATTCTTAAGTTCCATTTTTCTAGATTCCATACATATGCGTTAATATATGATATTTATCTTTCTCTTTCTGATTCACTTCACTCTGTATAATAGGCTCTAGGTTCATCCACCTCATTAGAACTGACTCAAATGGGTTCCTTTTGAGTCACTAGCTTAGTGATATTCCATTGTGTATATGTACCACAACTTCTTTATCCATTCATCTGTCGATGGACATCTAGGTTGCTTCCATGTTCTAGCTATTGCGAATGATGCTGCAATGAACAATGGGATACATGTGTCTTTTTCAACTTTGGTTCCTCAGAGTATATGCCTAGGAGTGGGATTGCTGGGTCATATTGTGGCTTTATTCCTAATTTTTTAAGGAATCTCCATACCATCTTCCATAGTGGCTGTATCAATTTACATTCCCACCAAGAGTGCAAGAGTGTTCCCTTTTCTCCACACCCTCTCCAGCATTTATTGTTTGTAGACTTTTGGATGATGGCCATTCTGACCGGTGTGAGGTGATATCTCATGGCAGTTTAGATTTGCGTTTTTCTAATAATGAGTGATGTTGAGCATCTTTTCGTGTGTTTGTTAGGCATCTGTGTGTCTTCTTTGGAGAAATGTCTGTTTAGGTCTTTTGCCCATTTTTTGATTGGGTTGTTTGTTTTTCTGGTATTGAGTTGTATGAGCTGCTTGTATATTTTGGAAATTAGTCTTTTGTCAGTTGTTTCATTTGCTATTATTTTCCTCCATTCCGAGGGTTGTCTTTTCACCTTGCTTATAGTTTCCTTTGTTGTGCAAAATCTTTTAAGTTTTATCAGGCCCCACTTGTTTACTTTTGTTTTTATTTCCATTACTCTAGGAGGTGGGTCATAGAGGATCTTGCTTTGATTTATTTCATCGAGTATTCTGCCTATGTTTTCCTCTAAGAGTTTTAAAGTTTCTGGTCTTCCCTTTAGGTCTTAAATCCATTCTGAGTTTATCTTTGTGTATGGTGTTAGGAAGTGTTCTAATTTCATTCTTTTACAGGCAGCTGCCCAGTTTTCCCAGCACCATTCATTGAAGAGGCTGTTTTTGCCCCATTGTATATTCTTGCCTCCTTTGTCAAAAACAAGGTACCCATAGGTGCATGAGTTTATTTCTGGGTTTTCTGTCTTGTTCCATTGTATCTTGTTCCATCTTGTGTCGGTATCATACTGTCTTGATGACTGTAGCTTTGTAGTATAACCTGAAGTCAGGAAGGTTGATTCCTCCAGCTTGATTCTTCTTTCTCAAGATTACTTTGGCTATTCGGGGTCTTTTGTGTTTCCATATGAATTGTGAAATTTTTTGTTCTAGTTCTGTGAAAAATGCCATTGGTAATTTGATAGGGATCGCATTGAATCTATAGCTAGCATTTGGTAGCATAGTCATTTTCACAATATTGATTCTTCCTACCCAGGAACATGGAATAGCTCTTCATCTGTTAATATCTTTGATTTCTTTCATCAGTGTCTTATAATTTCCTGTGCACAGTTCTTTTGTCTCCTCAGGTAAATTTATTCCTAGATATTTTATTCTTTTTGTTGCTATGGTGAAAGGGATTGATTCCTTAATTTCTCTTTCTGATTTTTCATTGTTAGTATATAGGAATGCAAGTGATTTCTGTGTATCGATTCTGTGTATCCTGTGACTTTGCTAAATTCACTGATTAGCTCTAGTGATTTTCTGATACTATCTTTAGGGTTTTCTATGTATGGTATCATGTCATCTACAAACAGTGGAAGCTTTGCTTCTTTTCTGATCTGGATTCCTTTTATTTCTTTTTCTTCTCTGATTGCTGTAGCAAGGACTTCCAAAACTACGTTGAGTAATAGTGGTGAAAATGGACACCCTTGTCTTGTTCCTGATCTTAAGGGGAATGCTTTCAGTTTTTCCCCATCGAGACTAGTGTTTGCTGTTAGGTTTATCATGCATGGCCTTTACTGTGTTGAGGTAAGTTCCTTCTATGCCCATTTTTTGAGGAGTTTTAATCATAAATGGATGTTGATCTTTGTCAAAGGCTTTTTCTACATCTGTTGAGATAATCATGTGGTTTATTTCTTTCCATTTATTAATATGGTATATCACATTGATTGATTTGTGTATAGTGAAGAATCCTTGCATCCCTGGAGTAAACCCAACTTGATCATGGTGTATGAGCTTTTTAGCTGTTTGCTAAAATTTTGTTAGAGATTTTTGTACCCACGTTCAACAGTGACATTGGACTGGTAGCTTTCTTTTTGTGTGTTGTCTTTGTCTGGTTTTGGTGTCAGGGTGATGGTGACCTCGTAGAATGAGTTCAGAAGTGTTACTTCCTCTGCAATTTTTTGAAAGCGTTTTAGAAGGATGGGCATTAGATCTTCTCTAAATGTTTGATAGAATTCTCCTGTGAAGCCATGTAGTTTTGGGCTTTTGTTTTGGGGGAAATTTTTGATCACAGCTTCAATTTCAGTGCTTGTAATTGGATTGTTCATAATTTCTATTTCTTCCTGGTTCAGTCTTGGAATATTGAACTTTTCTAAGAATCTGTCCGTTTCTTCCATGTTATCCATTTTCCTGTCATATAGTTGTTCATAAGTCTCTTATAATCCTTTGTATTTCTGCGTTGTCTGTTGTAACCCCTCCTTTTTCATTTCTAATTTTGTTGATTTGATTCTTCTCTCTTTTTTTCTAGGTGAGTCTGGCTAAAGGCTTGTCAATTTTGTTTATCTTCTCAAGGAACCAGCTTTTTTTAAATTAATCTTTGCTATTGTTTCTTTCATTTCTTTTTCATTTATTTCTGCTCAGATGTTTATCATTTCTTTCCTTCTGCTAATTTTTGAGGTTTTTTTGTTGTTGTTCTTCTTCTTCTTTTTACAGTCGTTTTAGGTGTAAAGTTAGGTTGTCTATTCTATATTTTTCTTATTTCTTGTGGTAGGATTGTATTGCTATAAACTTCCATCTTAGAATTGCTTTTGCTGCATCCCATAGGTTTTGAGTTGTCATATTTTCACTGTCATTTGTTTCTAGAAATTTTTTGATTTCCCTTTTGATTTCTTCAGTAACCTGTTGGTTATTTAGAAACTGAGATGATCCTCAGTTCTTTTCATTCCTTTCATTCTTTTCACTTTATTCTGCTCTTCAGAAATGTTTAATCTCCATGTTTTTGTGTTTTTTACCGTTTTTTCTTATAATTGGTATTTAGTCTCATAGCATTGTGGTTGGGAAACATGCTTGACACAATTTCAGTTTTCTTAAATTTACTGAGGTTTGATTTGTGACCCAAGATGTCATCTTTCCTGAAGAATGTTCCTTGTGCACTTGACAAGAAGGTGGATTCTTCTGCATTTGGATGGAATGTCCTGAAGATATCAGGGAGATCCATCTCATCTAACGTATCATTTAAGACTGTGTTTCCTTATTAATTTTCTGTTTTGATGACCTGTCCATTGGTGTGAGTGGGGTGTTAAAGTCTCCTACTATTACTGTGTTACTGTCAATTTCTCCTTTTATGTCTGTTAGTGTTTGTCTTATGTATTGAGTGCTCCTATGTTATGTGCATAGATATTTACAATTGTCGTTTCTTCCTTTTGGATTGATCCCTTGGTCGTTATGCAGTGTCCTTCCTTATCTCTTGTAATATTGTTTATTTTAAGGTCTATTTTGTCTGATATGAGGATTGCTACTCCAGCTTTCTTTTGCTTTCCATTTCCATGGAATATATTTTTCCATCCTTTCACTTTCAGTCTATATGTGTCTTGAGGTCTGAAGTGGGTTTCTTGTAGACAGCATATATATGGGTCTTGTTTTTGTATCCATTCAGCCAGTCTGTGTCTTTTGGTTGGAGCATTTAATCCATTTACATTTAAAGTAATTATTGATGTATATGTTCCTATTGCCATTTTCTTAATTGATTGATGTTTGATTTTGTAGATCTTTTTCTTCTCTTGTATTTCTTGACTATATAAGTCCCTTTAACATTTGTTGTAAAGCTGGTTTGGTGATACTGAGTTCTCTGAACTTCTCTTGTCTGAAAAGCTTTAAATTTCTCCATCAATTTTGAATGAGATCTTTGCCAGGTAGAGTAATCTTGATTGTAGTTTTTTCTTTCAGTAGTTTTTTCTTTCAGTACTTTAAATATATCCTGCCATTCCCTTCTGGCCTGCAGAGTTTCTGCTGAAAGATCAGCTGTTAAACATATGGGGTTTCCCTTGTATGTTACTTTTTGCTTTTCCCTTGCTGCTTTTAATATTCTTCTTTGTGTTTAGTCTTTGTTAGTTTGATTACTGTGTGTCTTGGCGTGTTTCTCCTTGGGATAAACCCAAGTGTTTATCCTGTATGGGACTCTTTGCACCTCTTGGACTTGATTGACTATTTCCTTTCCCATGTTGGAGAAATTTTCAACTATAATCTATTCAATTTTTCTCATACCCTTTCTTTTTCTCTTCTTCTTCTGGGACCCCTATAATTCAAATGGTGGTGCATTTGATATTGTCCCAGAGGTCTGTGAGATGATCCTCAGTTCTTTTCATTCTTTTTACTTTATTCTGCTCTCCAGAAGTTATTTCTACCATTTTATCTTCCAGCTCACTGATTCATTCTTCTGCTTCAGACATTCTGCTGTTGATTTCTTCTAGAGTATTTTTAATTTCAGTAGTTGTTTTGTTTGTCTCTGTATGTTTATTCTTTAATTCTTCTAGGTCTTTGTTAATTAACTCTTGCATTTTCTCCAATCTGTTTTCAAGGTTTTTTAAATCATCTTTACTATCATTATTCTGAACTCTTTTTCAGGTAGTTTGTCTATTTCTTCTTCATTTATTTCGACTTCTGTATTTCTAGTTTATTCCTTCATTTGTGCAGTATTTCTCTGACTTTTCATTGTGTGTGTTTTTTTTTTTTTTTCCATCTTACTGTGTTTGAGGTATCCTTTTCCCAGGCTTCAAGGTTGAATTTTTTCTTTCTTTTGGTTTCTGCCTTCATAAGGTTGGTGAAGTGGTTTGTGTAAGCTTCATTTAGGGTGAGATTTGTGCTGAGTTATTTTTTGTTTTTTTTTTTTGTTTTTTTTTCCTCTGATGGGCAAGGCTGCATGAGGTGGTACTCCTGTCTGCTGATGACTGGGTTTGTATTTTTGTCTTGTTTGTTGTTTAGATGAGGCGTCCTGCACAGGGTGTTACTGGTGATTGAGTGATGCTGGGTCTTATATTCCAGTGGTTTTCTTTGTGGGAGTTCTCACTATTTGATACTCCCTAGGGTTAATTCTCTGGTAGTCTAGAGTCTTGGAGTCAGTGCTCCCACTCCAAGGCTCAGGGTTTGATCTCTGGTCAGGAATAAAGATTCCACAAGTTGTTTGTTATGGTATTAAGTGAGATTAAAACAAATACCCAAAGACAAGAAACCAAAGATGAACCCTAGACAAATGGCAGTTACAAAATCAGGCAAATAATAATTAAAATAATGGAATATACACATATACATATACACACCAAAATCAAAACAGTCCAACAAAAATAAAGTACAATAGATTGACCAGGTGAACAAAGGAAACCGAAGATGATACCCACCAGTTAAGAATGGAGCTAACTGAAGCACAAGCTCGAAAACAAAACTAAAGCAAGGTGCCAGGTGGGGAACAAAGCAGTGAAAACAAAACTGATAAATACATTGAGAGAAAAGAAAAGAAAGAATAGATATGTAAAGTTAAGTAGAGGTAGATAAAGAAGACTTATATACATTAAAGATTAACTAAAAGGACATAAGAACAGTAGGAAAAACAAAGGAATAAATGTAGAAAAAATAATAATAGGTTTTTTAAAAAATAAAATTAAAAAAAGAGAAAAAAAGAAAGAAAGAGGAAAAAAAAAGGAAAACTCCATAGAACTGCAAAAGCCCAATGCAGAGGTTTGTAACAACACTAAAAAGTGAGATTGAAAAAAAAAACAAAACCTCAAAACCTTAATTAGATTTCATGGTGCCAATAAAATCGATGACTACAACAGAGGGGGATAAAAAGAAAAGAAAAATCCAAAAGAAACTACAGAACAAGTCAAAACATAAGAATAATAAATGTTTCTCTTGAGACACTGCCATCAGGGTACTTTCCCTCACTGGGAGTCACAGTCCACCTTACCTCCCTAGGATGCCCTCCAACACTGTTCTTATCTCTGGACCTGCTATAGGGGAAGCTCAGATTCTAATCTGGTCCTAATTCTGTGCGTTCTTGCCTCCAGTGTCCACAGCTATCAGAACTAGTGTGTTTTCTTTTGTGGGAACTCTCAATGGCCTTTTATATATTCCATAGAGACAGAGTCTGCCTAGTTGATTGTATGGATTTAATGTGCAGCTTGTACAGCTGGTGGGAAGGTTTTGGGTCTTCTTCCTTAGCCACACCACTCCTGGGTTTCAATCGTGGTTTTATTTCCACCTCTGCTTGTGGGTCGTCCACTGGGGTTTGCTCCCAGTGCTGCCTTGGAGGACTTGGGTTTGCCCCTATGAGGGCCAGGTGTGGAGGTTGTGCAGCTGTTTGGGTCGCAGTGGGTCTGGCAGCACCAGGTACTCAGGGAAGTTGGCTGCTAGGGCAGCAGGAAATACAGTGCTCTAGGAGGGTATGGCAACAGTAGTGGCCAATACGCTTCAGTATTCTTGCCTAGAGAACCCCCCCTCCCTGACAGAGAAGCCTGGCAGGCCACAGTCTACAGGGCCATAAAGGGTTGGATATGACCAAAGCGATCCTGCGCACATAGACACAAGACTTTTTGCCTGTGGCAGCTCTGCCCCGTGAGAGGTGAGCGTGAAGGTGGTCCAGCTGCTTGGCTTGTGGGGACCCTGGCGGTGCCAAGTGTTCAGGGACACAGACTGCCTCTGACACAGGAGTTATGGCCCTATCAGAGTCTGTTTTCGAGCCTCTTGTAGCTGGCGGTCAGAAGGCCTCTTTGGCCAGTCTTTCTCCATTGCTCCACCCATTCAGGCACTTAGAGGGCTCCCTTGCCTGGGGTCCTTCTCTGTTGTTCGTGTGTCAGGCACATAGAGGGGCCCCCCTGGCTGAGGTCCTACTCTGTAGATCGGTGCATTAGGCACTTAAAGGAGCACCCTGGGTGTGGTCCTGCTTTGTAGTTCAATGCGTCAGTGTTTGATGGGCCAGCCTTTCTGCTGTTCAGCTGCTGACGCTGGCGTGTGGGGAGAGAGAGGCTATGGTGATGACCTCACCCCTTATGGGTGACTCAGCAGTATCACCTTGCTTCCATGGCTGCCTGACTTTCCTCCACAGGCATTTCCCACCAAAATCTCCTTTCTCACATCCCTTCAGTCCATCTCTCCACAGACAACAGCAGCCCTTGCCCTGGGATTGCTCCACAATCCCTAAACTCCAGCTCCCAACCGCTGGGCTTTTCAGGGGACCAGCGTTCCTGTCCAGTGTATGTATGGCTGCTGCAAGGACTGTCTGATTCTCATTCCATTTAAGCTGCCACAGATCAGTTGTTTCACTCTCAGTCTTAAATGTTTCTCCTCTGACCCAGACAGTTGTCCCGATGTGGGGACTGGACCCCTGCTTCAGTTCCCCCACCCACCAAGGGCAGGTCCAGTCTTACTAACACTCCTGTTTTTCCCCCTGGTTCCTTCATCTTACCAAGTTTTACCTGGGTCTATGTATTCTTTTCCACTGGTCAGGTCCTCCTGTCCACTCTCAGCTGGTGCTCTGCATGCACTTCTGTGTCTGGAGGTGTATTCCTGATGTATCAGTGGGGAGAGATGTACTCCATGTCCACCTACTCCTCCGCCATCTTGTTCTCCTCTCTCTCTCTCTCTTTTTTTTTTTTTTTTTTTGACCACACTAAAAAGTTTGTGAGATCTTAGGTCCAAACCACTCCAGTATTCTTGCCTGGAGAATCCCAGGGACAGGGGAGCCTGGTGGGCTGCCGTCTATGGGGTCACACAGAGTTGGACATGACTGAAGCGACTTAGTAGCAGCAGCAGCAGGTCCAAACCAGGGATTAAAGCTGGGCCCTGACTGTAGAAGTGTGGAGTCCTAACCACCGGGGAATTCCCTGAATTTATCTTATATCTGGGAGTTTGTACCTTTTGACTGCCTTCAATCAATTCTCCTCTCCCCACCTCTGGTAACCACAAATCTGATCTCTTTTTCTATAAATTTGCTCGTTTTTGAAGTGTAATTGACCTACAATTACACTTTGTTCCTGGTACGTGACATAATAAGTCAGTATTACTGTACATTTCAGAATGATTTCCATGTAAGTCTCCTTTCTATTCCCACACTACGTGTTCCCAGTCCCACCAAAGTGCTAGAGAATCCAGGAGTCCAAAATGGCAACCCAGATATTCCAAAGGTAATATTGCAATTGCCCCTTGGAAAGAGACCATTTCCTTAGCTACTGAGACATGAAAACTGGAATCCCCAGCAGTTGGCCCCAGAGGATCCCCCAGAGACAGAGCGCCCTCCTCATCACAGTCACACACACTTCCTTCCTCTTACACAGGATGAAGGAAGACAGAACGAGGGAGCATTGAGCTGGGCCCCCACATGTTTTGAGAGACAGCTGGCCTTACATAGAGCAAATCACTCCCTTTTGGCCTTCCTTCCTGGCCCAGGACAGTGACCACTTCATCGTACACATTTCCCTTCCATAGTCACCCCCTCCCAATACCTCAGCACCCGCTAACAAAGTCTTCCCTGCCCCTAGCAGGCCTTCTTCCTGCTGAAGTATACCCCCGCTTTCTGGCTGGAGCCAGCCAGGGCTGAGTGACCCTTCTTCCCAAGCCATGCCTTCTTAATATCCCTCTGAAAGAAGAAAGCTAACAACCCTTGTTCAGCTTTGGTGAGCTGGCCCTGCTTTTTCCAGTCACAAGGACAGTCTGAGACTAAATTTTCCATCCAGGGAGAAAGGCGGGAGTCACGGCAAGCTAGGGAGAAGGCGGGTAGCAAGGGGTGGCCACATGGCTCGTCCACCTCCTGCTTTCTTTGGTTTGAATTAGTAGGTGCCTCAAGCAACAAAAGATGCAGCCTAGTTCTGAGAGGCCAGGCACAGCTTGCGGAGAAAGGCAGAAAGAGAACACATTTCCATTTAATGGAAAACAGATTTGGGAGGTGGGAAATGAGAATTACAGAGGAATGAAACCCCAGAGATCCCAGCAGAGCACCTGGCAGCCTGCCCAGCAGGACCTCCCACAACGGCCTGCCCACCATCCCACCCAGTTCCTCTTCCGCAGGGTTGCATCTCCTGATGCACAGCCCTCTCGCTCTGCATTTTCCATCCAACTCTCTCCAGGGCTCTGTGAGGCGGGCTGATAGGAATCACCAGCCTACTAGGTCAAGGAGAATCCTAAGATTCTGACAGATTATATGGTTGTTCAAGATCAGCAGCAAAAGGGAGAAAGAGCACTGGGGGTTTGAGATGTATCTACAATGATGGCATTATCCGGTCCCTCCAGCCTGCAAGGGATTTGCAAGTATTTTCTTAATTTATGCATCAGTACAAACTCTTTGCCTATATTTCAGTTTAATCACTCAGTTGTGTACAAGTCTGTGACCCCGTGGACAGCAGCACGCCAGGGTTCCCTGTCCATCACCAACTCCTGGAGCTTACTCAAACTCATGTCCATCGCATTGGTGATGCTATCCAACCATCTCATCTTCTGTTGTCCCCCTCTTCTCACACCTTCAATCTTTCCCAGCATCAGGGTCTTTTCCAATGAGTCAGCTCTTCACATCAGGTGGCCAAAGTATTGGAGTTTCAGCTTCAACATCAGTCCTTCCAGTGAATATTCAGGACTGATTTCTTTTAGGATGGACTGGTTGGATGTCTTTGCTGTCCAAGGGACTCTCAAGAGTCTTCTCCAACACCACAGTTCAAAAGCATCAATTCTTCGGTGCTCAGCTTTCTTTATAGTCCAACTCTCACATCCGTACATGACCACGGGAAAAACCATAGCTTTGACTAAATGGACCTTTGTTGGTAAAGTAATGTCTCTGTTTTTTAATATGCTGTCCAGGTTGGTCATAGCTTTTCTTCCAAGGAGCAAGTGTCTTTAATTTCATGGCTGCAGTCACCCTCTGCAGTGATTTTGGAGCCCAGAAAAATAAAGTCTATCACTGTTTCCATTGTTTCTCAATCTATTTGCCATGAAGTGATGGGACCAGATGTCATGATCTTAGTTTTCTGAATGTTGAGTTTTAAGCCAACTTTTTCACTCTCCTCTTTCACTTTCATCAAGAGGCTTTTTAGTTCTTCTTTGCTTTCTGCTGTAAGGGTGGTGTCATCTGCATATCTGAAGTTATTGATATTTCTCCCAGCAAACTTGATTCCAGCTTGTGCTTCATCCAGCATGGCATTTCACATGATGTACTCTGCATATAAGTTAAATAAGCAGGGTGACAATATACAGCCTTGATGTATTCCTTTTCCGATTTGGAACCAGTATGTTGTTCCATGTCCAGTTCTAACTGTTGCTTCTTGACCTGCAGACAGATTTCTCAGGAGGAAGGTCAGGTGCAAACACCCTCTTCCAACAACACAAGAGAAGACTCTACACACGGACATCACCAGATGGTCAACACTGAAATCAGATTGATTACATTCTTTGAAGCCAAAGATGGAGAAGCTCTATATGGTCAGCAAAAACAAGACAGGGAGCTGACTGTGGCTCAGACCATGAATACCTTATTGCCAAAATCAGACTTAAATTGAAGAAAGTAGGGAAAACCACTAGATCATTCAGATATGACCTAAATCAAATCCGTTACAATTATACAGTGGAAGTGAGAAATAGATTCAAGAGATTAGATCTGATAGAGTGCCTGAAGAACTACGGATGGAGGTTCGTGACATTGTACACGAGGCAGTGATCAAGACCATCCCCAAGAAAAAGAAATGCAAAAAGGCAAAATGGTTGTATGAGGAGGTCTTACAAATAGCTGAGAAAAGAAGAGAAGCTAAAGGCAAAGGAGAAAAGGAAAGATATACCCATTTGAATACAGAGTTCCAAAGAATAGCAAGGAGAGATAAGAAAGACTTCCTCAGTGATCAGTGCAAAGAAATAGAGGAAAACAATAAAATGGGAAAGACTAGAGATCTCTTCAAGAAAATTAGAGATACCAAGGGAACATTTCATGCAAAGATGAGCACAATAAAAGACAGAAATGGTATGGACCTAGCAGAAGCAGAAGATATTAAGAAGAGGTGGCAAGAATACACAGAAGAACTATACAAAAAAGATCTTTATGACCCAGATAACCATGATGGTGTGATCACTCTCCTAGAGCCAGACATGCTGGAATGCAAAGTCAAGTGGGCCTTAGGAGGCACCACTACAAAGAAAGGTCGTGGAGGTGATGGAATTCCAGTTGAGCTATTTCAAATTCTAAACAATGATGCTGTAAAAGTGCTGCTCTCAATATGCCAGCAAATTTGGAAAACTCGGCTGTGGCCACAGGACTGGAAAAGGTCAGTTTTCATTCCAATCCCAAAGAAGGCAATGTCAAAGAATTTTCAAACTACCGCACAATTACACTCGTCTCACATGCTAGTAAAGTAATGCTCAAAATTCTCCAAGCCAGGATTCAACAGTACGTGAACCATGAACTTCCAGAGATGTTCAAGCTGGATTTAGAAAAGGCAGAGGAACCAGAGATCAAATTGCCAACATCTTTTGGATCATTGAAAAAGCAAGAGAGTTCCAGAAAAACATCTACTTTTGCTTTATTGCCTATATTTAGATGTAATGAAATAACTTTGTCTTTTTTAAAACTGAGATTTTTTTTTTTTTTAAGGTAGCTGAAGGTTACCTATTCATGTATCATGCATAGAAAGCTGTATGGAGAATTACACAATTACACAAACTATCCTACAACCTCACAGGAGCCCAGAGAAAATTCATCTTTCTTTTTTTAACCACTTGGAGAGAGTATCCCATCCTCAGTTTAGAAGATGAGTAAACCTCGCCCTCTTCCCCAGACAATTGTACTCTATGTGTTTGTTGCTATTAAGAGAAGCATTCCTGGACTTCCTTGATGGTGCAGTGGACAAGTACCCACCTGCCAATGCAGGGGACATCGGTTCAATCTGTGGCCCAGGAAGAGTCCACATACCATGGAGCAACTAAGCCCATGCACCACAACCACTGAGCTTATGTGCTGCAGCTGCTGAAGCCCACATACCTAGAGGCTGTGCTCCCCAACGAGAGAAGCCACCACATGACAAGCCTGCACGCTGCAACGACTCACGAGAAGCCTGCGCACTGCAACGAAGGGTAGCCCTGCTCCCCACGACTAGAGAAAGCCCGCGCACAGAAACAAGACCCGGCGCTGCCAAAAATAAACAAATAAATAAACATTTCTTTTAAAAAAAGAAAGAGAGAAGCACTGGTCCTAATACAGCAATCAAGGAAATCAACCAGACATATTAAGAAAATGCAAACCAGGATTTTCATCTGCAAGACATGTAATGGCTCCTCTTCTTTTTAGCCCCTCTGCATTTATTCGCTTTCAGTGTCTGCATGTGGGGGCCAACTAGGAGCCAGGCACTGTGCTGGGTGCAAGGGCTGAAAACTTGAGTAAGACCTTGCTCCTGACCACTAAAGGATGAGATGGAGAAAGTGATCATAGCCATATAAGATAGTAGACAAAATTATGTACCAATGATGTGGGAACCCAGAGGAGAGGCACTTGGCCCAGGAACTGGACTGGGAGTTCATGGAAGATTTCCAGGAGAAAAAAAATAAATAAACAACTGAGCAGGGTCTTGAAGGATGAGTGAGAATTTGGGGAAGGGATTGCAGGAGGTGGGGTGCAGAGTCTACCAGAATCAGGAACAGCATGAAGATGGCATAGAGGCATGAAATAGCATGCAGGAGATGAGCCTGGAGATTTGGGCAGGGATGAAGTTGAGGAGGGACTGCTAAGAGTTTGCCTGTTATCCTGTAGGCAATGGTGTTTTTAAGATGAAGAGTGGTTTGGTCACCTTGAACATGGATGTTCCTGGTTGCACCCAGGGCCTAGCAGGCTGGAGGGAGGGAGGCTGTGAGGAGGTTGAGGGAAACATCCAGAAAGAGATGAAGGGCACTGTCAATTGGAGTAAAGATGAGAAAGCAGGTCTGAGAAACATCTTCATGTGTGTGTGTGTATGCATGTGTGTGTGTGTGTACGCATGTGCGTGTGTGTGTGTGTGTGTGTGTGCGTGTGTGTGTGTGTGTATGAGCATGCATGCGCGCACTCAGTCATGTCCAACTCTGCAACCTCATGGACTTGTTAGGTAGGTAGAATAGGGAAAAGGAGTCCAAAATGGCGGTGGCTAAAAGACAAGGAAGGTCAAAGGAAGGTCCGAGGACCAGACTGAAGACTTCAGGCAGAACAAACCGAACAAACAGCACTCCTGGCTAAGCCCAATTTGCATAGAGCAGGCCCAGGTGGAGGAAAAAACATATAAAAGGAGGAGCCAAAGTGCTTTCTCACGGACTCTCTCTCCCGTGTGCGTGCGCTCTTTTTTCTCTCTCTCTCTCTCTCTCTCTCACTCTCCTGCTATCTTCTAAATAAAATGGAGCTGTAACACTGATTTGCCTAAGAGCTGTAGCACGGTTTGTCCAAGACCCGAGAGCTATGACGCGCCGAGGGCTTTAACGTCCGTTGCTCCAAATCTTTGTTGTGATGAGACAAAGAACCGAGGAACATACACTCACGTGACAGACTGTAGCCTGCCGGGCTCCTCTGTCCTAAAGGTTAATTAATCAATATCATATGGACAGGAGGGCAACCGTAAGGAGAAGGGAAAGTGTCGCCTACAAACAGGGTTCCGCGGACTCCCCTGGTGGTCCAGAGGCTCAGACCCCACTCTCACAATGCGGGGGACCCAGGTTTGATCCCTGGTCAAGGAACAGACCCCACATGCTTCAACGAAGAGTTCAAGTGGTGCAACTAAAGATCCTACGTGCCACTGCTGAAGCTCCCTCGTGCCTCACATAACTAGAACTGCTACAGCCAAACAAATGTTAAAAAAACAAAAACTGGGTTGGCCTCTTGGTTGAACCAAAAAATACAACCGAGCCAAAGATTGGGAGAAGGAAGGATTTATCACTTGCAGCAAGTCAGGGGGACACTGGGTATCTTTCCCAAAGTAACGTCTCCTGGAACTGCAAAATGAGGGAAGTTTTAAGCGAAGAGTACTTGCGTTTTCATGAAGGGGCTTCAACAGAGAACTGAATAAATGTTGACAGAGACCAAGCTTTAGGTGACTCAAGTCAGAAAAGGTTAATATCATCATTCCTTCCTTCACCTGGGTGGGGCATTAGTCCCTGCCGAGCTCAAATTTGCATACCTGCTTGTTAGGTAATTCCCTTGAGGAGGAAGTAAGACTAGGTTTATCCCTAAACTATTGTTTCTTTTTTTAAAACTTTTTAAGTCAAGTGATCTACTTATCTATTCTGTTTCTTTCTTCCTTTTTAACTGAAGTGAAGAGGAAAAGTTAAAATTTTACGTCATCTCCTTCTGCCTCTAACTCAGCTTGCCCCTTGCAAAGTCTAGATCATGTAGGTCACGTAGTCTCAGAAAGTGGGGGCTGGCAATACTAGGAACTGGAGTTTATCTCACTCAACCCTTGTCCTGCTCTTTGCAGTCTCCCAGCCACTGCAAACCTGCTTAATCATGCCTGTCCAAGCCAGGCACCCCCCTCCCCATCTTGACTGGGGTTCCCGCGCGCGCGCAACCCCTTAGTTTAAAGCAGCCTATTAACAGCTAGTGTTGCCCACTACAGTCTGTCTATATAAACTCTGTAATCCCTTTGTTCGGGGCTCAGAACTTGGAGTGTTAACTCCTCTGGTCCCGCTGGTGTAATAAACCTGAGTTCTCCAACTCTCCGAGTGTGGTGCTTGGTTTCTCGAGTACTGGTTTCTGCGGCAGAAGGACAGTTGATTTATAATGCTGTGCTAGTTTCTGGTGTACAGCAAAGTGGTTCAGTTATATGTATATATTCTTTTTCATAGTCTTTTTCAAGTTATTACACTATATTAAATATAGTTCCTATGCTACGTGGTAGGAACTTGCTGTTTATCTGAACAATTGTTTCCTGACTGCTTTTCCTTTGTTTCTGCACTCCCTTACTTCCCTTAGTAGTAGCATTAGCAACTCAGTGGCGTCCAGTTCCGGGGGACCCCATGGACTGTAGCCCTCCAGGCTCCTCTATCCATGGAATTCTCCAGGCAAGAACACTGGAGTGGGTAGCCATTCCCTTCTCCAGAGGATCTTCCTGGCCCAGGCATCGAAGCTGGGTCTCCTGCATCGCAGGCAGATTCTTTACCATCTGAGCCAGCCTATTAAGATCATTAATTATTAAGACCTGTTCAAAGGCAAGCATTGTGGCCAGGCTTAGATTACAAAATGGCTTAGGCCAAAAATGGCTTCTCTTTCATTAAGAAAGCCATGTCTGGTTCCCTTTCTCAAAGGACCACCCCCCTATCTGCTTACAAAAGAGGACACAGAGGGGCCAGGGCACCTCTGAAGTTACTGTAAACGTTCTCTAGGTTGGAATGATCTGCAAGCAGAGAGGATAAGACTGTGAGATGGAGACCAAAGCAGGGCAGAATCCCTCCTCCTCATCCTCCTCCTCCCCCTGCTCCTCCTTCCCCACCCCCTCCTCCTCCTCCTTCTTTTGAATGGCTAAATAGAGTTGTTAGGGGGCCCCTCAGGCTGAGGAGCTTCCTCTGATTAGAAACTCTGGAACTCCAGCTGCATTCAAGCTCAGGCAACATCCTGCAGTCTCTTAAGGATTTAATTCAATTCAACAAATGCTTATTGAACAACTACTCCTCATAAGGGAAAGGGGAAGAAAGGAGATCTAACAATTATCCAGTACTTATATTGTGTTAGTAGAGTGTTAAGTGTATTTACAAGTAATCTAATCTCCAGTCACAGTCCCCTCAGCCCTGAGAGTCTGGGTCATTTAGCTCCAGGGCCCTGAGAGGTCAAGCAATTTGTCCAAGTGTTGAGGGGTAGTGCCTGGATGCAAACCCGGAAGTATTGCTCTAAGATACGTTCCTCTGTGAACCCAGGAGATTGCAAGTGACTGATACACAAACTATTTTAAGCAAAAAGGGAATGCACTGGCTTATTTAACTAAAAAGCACATGAGTCAGCTGGCTCCAGGCACAAACGATGCTGTCAGCTCTCCTTTGCACTTGCTCATAAATGAATAAATCTGTCTCCCATTTCTGTTTGTCCTGGCTCATATGTAATGGCAAAGCATGATAGTTTAGGGGTCCCACAGACTGGATTCAAATCCTGGCCCCACTATCTAACTAGCTGGTAGACTGAAAACAAGTTGCTTAACTTCTCACTACCCTCGTTTCCTCGTCTGTAAAATGGATGTAATAATAGTATCTGCCTCATGGTTCTTGTGAAAAGCAAATGAGATCATCCACACAAGTGTGCTTGGAATAGTGTCTGGTGTAAATTCAGCTCCAAACATGCCAGCTATTATTGTTCCCGTCTCTGCTTCTTTTGAGGCAGGCATCATTCTCTCTTGCAGTTTCCTCCATGTAGGCCAGAGAGTTGGCCACAGAAAGACCAATCTGCATCTTCCCCACAGCTTCTGGTCTTAGGAGAAGAAAGACCTTTCTCCACGCATACATGTAGCAAATCTCAAGGTAGGCTCTTTGGTTCTTAGGTCATGTGCCATCTCTAATGCTGGAAGTGGAGTATTTTCATTGGTTAGCCTGTATCTTCCGCCCAACTTTGTGGAGCACCATAATGAACAGTCCACTTTGAGTCCTACTTTGATCATATAGACATAGAAGGAGGATCCCTTAAAAGATGGGATACTGTGAAGACAAAATAACATCTGTCCACTATTCTTTGCTGGGTGCTGTTATGAAGGGACGTGACAAGAAGATGGGGGAGGTACAGCCTCCTCTCCATGAAAACTTACATCAAACTAGGGAAGACGAGGCAAAGACATGCATAACAATACTAGAAGGCCAGAGGTTATGGGCCAAATGAGGTTAGTGCCCTCATAGAAGAGACCCAGGGACACTCCCATGCCCGCCTTCTGTTATGTGAGGTTTACAGCTAAATAGCTCCACCTGGGAATCAGGAAGTAGACTCTTATCACACACAAAATATGCCAACACCGTGATTTTGGACTTCCCAGTCTCCAGACCTGTGAGAAATAAATTTAGTTGTTTAAGTCATCCACACTATGGAATTTCTGTTGTAGCAACCTGAATGGACTAAAATAGCAGACTGTGAGAAACTCCATAAGAGAAGGACAACCGAGACTCTCTGCAAATTTCAGGAAAGAGGAGATCACATCTGGTTGGGTGAATCAGCACAAGTCCTATAAAGGAGACAGTGTTTAAGCTTGCCTGTGAAGTATGGGTGGAATGCTGATACATGGGAATGGTGCCCATTCAACATGGACAGTCTTTCGGGGGGGACATGGCTGCCTAGGCTGATAGTATAAGGTGTAAAAAGTAATTTTGAAAGGGTAAGGCTGGAAAGCTGAGCTGGCAACCAAAACAAAAAAGTGGACCAATGGCAAGAATTATTAGATCAGAAGTCTAGAAAAGAAACAACTCTACACAGACATTGAATTGCTGAGATTGAGAGCAGAGGGTGCATCATGTGGAAGAGGATTGTGAGTCAGATACTAAGGTCATTTGGAAAGTCCTGGAGTCATGAGCATCATCAGTCAAGATGGGGAGAAGCCAGGAAAAGCAGATGGCCAGATGGCAAAAAATTTTAAAGAAGAGTCTTAATTCTTGATCCTGAATGCCCTCCAGAGACTTCTACATGACTCATGTGAGTTCCAGTTAATCCAAGAGAGACTGGCTTTCTAGAGATAATGTTATATCCATAAGCATGAAATGATTCATTTGCTAATTCACGTATTCACTAATGCACTTATATTTGATGGGCACTGAGTTGGGATCCAAGGCATGAATAAATGAGACTTGGTCCCTGACCTCAAGGAGCTTACTACCTCTTTGTTTATACCTGCTGGTCACACACTGTAAGCTGATTATCCGCTAAATTGTTGGTTCCCCAGTGGACTGGGCATTCCAGTCAGTAAATGTTTTTGACTGATTAATGGTATCTGTATCCTCAGCCTCCACTTGGACTGAGACACTGTAACTAGATAATTTCATTTCCATTATGCACTGTCTTGCGCAGAGCCTGGAAGTCATGATAGGAAGCAAGGGACCTGAGCCCTCTTCATGAGACAAGCAGCAGCTGTCATTGAAAACTGCCTGTAAAGATTTGGTTCTGTCTGAGGAAAAGTTCAATTTCACGTGGGAAGAGGAAGGGAAAGGATTACCCAAGGAGAAGTTCACAGCAGAAGAGGATCCAGATGGCCCTGTGAAAGGAGTTAGTAGCGAAGCTGAGATGGAAGAGACAGGGAAAGGGGAGTAGCCCCGGAGGGTGGTAACTACCATGAAGAGACAGAGGCCAGAGGAAACGGTCTGCGCTTAAGGCAGGTGAGAGGAATTCAGGAGGCAACAGGTTAGGAGCGGACAAGAGAGGAGAGGGAGGGGGAGGGGCTGAGTGGGAGGTACACGCAGGAGAGTAAAAATGACCAAGAGCTTTTTGGACTTTCCACCCAGGAAGAAGTGAATCTATTTCTATTCCAGTTGCATCTGGGCTGGCCTGTGAATGTGTTGCACATGTGAATTGCAGAAGTGATGCTATGCCAGTGCCAGGCTTAGACTTTAAGAAGGCTGGGGTCTTCCTCCATGGTCGCCTAGAGCCCTGAAAAGATCTCCCTTTAACCCTGATCATCCACAGTCCTAACCAGCCTGTCACCATGGAGATCTCACCATCTGTCAGTGCTGAGCCGAACAGGTTATCATAGACCCCCAAAATGGTAAACTCTTCTCCCACCTTCCCACCGCCCCCAGTTACCCAGAACTGCTGACCTTTCCTGAGAGTAATTTTTAAATACTTTGGAAACACCTCACAGAAGTTTTTCTTGCATCCTAGTTGGAAACCCACTCAGTTCTGCACTTGCCCCTGGTGTCCCATTGAATTTTCTCAGTGTAGCCTGAATCTGCTTGGCTTTCCTCCCTTAGACCTTAACCCATCCTTGAACAGGTATCTGCATGGTAGGATCCCCCAGATCAGTCCTGGGGCCCACATTTCAGAGGTGACTGACCATGGGCTACACTTTTGTCCTATTTATTCTGTGCTCCAGCCTGGTTGCCATGAATGCTGCCTCCCTTAAGTTCCAGTTGGTGCCCCAATTACTATTGCAGGCCTTTAGTCTTCATTTATCTCTTTTCTCTTTCTCGGTTCATTCATGGTCTGGATCTTCTCAAGGGAGCCCTAATCCCTCTCGGGGACCCTATGTCTTCAGTGACAAATATTCTAGAAATGGGTACATTGAAATTGCATGCGGAGACGGGGAGTAGAGGAGGGGCCGAAGGGGACAGGCATGCCCCAGCCTCACCTTCCCCATCTCCCCTCTGCCAGCAGCTTCCTCAAATGGGAGATGGAGAGGTAAGATCACCAGCAACACGGCTCATCATTCCAGACCCAAGGCTGAGAGAAAGACGCCACTAAGCCCCTCCCAACGTGCAGGAGAACAGAGGGTCAGAGGAGAAATTATCTATTCAAGGTGATAAAACTCATCAAATGGCACTTCCTAATTCCTAACTCAATTCACTCTTAACTGTATGATTTTTCCACATTCAAAATGTCATGCATCAGATCTAAGACAGCTTACAAAGAGACAGATACTGAACTTGGTTGAAATGAATGAAACACTGTTAACCTTGCTCTCAAGAAAGTAATGTCCCAGTGGGAAAGATGGTATTCATTCAGTCTATTTTAATGTTTTTAATTTAATGTTTTAAATGTTTTATTAAGTACCTACTATGCATAAAATGTCTATTGCTATGCTTAGTCACTCAGTTGTGGCGGACTTTTTGCAAACCCATGGGCTGTAACTTGCCAGGCTCCTCTGTCCATGCGGATTCTCCCAGCAAAAATACTGGAGTGGGTAGCCTATCCCTTCTCCAGGGGATCTTCCCAGCCCAGAAATGAAAAGGGTCCCCTGCATTATAGGCAGATTCTTTACCAGCTGAACTATCAGGGAAGAATACAAAAATGAAAATGAAATACAAAATGAAAAGAATACAAAAATGAAACGTGATCTCTAACCTCAAGAAATGATTTCACTAAAGAAACAAGACATGTACAAGTGAGGATATAACTAGCAATTGGAAAACAGAACATAATTAAGAATATGGGTTACAAGGAGGTCGTGCAAGGAGAGATTATGGTGACTGGGGATCTAGTCACCCTAAGGCCTAGCCTCCCCATTCCCACTGTGGGAAAAACACTGCCCCAAACTGACAAAGAGATGTGCAGAGATTGCAGACTGTTGCTAGTGCTTGGGAGTTGGATAGGAACCATGTACGTGTGATGGACTATCATGTTATAAAAAATACACATGACAACATGCATAGCTTTTAAATCACTACCATGGAGTGAACAAAGAAATGTGAGATTACAGCACAAAATAATGATGCAAATTAAGAACACACACAACAATATCATGAATCTTTTTTGCAAGAACACATATATCTCTATCAGCATATGAAAGGCAGACTGGAAAGATACAGACGCACTGAGGTGAATGTCTACAGTAAAGAAGTTAACAGGAGTGAGGGTGGAAAATAACAAAATAGAATAAAGTGCAGGCTTAGAACAGGCCAGTGACTTAGGGACATAATTAACTGTGCTTCTCAAGGGTGAAAATAAAGTTATTTAAGAGAAGTAAAAAGTCCTGTCTGGGGAGTTTGGGCAGAGAGTTCCATGAATGAGACAGACCCTGAGCCGGTCCATCACCACCTGGTATTTTCTTGATAAAACCTACATTTCTAGTATCTGCCAGTTTCTAATTCTGGTGACTTAGCCAGGCCTCTCACCCATGGTACCCAGGACCAGTCACTGGGAGCTGCCTCTTCTGCATCAGCAAACGGAACCACTGCCCCATCGCAGTTGACTCCTGTGTGCTGCTTGGGCAGTCTCCTCTTTCTCCCTCACAGTTCCAGAGGAGTTCCTCAGCTTGCTCCTTAAACAAAGAAAAACAGGCTAGACTGCAAGGTGCTGGTGAGGACTTACTGACTTTAGAGGTGAGACAAATGTGAGTTCAAATTCAGACTCTAGGAACTTCACCTCTCCGAGCTTCATTTCTCCAATCAGTAAAATATTCATCCCTACAGTTACCTCATGGTGGGGTTTGGGGATTGACTCAGATAGTGTATAAAGCACAAAACAACGGCAGTTCCTTTGCTTATTTGTAGGTAAAATGCATAGTTCTGGAAAGGACACGCAGCCGCTGGGCGCTGGGCCCTCACCCAGCCTGCACACTGCCCTGGGGTGCAGAATGTGGCCCCTCACTCGTCCTTTTCCCAGGCCCGCTCCCGTCTCTTCTGTCTTCACCCACCCTTGGCTCTGCCTGAGCATGGTCTGCTCTTACCACCAGACTCCCAACTCTCTGGAGTTTGTAAGATGAATAATAAAACTGCAGTGAGAGCTGCTCAATGCCTGGGCTACAGTTCACCCTTCCCCTGACCTTTGCAGCCCTCAATAGAAGGCGCCCTCGGGCCATAGAAGAAAGCCTAACTCTCTGATGCTGGCCTTTTTTTCTCCTTACAATGCTGAACGGAGATGAACGCATCGGGGCCTCGTGTCTAGATATGAATTTTCCTTTGTGCAGCGCTAGTCATGATGGGAATTCCATAGCAATTTATCACCGTAATGACTACAGATTCTAGAGCATCAGGGTGACGGATGGCCGTTCTACCTCACGCTTGTCTTCCCAGCTTTCTCTTTCACTAGAGAGCAATTGTGTAGAGTGGTGGTGGGTGGGGGTGGCTAATTGGTTTGAGGCAAGTAGATAGTCACAGCTCAGCTTGTTGCCAAGGTTTGGTTACCAACCCTGGGGTGGGAGGGACAAAAGGAAGCGTGCAAAAATAACAGTCAGCTGAGACGGCTCATAGAGAAAACTCAAAATCTGTGAGTCTAGGCGGGTTGTTTCATCGGAATGCCTCTGATGTATCCTCTCCAGGTGAAAATATCCTCCACTGAACCAGGGAGAAAAGTGATGATAAATGCTACCTGAGCAAGAGCAGAGTTGTTGTTCTACACCAACCTCAAGGACAAGCCAAGGGAAACATGGCTGAGCTGCTGCAAGACAGATTAAGGAAGGCTTGAGAAAGGTGCTAGTCTAGTTAACAAGAGGCAGTTCAAGGTACAATTTATTTTCCAAGGAAATATTCTGGACATTTGTCTTTCTTTTGGATGTAGGAAGAATATTCCTGCCCAAGATTGGGGATGGGGTTCAATAGCTTTTACTTTGCAATTTTCTGGGAGGCTCAGGATGACAAGGAGGCGGGGAAGGTGTGTCTCAGCTTCAGGCCCCAGTGTGCTCTGACCACCCTGACCTGGGACACCCCAACAAGCAGGTGGTGAATAAACCTGCAGACGTCTTCTCGGGTCCTCCCGAGCTCTGGTGTAAGGGTGCAAGTAGGCCATGCTGTGGGTTGAAGAGTGTCTCCCCAACATTCATGACCACTCAGAAATCTTAGACTGTGACTTTATTTGGAAATAAGGTCTCTCCAGGTATAATTAGTTAAGAATCTCAAGGTGAAGTCATCTTGGACTCAGGGTAGGCTCTACCTCCAGTGGTAGATATCTTTATAAGATGGAGAGGAGACACACAGAGAACACCACATGGAGATGAAAGCAGAGACTCGGCTGGTACATCTACCAGCCCCAGAACGCCAGAGGTTGCCAGCAGCAGCCAGAAGGCAGAAGAGAGGCACAGAACGGGGCTCCTTCAGCCTCCGGAAGGAGCCCACCTTGCGGACACCCTGATGTCCTCCAGAACTGTGGAAGAGTAAGCCTGTTCTCTTAAGCTTCAAGTTTGTGGTGAGCCAGCCCTGAGAAACCAATACAGGGGAGCCGGGCAGAAGGGCTCCAAGGCGCCCCGAGGGAGCCAAAGTACCCTAGAGAATCACCTAGGACGGCCTAAACTTTAGCGTCTGCAGTACCTCTCAGTTGAGTGTCTTCAGAAATTAGCGATTCTGTTAACAGCCCCCCAGTTTCTGCTCCCTCAGCCACTCTGGGCACATACTGAACCTCACCTTGAACTGCCTCTGCACCACTTGGTGTGAGCTTCAGGTCGAGCCTGAGGACTCCATCTGCTCACAGCTTCTGACCTCAGCTTGCTCAGTCTTCGCCCAGACAGACTCCGCAGAGGCTCAGAACGGGAGAGGAGGCTAGGCTGTGTACCATGCTCTTCCACCTGCCTGGTCTCTGAGCAGCTCACTCCTGCTCTCAGTCAGGACTGTCAGTCACAAAGGCCTCTCTGGCCTGAGGGAAGCAGGGAATCCCTGCGTGTAAAATAAGGGAGGTCAAATCCAGCAGAAACCAAGATCCCAGCATCCAAAGCAGAAACTTCAAAGAGCCCCTAAGAGAAGGCACTCTTTTATCCATTGTTTCCAGTTCCTGCCATAAAGATCCCTGAGAATGAGTCTTTCCTCTAAGGGATGTGTAGGTGCATATATGATGTTTGGGAAGAACAAACAGCAACCAGGATTGAGCCTGGTCTCCTGAGTCATCTCCCTCTCTCATACTGTGCTTCTTCTTGTGAGACACTGCCCTCCTCATAAGCAGCTCTCAGCCTCCTACTGGAGTGTCCTAAAATTATCACTGTCTCAAAGCTGCCTTGCTAAGCTATGGGGGGTGGCAACTCCCAAGACTCAGTCTTATCTGTTTTCCCGGGTGGGCTTCCACCTCTGCTGTCACCTAAGAGCCAGAAGGAAGAGGTGGGAGCTGTCTTCTCTTCCCGGGGGGCCTAGCCCAGGGTGGGGAGGTGGAGGGCCTGGGCCCTGACGCCTCACTGAGGGCCAAGACACCAAGAGGGAAGGGGCTGCCGACAGGAAGGGGGCGGAGGGGTCAAGTCCTGGAACCCTGGACTCCCTGGAGGCAGAAAGTCAGGCAGATCTTGACAAACACGTCCTGGGAGTGACGGGCCCTGCAAGCATGGAGAGACACAAAAGGTTCAGACTCGGAGAGTGGAGGGATCCCGGTTGTGGCAACCATCGTTCATTGCCAGTCTTAGGTTTCGTTGACCTTGCCCACCTCCACCTGTGTCAGCCTGTGTCCCAGGGTGTGGTTCAGGACTGTGGTCCCCAGGAGTGTGGCTGCCTTCCTCACCAGAGCTGGTGGGCCTGGGCCAGGCTGGAGCTCTGACCCCGTCACCCCCACCCGGCGCCCCTGCCCCACTCACGCCGCAGCCCGGCCCAGCAGGGGAGGCCGTGAGTCGTACCCCAGGGGCTGGCTGTGGGGTGCTCTTCTCCTGCCTTCTGCCTGCTTGCTCAGTATCGATACACTGACATCTCCACAGGGCAGGGCTATTCTGAGTGCCCAAAGGAGTCCCCGTGCCTGAAGTCTGGGCCACGAGGGGCGGCCAGCACGAAAGCTTAACTGCAGGTCGAGGGTGGCGTCAGGCTTCCTGGATTTTAATATTTTATTCAAAAATGCCTTCAGAGCCTCCACAATTTTCAAGGAACTACAGTGCCTAAGACAAGGGACCAGGGGTCAAGGACACGGCTAACTCCTCCAGAAGCCCCCACGTTGGGGAGACAGGAGGGCTGTCAAGAATTGCCAGGTGCAGGGCTTCCTGGTCAACCCCAGAGAACCAGCTCTGCGGAGATGCCATGACCACGTTCACTTGTGGGGGGGTGGGGGTCAGGGCAGGAGGGGAGGCGGCTTCAGTAGCTACCAATAAATGCCTTCTGTTCCTAGTGAGCAATCTCAGCTCTCCGCCTCCTGCTTCCTAAATGCAGTGGCCCCAGGTTTCCCTGGGTGGGGTCCTCCATGCCTCCCTCACCGCCCACCCCTTTCCTCTCAGATAGAGGGAGTCTGAGGTTCTGGTGTCCCTGGGTCAGCCTGTGGAGGCAGGGGTCTCTTAGAGCTGCCAGGATACACGGGGGAGGGGCGTGGATGGAGGAGGGAGAGGTCACCTCTGTGAGACAGGAGAGCCCCGGGTGCCAGGTTCCTTCCAAAGGTGGTCCTGGAGCCCAGCACTGCTGCCCGGATCTGAGGGCACCTCTGCTCCCTCTCTGCTGTCTGTCTTCCCTCCCTGTTTCCCTGGAGAACATGGGACCAGCTCGACATCTTATCCTGAGCTATTTTGAGGGGGAGGAGTGGGGGTTGAAGCCGGTGATGGAGCCAACTCACTCTCTTCCCTCGGGCTCCCACCGTCCCCTCTCCCATCCATGTTTTGGGGTTGCTAAGGAAACTGCACAGCCTATCTGCAGCTCCTGTTCCTGTCAAAACCAGGAAAGTTTCTAAGGCCAATTCAGTGGGAACACTGTCAGAGCCCGAGTCGGTTGGCAAGGAGAGGCCTCTCCCTCTTGAAGCCTCCTGCATGGATGTCCTCCCACACAACTGTGCGTGTGTGCACTCACGCACACACACACACACACACAGGCTTGTGCTGCCCACACACACACCCGCAGCTCCAATCCCCCAGCCGAAGCTAATGGGAGGAGAGAAAATGAAAAACAAACAGGAAAAATATCGCCCTGCCCAGCTCCCGGTGGAGCTGCACGCCCCAGCTGCCTCCACCCCCCTCCCCTCTGAGACTGAGCAGCTGGCAAGGTCTGGGGGCTCCAGGCAGCCCACCCACTCCAACATTCCCCTGACCTCAGGCTGGTCAGTCCACAAGTTTGGATCCTTGAGGGGCTGAGTCCTTAGGAATAGGAAGAGGCACCAAGCAGGAAAGGGGTGTGCAGGAATGACCCAGAAGCTCCACAGTGGGAGTCGGAGTGGAGTGTGACCTTGAGAAGGTCACCCAAATACATTACTGACAGCCTCTCTGGATGCTCCAAAAGTGAACTGAGATACTGCGAGGTGAGGAGATTGGCCAAAAAGCATAGTAAAGGCAACTGGTTGTAAAGCAGACCATGTTTAGCATCTTTCTGCTGCTGCAGCTGCTAAGTCACTTCAGTCGTGTCTGACTCTGTGAGACCCCATAGACGGCAGCCCACCAGGCTCCCCCGTCCCTGGGATTCTCCAGGCAAGAACACTGGAGCGGGTTGCCATTTCCTTCTCCAATGCTTGAAAGTGAGAAGTGAAAGTGAAGTTGCTCAGTCGTGTCTGACTCTCAGCAACCCCATGGACTGCAACCCACTAGGCTCCTCCATCCATGGGACTCTCCAGGCAAGAATACTGGAATGGGTTGCCATTGCCTTCTCCGTTAGCATTTTTCTACAGCTCCTGAATTCCAGAACTCAGACCAAGGTCACTATCAAAGAAGAACCTTTCTTCCAGAGATGTAAGCTGTCCAGACAGGATATAGGCTTCCACATTGAATACTGAGCTTTTCATCACCGGAGCTATGAAAGCAGAGGGTGGGTGGCCACTGACAAGCCTACTATAAAGAAGACTCCTACTCTGAGTGGCAGTTCTGGTGGCAGGAAGAGTCCAGCGTCCATGGTTCAGAGTCTCTGCAGGCAGCAAGCCCTCTCGGTGCGTGGTGGCTGAGGGCAGGGGCCACCCCTTGCTTCCGTGCACTGGCACTCACAGTGCCGCTGGCCTTCCCCCTGATCAGCCAAGTGGCCTGTTCACTGTTGTTTCTTCTGGACTTGAAAGAGACCGAAGAAAAGATGCCTAAGGGAAAACCTAATGAAAGATATCTGGCTGTAGGAATTAGAGCACCACAACCACAAGGGGCAGAAGCCTTGACTATAAAGTCCATTTCTGCTTGAAACGAAGGGTTGTGCCTTCACAACCAGCTAAGAAGGTGGCTTAGCCTTGGGGGGGGTTTTTTTGGTTGTTTGTTTTTTTAATTTTCTTTTCTTTTCTTTTTTAATTTTGGCCATGCCAATGGCTGGCAAGATCTCAGTTCCCTGACCAGAGATTGAACCTGGGCCATGGCATTTGAAAGCATCAAATCCTAACTGCTAGACGACTAGGGAATATATGTACAACGGAATATTAGCCATTAAAAAGAACAAAAGAAAGTCATTTGCAGCTACATGAATGGACCTAGAGACTGTCAAACTGAGGGAAGGAAGTCAGACAGAGGAAGACAACTATCATATGATGTCACTTGTATATGAAGTCTTAGAAAACGGTACAAGTGAACCTGTTTACAGAATAAAAAGAGAGTCACATGTAGAAAACATTCTTATAGTCAGTGGCGGAAGGGATAAATTGAGAGACTGGGATTGACATACACACACTACTATATGTAAAAGATAACTAATGAGGATCTATAGCACACAGAACTCTACTCAATACTCTAATGATCTATACGGGAAAAGAATCTATAAAAGAGTGAATGTGTGTATATGTGTAAGTGATTCACTTTACTGTACAGCAGAAGTAATACAATATTGTAAATCAACTATACTCCAATAAAAAAAATTAAGTGGCTTTGTTTCCTCAAAATCGGGGACAGAAAGGAAGTCTCTCTGGTGAAAACGGAAGGAGGTTTGTGTCGGAAGAAAGCAAAGCAGAGGTGGTACTGTAAGCTCCTTAGGGTCAAGGACGGTGTCAGGGCCCCAGCTCCAGGCTACTGAGAACTACTGAACCCCCCGTGCTTTGCACAACAGAGACGTGAACTGGGGCTGAAGTGCAGCCCCGTTTTGCTAGCCAAGCAACACAATGCACGTGATGGAGACTGCCGGGAAGAGACGGCTGACTCTCCCCCAGAGGCAGCAGGGGCAGGCGGCAGCTCCAGGCCATCCCTGGCCCGATCTCCTGGAATCCTCCCAAAGCCCAAGTTCCACCGCGATGCCCCTCACTACACTCTTCGTGGCTGCTCCTCTCCTGTGAGGAGAAAGGCAGACATCTTAGGCTGGTTCCCGTGAGACTCGGCCCCTCCTCCCAGGCTTGTGAGCAATTTTTCTTTCCAGTCCCCTGCACTCCAGCAATGTCACCCTGCCTGTCTGTCCCTAAACACCACGCTCTGCACTTCTTAGCCTTCTCAAGGCTCTTCCCAGCCTGGACCAGACAGGAAACTTGGCTGCAAATGATGAAAGCCAACTCTCACTAGATTAAGCAGACAAGAAATATTCTGAAGAAAGTCTAGTGTCTCAGGAGTTGATGGGTGGACTGGAGCTGCAGCTCCCACCAAGCAAGGACAGAGAGAGGCTCGGTGGCCGAGAACACTCCAAGGTCAAGGACAAGGGCGTCTGACCAGGGCGTCTGACCAGGGCATGCTGGTTCTGCCCCTCTCCCATCTACCTTCAACCGATAAACCCCTCCCCCAGGCTTGTGTGTGTGTTAGTCACTCCGTCGTGCCCAACTCTTTGAGACCCCCCAGACTATAGCCCACCAGGCTCCTCTGTCCATGGGATTCTCCAGGCAAGAGTACTGGAGTGGATAGCCATTCCGTTCTCCAGAAGATCTTCCTGACCCAGGGATCAAACCCCTGGTCTCCTGCATTGCAGGGAGATTCTTTACTGTTCAGCTACAGGGAAGTCATCTGCTGCTAAGACTCTTTGCTGTGATGATTCCCAATTGTTCCTGCTCTTCCTGTCAAAGTCCCAAAGACTCTGTAGGGGCAGCAGCTTGGCTGAGCTCAGATTCTAGGGCTCACCCTCCCTCTCCCCTGACTCTGCCCACATCCATGCTGTGAGGGAAGCAGGGAGGGAAAAAAATCTGCCTACTCCCCCTGCCCTACCACCGTGTGGAACAGAAGGTGAAATCCTGCCTGCACTGAATGATAGCGAATTCCCTCTGAAATAGGAAGGGTGCTCAGACATTGGGCAGCCCCATGACAAATGTCCACTTCACTGACTCCCATTCATTCCTCAAATGTCATTTCTCTAAAACCTTCCTCCAGCCCAGCTGTGCTCAAGTGCTCCTTCCACGTTCCCATAGCACCTGGTGCCTTCACATCCTTCTTGTTTTATTAAAGTTGTTTGCAGATTTGTCCTTTTCTCCAGACTGAGTTCCTTTGGATCTTTGAGCAGGGCATCTTCATCCATGACCACTTGTCTGGATCCAGTGGGTGGCGTAAACGTTTACAAGTGGGTGATGGACTGAACGTGTGCCCCTGAGACAACTCACACGGTAGCAGATCAGCTCACAACACGGTAAATGCCTGGGTGCTTGTGACGAACCCTTACTACAGAGACGGGGTGCCAAGGAGAGCTCAGGAGCAAAGCTAGGTTCTTAAGCTTACGAATATTAGCAAGAAAAGCCTGTAAGTGACCCTCTTCCCTAAAGGGCTGTGAAGGTATCTTTTCCAAAATATGCTCCAGAGAGGGGCCTAGTAGGATGTGTGTTCCATTGGAAGCATGAAATCTTGGTTGCTGTAAATCTGAAATTGTGTGGGTCGAGATGAAAATGCCTTACAGTCATTAAGCAACATTGTGAAGGTAATTATATAAAGTCCTACACAAGACACCTGGGCCACGAGTGGGATGAAACTGCCCTGAGTGGCCCCCACAGGGGAGAATAGTGGGAGAGAAGCATCTGGGAAGATATGAGAGGCTAGCAAGAGCTGCTGAAAATACAGGAAAGAAGCAGAAGAGAAGGTGAGGGAGGAGAGCAGCAGACGAAGGAACCCAGGAGCAAAGCCCAGCGACAGGGCAGAGGGGAGGGTGGAGCAGGGCTGAGGCAAGGACCAGAAGACAGACACTGACGCAGAAGGAGGTGGCCCACGGTCAAGTGTGCGAGGTCAGGGAAAGCGGCGAGGGACACGGGAAAGGCCAGAGCTGATGCTCACCTCCAGAGAAGGCGATGGCACCTCACTGCAGTACTCTCGCCTGGAAAATCCCACGGATGGAGGGGCCTGGTGGGCTGCAGTCCATGGTCGCTAAGAGTCGGACACGACTGAGCGACTTCACTTTCACTTTTCCCTTTCCTGCATTGGAGAAGGAAATGGCAACCTACTCCAGTGTTCTTGCCTGGAGAATCCCAAGGACAGGGGAGCCTGCTAGGCTGCCGTGATGGGGTCGCACAGAGTCGGACACGACTGGAGCAACTTAGCAGCAACAGCAACTCCCACCTCAGTTGAGCAAATACTTATTAGGGCCTACTACACACCAGGCACGGTGCTAAGGCACTAAGGAATATAAAGGTATATAGCTGTATATAAAGATACACAAACCCCTTAACTTCCAGGGTTTTCAGAGCAGTGAGGAAAGACAAACAGAAAAATCGAGCTTCTTTACCTTGTCCAGGAGACTATGAAAAAAGGAAAGGCTCTGGAGGCACATTTTAGAAGAATTAAATGTCTTATCAGTAACACTATCACTTCTGTGATAATAAGGGTTAGGTTACTGGGGAAGGTGACGCTTCCCAGGTGGGTTGGTGGTAAAGAATCTGTCTGCCAAGGACAGATTCTACAGGAGATGCGGGAGACATGGGTTCGATCCCTGGGTCAGAAGGATCCCCTGGAGAAGGAAATGGCAACCCACTCCAGTGTTCTTGCCTGGAAAATTGCATGGGCAGAAGAGCCTGGCAGGCTACAGTTCATGGGGTCGCAAAGGGTTGGACACGACTGAACGACTGAACACAAACACTGGGGGAGGTGACAGAGGCCAAAAAATGACCGAATCTCACAGAGAGGCCGTGGGATCATTTTTCCCGTGTTGGGCGCCACGCACAGATTCCCTTCGGGTTATGCCACTGTCAGTAGCCGGCCCTGACTGGGCGGGGAAGGGGCTGCACCCGGGCCTGGTGTGGCCAGGGTCTTCCTCCAGTTCCAATTCTGCTACCTTCAGTGTCTGAACCTCAAGCAAATATTTAGGTATTAATTGTGTGTGTCATTTGCCCAGAGCAAAAAGATCATTTGGTAGATGAATAGATGCAAGAAAGAAAAAGATTGCAATTACGCAGTAAAGAGACACTTTTCCTAGCCTATAGGAGACGCCTTTGAGCTCAGTGTTGAAGGATGGGTTAGCCAAGGAAAGAAAGGGAGGAGGAGGTCCCTGTTAGGAAAACAACGTGAGCAGACGCACGGAGGCTCACGAGGCAGGCAGGGATATAAGATGCGCCGGAGATGCTGGGCAGAGTCACATAGGCTAGGTTTAAGGAGCTTGAACCTGCCGGTGGTGAAAACCATTGACAAGCTTTCTTAGGCCAGGACACAGAAAGATTGGCATTTAAGGATTGTCACTTTGACAGAGGGGAGTTATCTGGAGGAAGACTGTAGTCTGGGAGACCAATTAGGAGTTGATTACACTTGTCAAAGTGAAAGATGGTGGTGCTATTACCTGAGACGGAGGACACAGAGGAGAATGTTGCGTTTGGAATGTCACGTTCAGAATGTTTGCAGACCATCTAAGGGCATGTGTGTGTAACAGGTACTTGAATATGGGCCTCTGAACCTAAACGGAGAGACGATGGTTGCAGATATGGGGTGGGCTTCATCAGATTAGAGACCGTCATTGTAGTAAATAAAAGTGGATGAGTTCTCCCAAAGAGAAAATACACTCAGCACGTTGTGGGTCTAGGCTGGAACTCGGAGAAACTCAAGTGTTTAAAGGGTGCTGGAAAGGAGGGCCCTAAGAAGGAGAACACAAGAGGAAAAGTGGAGAACGAGGAGGAGCAGAGGAGATTCAGGCCGAGGGGCCGCAGGCCTTGCAGAAAGGGAGGGGGACAGCAGCCTCAGAAGCAGGAGAGAGAGCTAGAAGGTTGGGACCGAAAAGGAGCCGTTGGGAACAAAAGTAGCCATTGGAGTTTGCAAAATGAAGCAAATCTTTTCACAGATATGTGTTGTGTGCGGCAAGATGGAAGCCAGCAACAAGTCTGGGCAAGAAGTATAATGAATTCCTTACCATTCTTTTTTTTTTTTTTTAACTGAAGTGCAGTTGAATTCCTTTACTATTCTTAGTGTGTGTGTGTGTGTGTGTGTGTGTGTGTGCAGCAGAGTTTTATGAAACTGTGAAAAGGGACAGAGAACACTTCTGACACAGATGTCAGAAGGGGCACAGAGAGTGCCCCCCTCGCTAGTCTAAGCAAGGGAGTTATATACTTTTTTAATTGGTTATTACAATAAATCAAAAGAATGTCTGAAGGTTGTAAAAATTTTCCAGGCCCACTCCCACAATTTACATTTTAAGATAACAGGATTAGTCAGAAGGTTTTCAAGAAGGAGAAACTGTTCTCAAGCAGGATACATTGTTGTCATATAATCTCTAGTACAGCGTTTAAACTGAGTTGTCTGTTGTGTAATCATCAGTTCCAGGCTTAAAGAAAAAATACGTTTTATGTGACTAAGACTAAGGAATGCAGAGGAAAAAAAAAAAATAAGGTGTCTGTCTTTTCCTCCTCCTTGATCCTTCACTATTCTTGCAACTTGTCTCTGGGTTTGAAATTGCATCAAAATTAAAAGGTAGCAATTTAAAAAGGAGGTTTTTGTTTGAAAATAACGCAGTCTCATTGTAAAGATTAAGCGACTCTAAAAGGCATAAAACAGAAAATGAAAATTCTGTATCTAAATCCCACTCCTCACAGGTGACATCACCATTGTTTAGAGTTTGATAGTTTCCTTCCAGATCCACTTTGTTTATTTGTTTATTTCTTGCTGTCGTTCTTAAAAAAACATAGTCAGGGAATTCCCTGGTGGTCTAGTAGTTAGGACTCCAGCTCTCATTCCTGTGAGTGTGGGTTTGCTCCCTGGTCATAGAACTAAGATCCCACAGGCCAAAAAAAAGAAAAAAGTGTTTACATTAACTAAAACAACTTCACTTTTAAAAAATGAAATCATACTATACGCATCCTGTTTCACAACTTAAAAGCATCCCAGATATTTTGTCGTGACAGCATACGTATTTCACTTTCCCTCTTCAATACTGCACAGCGTTCGGTCACGTGCTGTGCTGTGCTTAGTCCCTTAGTCCTGTCTGTCTCTTTGTGACCCCAGGGACTGTATGTAGCCCCCTAGGTCCTCTGTCCATGGGAACGCTCCAGGCAAGAACACTGGAGTGGGTTGCCATGCCCTCCTCCAGGGCGTCTTTCCCAACCAAGGAATGGAACCCAGGTCTCCCGCATTGCAGGCAAATTCTATAGCAGGGAAGCCCAAGAATACTGGAGTGGGTAGCCTATCCTTTCTCCAGAGGATCCTCCTGACCCAGGAATCAAACCAGGGTCTCCTTCGTTATAGGTGGATTCTTTACCAGCTGAGCTACCAGGGAAGCCCATTCTGTCACAAGAATACACAAAAATTTATTATTAATTTTGAAGATGTTAAATTCAAAGAAAGGACTTCCTTGGTGGTCCAGTTAAGAATCCATCTTCCAATGCAGGGGATTTGGGTTCGATCCCTGGTTGGAGAACTAAGGTCCCACATCCCACATGCCATAGAGCAACTAAACGTATGCTGTAACTAGAGATGCCCACACACAGCAACGAAGACCCCGTCTGGTCAACAAAAACCTCAACGAAAAGTGCAGAAAATAAAGTAACATATACTCACGTACCCACTGCCCTTTTTCAATACATGCTAACATACATGTATGACACGTGTTTGACACGTGTATTTGACATATGTGTTTCAGATTCTTTTTTAGAACATAGTGGGCTTGGATGAGAAAAGACTGAAAAAACCCAGGGTGGCTGGAAGTCACCTGAAAGTGCACCCCTGACCTCGGCACATACCTGATTGAACCCTTTCCGTGGCTCAGGCCAGCCCAGGCTCAAGCCCAAGCTCCCCACCTCCCCTCACCACGCCCTGGTTAGAACGTTCACATTCCAGCACTTTTCAAACAGGCTTTTTGACATGGACCTTCCTGAAGCTCATCTCTCTAGCTAGATTAATTCCTCACTCCATCTTGCTGCCCACACCGTGCCCCCCCCCCCCCCCCCAGTAGCAGTCCACCTGGAGAACACTCAGTCATCTTCAGGATACAGCTAGAGTCACCTGGTGCCTCTCCTGATTTCGCCCACCCCACCAGATAAGACGGGCATCTCCCCACTTCAGGCCCCATGACGTCCTCCATTTGTCTCCATCACAGTACTTTTCTCTGTTGACCTGCTGACCGCCCACCCCTAGACTATAAATCCCTTGAGGACAAGATCCATGCCTTATTAATCTCCAGCTCTTCAATGCCTGGCACACCCGGCAAAGGCTCTTTAAATAGCCTTGTGGATTTCTGAAGCACTGATGACGAAGCAGAGGGTTAGGTGGCCCCAGCCTGACCATTTCCAGAGGTCTCCAATAATCACAGTGCCCAGGACCTCTGGACCCTCCCAGGCCCCCACAGAGGCACTGCCCACTCTGCCCTGTGCCCTGACTGAGCTGTGCAACCTCAGGCTGGCCCTGCTCAGTCTCGGACTCCCTCGCCCGCCTTGCCAGCCAGACCCCCTCTGCACCGAGTCCTCAGGGAACACTCAGTGGAGCTCATTATTTAACGGTCAATGGCTCAGACTCCCATCTCTCCTCAGGGCCCTTGGAGTCTGTTTGGAGCCCAGCCCCAGTTCCAGTAAGTGGAACGCGAATGGCACTTATTCCCAAGATGAATCATTTTGTTTTAATCGCCTGTCCTTTTGCAGGCATGGCCGCCTGCTCTGCCTTTCACTGTCTGTTGGCAGGACGGCCTTCCAGGCCCTGCTGATCACCAAGAAGAGGAGGAGGGGGGAGGGAGCCCCAAAAAGGAGCAATGTGCAGCAACGAGCCAAAACTAATGAAAATGACACTATCGTCCTTCTGGAACCCAAGGAAAGATTCCAAAGAGGCAGAGAGCAGCTCCCAACTTGCAGCACCATTGGGGGCTGCTCCAACGGCTAACGTGGTGGAAGCACCCAGCCCTCACCTCCAGCTTCTAAGAAGAGCCTCTGGACCTGGAGTTCCTCTGAGCTGGATGATCTGGGGGACCTGGGAGACCACAGGTGGAGGAGGCTAACAGGGAAATTGTAAGACCTGGAATTAGTTCCCCGAACTCTAGTGTGAAATGGGTAACACGTTGGGAGAAGCAAATCTACACTTATTTTCCTTCCCAGGCGACAATGCCAACAGATCGTGTAGAATGGCAGCCACGTTTTTCTTCCCACCTATTGGAGGGCTCGATCTAGATCTGTCGGGGAAGAGGAGAGCTTGCAGTCAGCAAGATGCTGCCAGGGTTCCAGCCTCTGCCATGGTGCGGGCCCTGGGCCCCAAGGGCTGTTGGCACTGCAGCCTGGAGCCCAGACCACAGGTCCTCCCCTCGGAGTGAGGAGCCTGTGGCCACCTGGAGCTGGAGGCCGTGCTCACCCCTCCAAGGTGGGATGGGCCTGCAACCTTGCTCAAGTGCTGAGTTGGCTAGAAAGGGGTGATGTGGGGAGAGGAAGTGTTTGCAAGGGAAGCAGAAAGATTCAATGACCCAGGGGACACTGATCTCCCTTTCCGATCACTTGGCCAGTCAGGAGGCACCCAGGGTGTCTGCGGCAGAGGATGACTTAGATGACCTCTGGAGGACTCTTCCTGCCCATGGTGCTCACCAAGCACTTCGCAAAGATGACCTGGGCAGGAAACAATGGTTGCTCTCCAACTGGTAACTGATCCTCTGGGAGAGGTTTCATCCACCCCAGCCCAGCTGTCTCTGAAGGGTTTGTGGGGTTAAGGGAAACACCTGTTGGTGACAACTTGAAACTCCCACTTAGTGTGCCAGGCCTCCTTCAGTCCCTTTCAGCCTTCTCTCTTACCTCCCTGCTTCCTCACCCAGGCTGCCTGATGCCTCCTCCCCACACCTTAGCCTCCTGTGACTATGGTGTACTCCGCAGGGCAAAGCCTCAAGTGGCCACGAGTTGGGGTTGCCAAGAGGCGCCCTCTCCTCCCCTGAGCTCTGCTCCGCCAAGGGAAGCGCCAGCTGCTGTTTCCCTGGCAGGTTACTGAGCCCAGGAGGCCCGCACTCCAGGACGCTGTGCAAAAACAGCCAGACCTGCACCTCTCCATGTGTTCCCCGGGGACCAGCCCAAGGGGTTCCTGGGAAAGGAAGGATAGGAGGCTTAGGTGACAGCCAGTTTTTGAGTGTCTGCTACACAGCAGCTCTGACACAACTGTGTATGAGGCCGGCAGAGCCCCTGCCTTGTGGATCTCACATTTTTCTGCAAAGTCAACTCTGGAAGGTCAGCATTGTTAGAGACCTTGAGAAATAGCTCCTGAGCTCCCACCATGGAGGAACTGAAGCCTGAAGAGGAAAAGCGGATGAGGGATAAGCCCGAGGGCCTCCAAAGTCCAATCAGCGGCAGGAGAGGAGAGAGTGCACATAAGCTGTGCCTCTAGCCCAGGGTCCTCCCCAGAGGGCCTGCCAGGGGCAAAGGTCACCGTGCTGCTGGGAGAAGGTGCAGAGGAGCAGCCGATCCTCCCCCCTTCCCTCTCCCCTTCCAAGCCTGTTCCAGGAGTCTCCGGGAGACAGCGGGCTCCCCTGGCCTGCAGTGCTGAGATGATAATGATCCACTGTTCCCTTGATACAGCAGCTCCAAGAGCCCCTGGGGACGGGGATGGAAACTCAGAAGGAACGTGGACCTGAGTTCCAAAGGCCCAGACAGAAGAAAGGTAAACAGAAGAAAGCTGTGGAAGGCAAGGAGTTAACCTTAGACTGCAGCCGTGTGTGTGTGTGTGTGTGTGTGTGTGTGTGTGTGCATGTGCGTGTATGTGTGTTAGTCTTTGTGATCCCATGAACTGTAGTCCATCAGGCTCCTCTGTCCATGGGACTCTCCAGGCAAGAATACTGGAGTGGGTTGCCGTTTATCCCTTCTCCAGGGGCTCTTCCCCACCCAGGGATTGAACCCACGTCTCCTGCATTGCAGGCAGATTCCTTACTGTCTCAACTACCAGGGACTGGAGCTGCCTAGGTTAAACTACAGAGACAAGGTGTGTGAAAGCTCCTAGCAGAACGCCTGACACACAAGCACTCAATAAATATTCATCTTTTCCCTCCCTCCCTTCCTCATCTCCACTGAACAATGCCTTCAATTCAAATGCCTTATTAATCATTTACAATATCACTGACAGTAATAAGATTCATAAAAATTCAAACTGTAGGCGCTTTGCCCCACCCTTCTAGCTTCAGAGCATGAAACTGCACATCCCACTCTGTACGGAGACAGGGAGCACCACCCCTTGGAATTCTCCCATCCACACGGAGGCTTTCCATTCCGGCCGTCTCACTCTGTTGGATGTCCTCAGGAAACACACGTGTCTCGTCCGCCCAGATGTGGCTGAGATGCGGATGAGCAAGGGGACCACACCAGCCCCCCGGCGCTCTCCTTCCTCCGGCTGCACGTCCAAGGCCCCACTTGGCAGGCGTCAGACAAGATGCCTCTCTCTGTACCCACCTGAGTCCCAGCACTGATCTCGGGCCCTGATCTCTCTGCCCTTGTCTGCTCTCCATGCCCTGCTAATGTGCCTGTCTCGCATGAATTCTTAGCACCCGAAGATATATCTGTTAATTTGGATGAAGCTTTTATATACTGCCATCAATTTTAAAGATATCAACAGCAGCAAGCTTAAACTCTCTTTTTTTTTTAATGTGATATAACAATAAGTTCAGCTCACAAAACACACCAGCCTCCCAGAGGAATTCTGAGCACTTAACAAGTTCTCTGTGGCTTCCAATCCCAGGAAAGTAAAACAAAGTGAAGCCAACTCTTGTTTTAGGAAGCAGGGTGACAAGGGGATGGGGTGCGCTGAGCTTATTTGGGAGGCTGGGAGAGAGGAGGTAATAGCTGGAGGTGGTTAGCTGGTGCTTCTCTTCCCCTTTTCCTCCTGGGCAGGCAGGCACACAGAGGAAAGCAGGGCTGCCCCCACCCCCCCACGGGAGCCTTGGCTGCATCAGACCTGGGGTGCCCAGGAGGAGTGGGCACACACCTCTCACCACTGCCCTGCCCTGCCAGGCATCCCAGCTCTGCTCCCTGCCTCTGTCTCTCCCTACCACCTGTCCCCATCCTCCTTAGCAACAGTACTTCTCCCCTTCTCAGCGACACTCGTAAAAGCTTCCCTCTCAGGAGCTGGAGACAGGGTGACCAAGGACAACTTGGCCCCTTCCCTCCCAGCCCTCCGTGCCCTCTTCAGCCAGCCCTGGCTTCCGCCCTGGGTTGGCCCCTCTGTCTCCCCGCGCTGGGCCCCCCTGTCAGCCTGCCGCTCTGGTTGGCCAGCCTGCTGCGTGATCGGACTCTTGGGCTCAGCAGGAAGTGATCTGTCCCTGCTTTGGCCCAGGAGCCTTCCCCCTGCAGCCCACCCTTCACTCTTGCAGACAGGCCCTTGCACAGCATTTCTTGACTGCCACTCACCCCCCCTCCTCTTTTACCCTATTTCTTTATTTCCCTGCTTTCAGTCAGACCAGAGGTCTATTCTGTATGCATGAAGCCCTGTGTCTGGCATGTCTCACTATACAGCCAGACACAATGATCCATTAGCACGAGCAAGTGAGTGAACTGACTGCATAAAACCGCCAAGGGCTGGTAAGCTGTTTCAGTAGCTCTTACTGATGCCATGAGCTACTTTTTTGACCTGTTAAAATCCCACCTAATAGGAGCAAGGGGGTCAAGCTGAGGACTGGAGACAGAAGGGTTCTGCATTTGAACTCTGACTTTGTTACTTCCAGATGTACGTGTCTGGCTAACATGCTTGGTTTCTTTAAGGGTTTCCTACTCTGATAGAGGAAAAGAGTGATTTTGTCCTCTGGTTTCCCAGACATCACAGGAGGACATAGAGATCTTCTTCATAAAGTGCTTTGGAGGTTTCCTTGGAGGTTTTTGGAGGAAGAAGCTGATGAATTGGCTCCAGGCTCTCCCCATCTGCCTGCCAGCCCAGGATTCCCAACAGGAGGCAAATTTCCTAATCAGTCAAAGCCATGCTCAACCCTCATCCCCACCCATACCCTCCATGCCCATTAGGTGGGATATAGGGGAAAAGTAAGGAGCCTTTAGTGGGCTCCAAGCTGAGGACATGTGGCCCATGCCCTGGAGATCTCCAGTCTGAGAAGGCGGAAAAGTACAAAGGAAGCCACATTCTCCAAACAATAATGACACGAAGACCCAGAATCAGAAACACGTCTTCTTCCAGGGAGAATGCACAGGGCAGTGATGGAGACAAACGCGAGGATGGGGCGGCTGTGAGTGCCCAGCCCCGCCTCCTCGCACGGCTCCGGGCACCAGCCCCAGCCTGTCTGGTTTAGATAAGAGCCCACAGATAGCATTGCCCTGGCCCACACCGTCACCTTTCCCAAGGGGACACTGAAAAAATCCAGGACAACAGCCTCAGATCTCTGATCCCTGCTTTCTGAGACTGCAACCTGCAGAAAAAAGAAAACCAAGGGCTGCCTGAGAGCAAAGGGCCAGAAGCTTGTCCAGACTACTCTTCTCATCGGGGCAACCAAGGCTTCTGACGTCAGAGGCGAAGACCTGGATGCTGCTGTTTGCTGGTCCAGCTTGCTGTGGGCTGGCCCCTCTGCTCCCACTCCCAAGGGCTTCAAGGGGCCAAGGACCACTCTGTCTGCCCTGCCCTGCAGGGTGCTGCAGGAGGGCCGGGGAGGGGAGCAGAGAGAAGAACGGCAAGAGGGTGGGCAGGTGCCAACTGGTGGGTCCAGTCTTCCTGGAAAAGGAGAAATTCAGGAGAAAGCCAGGGAAAATCTGGTTGTAAGGAATCCTCTGCTCTGTAATGACTATCCCCACAGCACACTGCATCTTAAAGAGAACCTCATTAAAATGCAGGCCGGGTGAGCTTCGGTGAGTCGGTTCCTAAACATTCTTCTGTCCCGCCTCCCTGCAGGCTGGACAGTCACCAGCCTGTCAGACGGTAAGGCAGGGTTCCGCCCCGCTCCTGCCCCCCGCCCTTTGATTCCACTGGGGCCAGGGCCTCTCCGCAGCCAATCTGAGGCATCAGAGGGCAAAACAATGCAACTGGGCTTGGCCAATGCTGAGGCCCCAGGTCTCAGAGGGGTGGATGGGGCCTCAGGTCTCAAAAGAGAAAATGTCAGTAGGACCAAAGGGGGTTATTAATAAGAACAGTAGGGGTGTGGCCCTGGGTCTCTTGTAGACACATACACAAATGCTCCCATTTACACAGATGTTTTTTTTAATGTCTTTTTCAGATACACACATAGACTCACAAAGCAGAGATGCTCACTTATCCTGAGGCACACTTCCTCCTTCCCTCACCCACATACTAGAAAGTCAAATGAACTCGCTGACCTTCTAACCCACTGCCCCCGCCCCCCGCCCTCCCTTCCTATAGGGTGGGCTTCTCCCAAAAAGCAGTCTTGGGGGCCCGGGGCTAGGGGAGGAACTGGACCATCTGCAGTTTTTTCCAGAGGGGAGTGGCACCAGCAGTCTGAACACCTGCTCGTCCCACAGACTGACAGCCTGATTTGGCCCAGCTGGATCTGAACCAGCTGCTCTGGGAAGCCCTGTCTTCCCACTGTTCCTTCCCTGCCAATCTAATTTCATTATGATGGCTCTTGGTTCCAACCTGTAAAACTGAATGCACAGTCCTGGAACACAGCACAACCTGGGTACCTTCACCTACCCTCTGAGAGGACCCAGACTACTATTCTCTATCTGGGTGTCCCCCCAACCCAGTACCTCTTTTCAGTCTCTGCACTCATACTCACCTCCTCCAAGAAGTCTTCTCTGATTAAATTTGTTTTGTTCTAAATGGCACAGCTTCTCAGCTCTCAGGAAGAAAATTGCTTTCTATTTATTGCTTGTAGTCTGAGCTTGTATCAGGCCTTACTCATAAGAGTGCTGACTCTCCCATTAGATGAGAGCTTCTTGATCCTGCAAACAATCCTTGTCCACTCCCTCCAGAGTCCTGCAGAATCCTGACCTGGGAGCAGACTCAGGAGGAGTTCATTGCCTGGACAACACAGTTTTCAAGGCCTTGCTGTTGGTTTGCAGAAGACCCTGCTGGATAGCGAGGCCCTTGGAAAGCAGGAGCGATAACAAGGGGTTGGAGCCATTTGGGTTCCAAGAGTTAAGAGGTTTCCCCAGAAGCGACTGTCTAAGTAGCACATGTGGCCTTAGAGAGCAGCTCCCTGTCTGGTTTGTGAACTGAGAGATACCTCTCACTCATTTACTTGAATGCTGTAAGGAGAGTCATCCTATACCTTGAATAGAGGAACGTGGAGCAGCAAGGTGAGAAGTACAGTCAAACAGAGGCCCTGGAGGGTCGGAATCAGAAAGGGGAAAGGAAGAGGTAAAGGAGGATGGGAGGGGGTGGACTGGAAGATAATAAGAATAAAGTGGTTTGGGGGGAAGGTAAGGAGCAGACAAACAAAAAGGGGAGAAAGAAAACCTGACCCAAAAGGTAAAAGGGGAGTTACGATGGAATCAAAAGCAAGGCAACACAGAAACACAGACTAGGACAAAGCTACAGATACAGAAATATCTCCATCAGGAGTTTCAAGAAGGTTCCCAAGCACTGAAACATTCTAAGTCAACTGTACTTCAATAAAATATATATATTAAAAAGAGAGAGAGAAGGTTCTCAGGAACAGAAGTGTTCAAGGTGGGGGCTGGGGATTTTAGGATTTGAGCCCCTATTATGGGCCAGCTACATTCTGTCCATTAGACGGTGTAACACCCCACGAGGTGGGCATTCTCGCTGCCTGTTTACAGCTCAGGGGACCCTGGAGTAGAGAAGTGAAGCGACACCCCTGGTCACACAGCTGATACACGTCAGGGTTCAGATTCAAATCCAGGTCTGACTCCAAAGCTTGTGACTTCCCCAGCTCTGAAAGCACTCTCCCTGGGCTGACTTTCTCCCAGCATTTCAGCAAGCCCTAATCAAGTGCCTTCTGTGTGCCGGGCACCATCATAGGAGGGATCTCTGCCCCCACCGAGTCTACAGTCTGACGGGATTCCTCTGATGTTTGATGGCTTGTTCTTGTATATCCAGGTTGACAGGACTCCCCCCCCGCAAAGTGAAAATGATTGTCCCTCTGCTCCAAGGTCATGCCCATGACTGACAGGACAGAAAGGAGTTTCAACCTCTTTCTTAGTCACCAAATTTGGATCCATCAACTCTAGATAGGGGAATTTTCTTACAAAAACTCTTAGACTACTCCAAGTCCCTGGTCCTTCATAAGGGCTTTTGTCTTGGGAAGATGGGAATAAATAAGGAATAGAGAGTGGTTGAACAACTATCTGGTGTCTGAGCTTCTCTGCCAGATCCACTTTTCCCCAAAGTGACTAAAGTCTCTTCCCCGTGACTGCTCAGAGAGTGGGGCCCCTGGGGGCAGGGGCACTGGGGATGATGCCAGCAGAGAGGAAGGACTGGGGAGAGATTACAAAACACTGCAGGGCTGCTGCCCAGGGCCCGGAGGCAAGCTCTCCCGCCCCACGGAGGCAGGGCTTTCAGAGAAGGAGCAGCTTCATCTGACCCACTGGAGGAAGAGCAGGTAGCAGGATGCACCTGGGTTATGCTGGGGGCTTGGGAATTCCTTCTCTAGAGCTGTAAACTTAGAAACATCACCAGTGCCCAGTGCATTGCTGAAGTCTCGCCTGGAGGCTGGAGGGAGAGTTCCATGAACTCTCTAGGTCACTAAACCAAAACGTATTCCAAACTATTCAGACACAGAGAAAGACACAAGGAACAAAATCCGGAATGTCACTAAGAATGCCCCCACAGGCCCCCGTGCTCTCCCTGCTGACAGGCTCCTCGTTCACCCGAGGTGAGCACGCTTCTGAGTTCGGTGTGTGCCACCCTGCAAGGCGTTCTCCACCCTACGAGTTCTGCCCCTCCTACAGGGAGAAGGCCAGAGGGCCTCGGCTAGCCTTCAGCCCGAGCACTCTGTCCTCCAGGGCTGTCTGATGGGGCTCCCCTGCCTGGCCCCACTCTCCATCCCCTTCCCAGATGGCTGAGCAGACAATCAATATTGATGTGAATCTCCCAGGCAGGCCTGCCGGACAGAGAGGCCCAGCAGGCGAGGCAGGGCTGCCATCCCAGCAGGGGCGGGCTTTAAGTCAGACACAAAGCAGGTGACCCAGGTGCCCGGCGGCTCTGGCTGGACTGAGGTCATCGTGAGCCAGGAGCCAACCAGGCCCCGCTGCTCCACTGGCCAGATCTGACGTGTGCCTCTGCCAGACGTTTACAGCTCCCGTTCACTCTGCTGTTTGGCGGGGTGAGATGCCCGGGTGAGGCTGAGGGGAGAATAATAAGCAGTTTACTCCCCCCTGCAGAGCGAGGCAGCAGCACAGCTGCAGGGCTGACAGTTTGGAAGAGGGACCCGTGCTGCCCCAGGGCCCCAGTCCACCCCCAGCCGCCCGCTCCTCTCCAGCTCACTGCACATCACTCTTCTGAAGAGACATGCCGCGCCCCAGGGTCCCGCATGGCTCACCCCACCTCCTCTCACCATGGCCTCCTGGTTCTGGTCCAGCTGACCAGGCTCCTGCCTCCTCAGGAAGCCTTTTCTTAGCTGATGCTCCCTGGCCTTGAGCACTTTTGCCCCATGTTCATCCAATTCTTGCACAATCAGTTGGCACAGTGGTAAAAATTTCTCTTACGAAAATACAGCCTTGTGTGCCTTGAATGATCTTCCCTGCCACACTATAAGCATCTAGAAAGCAGGGACCACAGCTGATCCATCCTGGGCACCCTTTATAGCCATTTTCATAAGTGGCTCCGTAAGTGTTTGTTGAATGACCAAATGATCTCTGCCCCACATCTGCCTGAGTGTTTCTCAAGAATGGGACTACCCGGGTCTTAGAACCTCCCAGTAGAACCAGTAAAGGGATACCCACTCCTGATTGTTGAGTGAGTGGAGAAAAATCCCATTACAGTCTCTTCAGCCAGTCCACTCACCCCTTCTTCTCTACCCAGCACTCACCTGCCCACACACAGGTCCCTCCCCAGCAGCAGGAGCAGAACTGGCATGGCCTCATCATGCTTCTTTGAAACCCTTGGCTGATACTGTTTTGGTTTGACCTGACTTGAGGCCCATTTACCAGCCTCGGCAACTGTCTATATCACAACCATCCTGAGAAAAAGAAAGCATGCTTCAGGCAGCTTTCCTGCTTCCACACTAACACAGAGCTTTCACCACATATCTGATATGACACAGTGGTTTTACCACATATTTGATCATCACAGGGCACAGCCCCATTCTACAGAGAAGGAAACTGAGGCTTAGGGACTTGGACCGAAGGACCTGTAGCTCACAGTTGGACCGAGATCCTCTGACTCCAGTCCGCCACGTCTCCTGACAGCCTTCTGCCTCTCCTCGCCTCCTATGGACTCAACAAAGTACAGCCTCCAGAGAAACATAGCCTTTGGGCTGGAGAGGAAATCTTTGAGGACAGCTGAAAGCTCCTTGCAAAAAAGAAGACAGAGAGAACCTTCAGGTCAGAGCAGCAGGGCTGGGATTGCCCTCAGGGTTTCTGGCCAAACAGAGATTCTTTGTGGGGCCCAGCAGTTTCAGGCAAGAGGGCACACAGATTTACCAGGGATGCCCTGAGTCAGAAAGGCATCAAGAGTCAGCGAGTGCTCCTGACCAGCCATGAGCAGTGCCCGGGCGCCCCTTCTCTTGGCCTCTCCAGGGCCCACAGTGGTCACGGCTGCAGCTGTCTGAGCATTCAGCGCAGACGAGGCCCGTCCTCCACGTGCGGAGGGAGAGTCCCTGGTTACACACGTGTCCGTTGGGGTTCAACGAGGTGGCGTGACTTGTCTGACGACTTGGACCTTAAAAGTGTCAGCTGCTGCTGCTGCTGCTAAGTCGCTTCAGTCGTGTCCAACTCTGTGCGACCCCAGAGACGGCAGCCCACCAGGCTCCCCCGTCCCTGGGATTCTCCAGGCAAGAACACTGGAGTGGGCTGCCGTTTCCTTCTCCAATGCATGAAAGCGAAAAGTGAAAGTGAAGTCGCTCAGTCGTGTCCGACTCCTAGCGACCCTATGGACTGCAGCCCACCAGGCCCCTCCGTCAATGGGATTTTCCAGGCCAGAGTACTGGAGTGGGGTGCCATTGCCTTCTCCAAAAGTGCCAGCATGCAGATTCAAATCCAGATTTTTCTAAAGCCAATATCAACAACCTCTCCAAAAGTATTATCCACTTCTTTCAGAAACTGTCACCTAAACTTTCCTGCTCAGTAAGACGCACATCGCCTAGACCAGGACATTTATTTTTATTTCTTTATTTGTAGCAGGGAATATATCGAAAAAGTCCAAAACAGACATGTTACAAAAGAATATACCATGAAAATATACCATCCACTGTTGATCCCCAGACATGTTACTCTTCCCAGAAGCAACCAGATACTGTTTTCTATATCTCCTTCCATGTATATATTGTGACAAAAATTAATTATGTATAAATATTCTCCCCCTGTCCTTTTTAAACAATGGCAGTTTATTAAATACATTGCTATGTGCTTGTATTTTTTTTCACTAAACAGTGTGTTCTTGAAATTATTCCATATCTATACATAAAGTGTTCTCCACTTCTCTTGATGATTGCAGAATATTCCATTGTCTGCAAATCCATTTAACCAGTCCCCTATGATAGACACTGCTGCTGCTGCTGCTAAGTCGCTTCAGTCGTGTCCGACTCTGCGACCCCATAGACGGCAGCCCACCAGGCTCCCCCATCCCTGGGATTCTCCAGGCAAGAACACTGGAGTGGGTTGCCATTTCCTTCTCCAGTGCATGAAAGCGAAAAGTGAAAGTGAAGTTGCTCAGTCGTGTCCGACTCCTAGCGACCTCATGGACTGCAGCCCACCAGGCCCCTCCGTCAATGGGATTTTCCAGGCCAGAGTACTGGAGTGGGGTGCCGTTGCCTTCTCCGTATGATGGACACTAGGTCATTTCTAATCCTTTGCTATGAAAAAGGATGCTACCGTGAACAACTCTGTATACAAGGTCATTGTGCTCGTGTGCAAGGACATCTGTAAGAAAAATTCCTAGACATGAAGTTTCTAAGTAAGCAAGCTCTGAAATTAAACATTACTGATGGGGAGCGAAACAGAAAGAGCAGGAGTCGACTGAGATCTTTCAGCCTGGCTCCATTGCTTACCAGCTGTGCATCCTCCAGCAAGCTATGTGACCTCACTAATTCTTGGTTTCCTAGTCTGTTAAAACATCTGCCTCCTTATAGGGTACCCTGTGAGGGGCCAAGTAGAAGGCAATGGATGTGAAGTGCCTGACACAAGCCTGACTCACGGATGTGAGGAGGCGATGGAGCAGTGATCATCCCGGCTCCGCAACGGGAATGGCCCCGCTCCCCCTCCTGGGAAAGAGCTTCTCGCAAGACCTGCCTGTCACCTTCTCTTCCTCTCCTCTATTGATTCCTGGTGTTCCCAGTGCCTCCGGGCAGCGCCTGCCCGGTATCGCAGTTCTTTGTGTCGTTCAGTGTGACTTCTGCCCATCAGATGATTAGCTCCTAAAGAACGGGAACCCTTTTCCTCTTTCTCAAACACCCCCTCCACCTGTCAGAAGTCCTGGCACACAACAGAAGCTCAGTGAAGGGCCACTGAACTGAAATCAGCTCTGGAAAACACTCCTCACAGTGTTCTAACCTCCTGGATTCTTGGTACTTTTTTTTTTTTTTCTTGGTACTTTAGCAAAGAGAGAGAGGTGTCACCTCCGGCCACCAGGCTGAAGAGGTAGCTGGCCTCCCTCTACCATCCGCCGAGGATTGGTCATCAGGAAAGGTTTCACCGAATGTGCCATCTTTAAAATCCCCCTCCCATCTCCCACGACACCCCCACACCCAGACCCTGGTATAAAGCATTCAGACAGACCCCGTCTGGGGAGGGTGGAACATCCTCCCTGGCCCTGTCCGTCCGTTCCCCAGGGTGTCCCAGGTTGGACCGCACGCCGCTGGGGAGCTCAGCGCTAGGGCCCGTTGCCCAGGGAGCGCAGGGAGGCGGGAGGAAATGATTTCAGCTTCTCTCTGGAGCATAAATGCTTTGTTAATTGCTGTCAGGGCAGCTCCTTGGGAACGGATTATTGATAGCAATAGAAATGAAAGAGAGGGGGAAGACAAAAAGAAAACCCAGCAGGCCCTCCTTCGCTGGCTCCTGCCCTCCCGGGTGGGCCCTCCCCCTGCCCCTTCCCTGAGGCAGAGACCCGGCTCCGCAGCCCTCAGGCCCCTTCTCCGCCCCACCCACCACCACCTGCCCCCTGCCCGCCTTTCCCCCCTGCGGCTCCTGACTTCCGGCCGTCTCCCTGCCTCACAGCAGCCGGCGCCCTGTCTCTTCCCCCAGCTCTCTTGCCTCCCACGCTGTGGACCCTGGCCTGCACTTTTTCCTAAGTTCCTGCCGTTTGGTCGCTGCTTTAGTCTGTCTCCCTTCCTTTCCCTCTGCAGCTCTCCAACCACCGCATCCGCACCTCCGTTAGCTCCTCAGCCTCTCCCTTTGCTGCTCCGGCTCCTTTTGTTGGAGTCTTGGAACCGCAGTCATTCTCTTCAACACGGAGAAAGACGGGACTATCGTGTGGTGTTTCCTGGACCCCAAACCTTAGAAAAATGTGATTTCCATCCTCCTGTTGCACTGAGGCCTCTACCCGTTGCCCAGACTCCCAACCTTTAGTCTTCAGTTTGCGCCCGTTGGTCCAGTGAACGTCCGTCCATCCCGCAGGCTGTGTTTGGGGCCAACACTAGCCATGCCCGATGAGCTCTGCGCCTCGGGGTGCCGGTGTGGAAACCCCAACGCCCCTTCCGTTACTCACACGAGTGTTTCTCACCCTCTGCCGGTGGCGGGGTCTCCGTGCACCAGGTCTCAGTTGCAGCTCTCTGCTTTAACTGGAAGCTGCCCTGCTTCCAGTCTGGGCTGGACCTTGGCTTCCAGCGAGGGTCTCCTGTGCCTTTAAGAAAGTGGGCGCCTGCAGGCTCCCCAGCTCCTCCGCCCCCCCAGCTTGGAGCAAAGATGGATATTCCCACGGTGCCCCCTTCAGAGGGGTTCATAAATAATGGCTGATCTTCCCACAGGGGACAGGAACTGTTCTGCTCTTGTGGAGCCTGGGGAAAGGGTGACAAGGCTAATTTATCTCTCTCCTCCTGTGCTCACCCATCAGTGGGGGACAGGCCACTTTTCCTCTCTCTCCTTGCCCAGTCTCTCCTCCCAGGATCTGGGAAAGGGCAGGGATGAGAAAGGAGAGCTCCGGGCTTCTGGGTCCCTGAGGTGGATGCCCGCCCTCCACCACCGCCCCAAACAAACCACAGAGCAGCTTCAGAGCCAGCAGCCGCCCTTCCCAGACCCCACCCACCTCTCAGCCTCGGAGCTCTGGCCACGATCAGAGCCCACCCCACAGCCCACGGGCCGGAGCACTTGTGAAAGCAAAAGTGGTTGCACGTGCCGTTCACATGGTGCAGCTTTTTGAGCCGAGAGCAGTGGATTCCCCAGACCTCTGGGACTATCCCCTCTCCCCCTGCAGGACTCCCCACGTGGGGCCCTCCCCCTCCCACCACAGGCAGCTTCAGCCCAGCTGGCCTGCCCCGGACTCATTCCACATCAGGGCTTCCAGGCCACTGCTTCGACCTGCCTCTTACTTCCATGGCCTTGGCCGGTGAGGGGCTTGAAGCTATGGAAGAAGATTTCTCCTCTGTGTCTCTGAGGCTGCTCTCTTTCACTGTGTTATACCACAGTCCCACCCATCTAGAAGGGCACACACCGCCGCCATCACCAAGAAGCGCTGCCCTACCCCCAGCAAAGGCCGGAAGGCAGGCTGGCTGGGATGCTAGAACTGCCTTGGGGTTAGGGTAACACCAGGCCTGGCTCCTAATGAAGATGTGGGGAGGTGTCTGTGGTCTGGAGTGGTTGCTCGCTGTGTTGGTCATCACTGCAGCAGATAATCAATTAGCAAGGGCTTTTAGCAGGTGGCCAGACCCCACACTGGGCCTCATCCCAGCCTATCTGCACCCCAGGCAACCTCTGTCATCCCCCAGCGCTGCCTCCACCAAGCCGGCACACTTTCCCAGCATCGGAACGCTGCTGAGGTTTCTTGCCATTCCCAAAGACTGATGGATCTGTCTCTCCAGCTCTCCCTTTCTCATCTCTCTCCCTGCAGCTCTTTGCTGCATCTCTTCACATTACCCCCATCTCTCCATTTCCTTTCTGCCTCTCCCTCTCTGTCTCTCAGACTCTGCTGCCTCTTTTCCTCCCCCCTTCCTTCCCTCCTCCCACTCTCCTCCAGGCTTCATCCCTCCTGCTCCTTAGCTCCCCCCACCCCAAATCCCTGCCACCTTCCTTCTAACAACTATGTTCAGCTCAAAGGTAGGGGTCTCCTAAAGGCGCCTTCAGGCTGGTGGTTAGTCTTGAAGCCTCCATCAGTGGCTCCGTCTCCATAAGAGGCTCGGCTGGGGTGAGTTTATAAGCGAGCTGCTTCCTCTCCTTCCTGCACTAGGTCCTGGACCTAGAGAGGGCAGCAAAAAGGCCTCCAAGCACACTGACACGTCCTCCCAGAGGCAGAACCCCTAAAGGTAAGCTCCTTAGGGGATAAGGAAACTACAGGGTAATTCAGAGAGACTCTGCCGTGGGTCAGGTCTTCCAGGAGCCTGAGGATAGAGCTGCTCCTAACCACCAAGCCAGCAGTAACGTGACCTGAGTCGGGGAGGCTCAAACGTCAATCACTGATGTGCACCCAGACCCTACTGTGCATGGACATCCGCCCATCCGTTTCCTGATCTTCAGGGGATGACTTGGAGTGAGAGGCAGTGAGAGCATTATCATGCCCCTTTTGCAGATGTGGAAATCAAGGTCACAGCTAATTACTTCATTCATTCCTCACTCCATCAGTTCTTTACTGAGTGCCTGCTACCTACAGATGCTGTGTTATATACTAGGCATCATCAATGATCATTAGAACTGGAACCCAGGGTCAGGAGACACAGGCCCGGGGATTCTCTGTGATGAGACCGCAATGCAGCCTTCAGGCCAGAGTTACTGGTTCAGCTTGGTAAGTGGTGGTTGAGCCTGAGCAGTGAGCAAAGGCCCAGCCCTGTATGGACCATTTCCAGCCCTTTGGCCTTTCCCCTGCATGGCCTGAGAAGGGCCCACTGCAGCTTTTCTCTGACAGGAGTGCAAAGAACAAGACCCTGCCCCAGCAGAGCTCTTGGCTCCTTGGACCCTTGCAGGTTCCTTACCTTTCTAAGCCCAACCACAAATGCAGTATGGATCACCACACGGGAAACTGGGCAGGAAGGAATCCTAACTTAGTCCAGAGCAGGGCTTCAGCAGATGAGAGGAGGTGGGAGATTCCATTCCATCCATTCCTCCACTCTTCTGGACAAAGCAAATTACTTCTTAGCTTCTCTCTTAATGCTACCCCTATTTTTCCTCCTCGGCTGGAAGAGTTGTTGTCATTTATAGCATGATATTATGTAGATGGAGAAGGCAATGGCACCCCACTCCAGTACTCTTGCTTGGAAAATCCCATGGACGGAGGAGCCTGGTGGGCTGCAATCCATGGGGTCGCTAAGAGTCGGACATGACTGAGCGACTTCACTTTCACTTTTCACTTTCATGCATTGGAGAAGGAAACGGCAGCCCACTCCAGTGTTCTTGCCTGGAGAATCTCAGGGACGGGGAAGCCTGGTGGGCTGCCATCTATGGGGCTGCACAGAGTCGGACACGACTGAAGTGACTTAGCATAGCATTATATAGATGGGTTAAAGGACAGAGGAGCAGGGAGAGTTGTTCAGGACTTGTGAGGAGAACCGTGTGGAGTGTTGCTGAGTAGATGTACAGTTTCCCTAAGTCTCATCCACCCATCCATCCACTCAGCCTAATTCACTGGGAACCTAACAGAAAAATGCTGACATGTCCATTTTTGCTCTTTCTCTGGCTTCTTTCTCTTCACAAGATCTGTGGATAGGAAGGGGGAGACTTTTCAGACGTCATTTCTTCCACTCATCAGCCTCTAGGAAGAGCCAGGCTCACTCCCCAGGCGGATAGACTGATTCCCTCTGGTACTCACACCTACAGTGAATAGCCTTTTCTACCCAGAAGCTTTTTATTATGTTGAACCAGAAGGCCTCCAGAACCATCTACACTGCGTTCACTGCCCTGCCTCCTCTGAGTCTTCTGTTTTTCCTCTTTGATGCCCTGTTTTCCTTTTTTTCTTATTCTCATGGCTCTGGGACAGAGCTGTGGACTTCAAGTCAGAAAACCTCATTTTGAATTCCAGCTCTGTCACTCACAATGCAATGAGCAAAGCCCTCAATTCTTTGAGCTTCGGTTTCTTTCTCTGTGAAATGAGTATAATAATACCTCGTTGCTGTGAGGATCAAATGAGATAATGAATGGGAAGCAGGTTTGTAAACCATAAACCGCCATACTGGAAGGCTTACCATTAATTTCACCTGTTTGTTCGACACCACGGAGAGAAGAGGTGGGGAGCCAGTGAGACTTCAGGTCAAAGCTGAGGACCGCGCGCCTGAATCATAACTCTGGCCTCTGGCTCCGCAGGTGACCGTGGGAAAGTCACATAAGCGCTGAGCCTTGGCTTCCCCAGCAGTAAAGGAGCAGTCATTGGGCCCATTTGCCTCCCCTAGCTGAGGAGGGGAGTTGCTCATAAACAGTGTTGTTCATTCTCTCTGTCAGAGACACTTCTGAGCTCACCACTCCAATTGCAATTTACTGAGCGTACATGATGCCGTCTCCTGGGCTAGACAAATAGAAGTTTCAAAGGTCTAGGCCTTGCCCAGGAAGAGCAGCCAACCCGGCCCAGCCCTGCCAAGGAGCAGAGCAAGGCACCTTCTCAGCTCACACGTGCCTCTGCTCCTGGATGAACCGACCTGAGCAGAAGTGACCACCGAGTCTCACCCCCAGCACCGGTCACCAAGAGCCAGCGAGACCTTAACTGATCAGAACGAAAGAAAGGTTTCCCCTTCATATCGGGGTCCTCTCAGCTGTGCAGAGCTGCTCCTCTCCTTCTCAATATCCTGTCTGCTTCTGCTGTCCCTCTGGAGGTGTCTCAGGGCGACTCTGTGGCAGAAACCTCCTAACCTGTCCTCATTGGCAGTGTCTCAGGGCGACTTTGTGGCAGAAACCTCCTAACCTGTCCTCACAGCTTTGGCCTCACTTCTCTCCCATCTATCCCACTCACTGATGTTGGATTAACCTTCCTAAAATACTACTGTAGCCTCTTGGTTTCCTGCTGGGCACCTTCAGTGATTCCCCTTTGCCTACAGGATAAAATTGAAGCTGGGTGAGGTCTGACACAGAAGGATAAATAACTTCAGAATCAAGAGAGACCTGGTTCAGCCTTTGGTGGACTTCTCTGCAACTTCCTTGAGTGTCAGTTTTCTCAACTGCAAAATGAAGCCAATAGTACTGATAATCTACCACTGTAATTCAGCTTTAAAATACATAGAAGGCACAGCGCCTAGCCCACGGAATTCACTTAGCACGCATTAGCTCCCTCTGACTGCCTCCCTGTTACTTCCCTCCACATCCCGCTACAAGAAGCACCTTCCCTGGTGGCTCAGATGGTAAAGAATCCGCCTGCAGTGTGGGAGAACTGGGCTCCATCCCTAGATTGGGAAGATCCCCTGGAGGAGGGCATGGCAACCCACTCCAGCATTCTTGCCTGGAAAATCCCCACAGACAGAGGAGCCCGGTGGGCTGCAGTCTATGGAGTCACAAAGAGTTGGACACAACTGAGCGACTAAGCACAGAACACCCTGGGCGTCCTGGGAGATAGACACTGACAACCAATATATCATGTTTACAAGGGCCAGGAGGGGAGCCCTGGGAAGGTAAAGGCTTTGGCGTAATGAGCAGGCTTCTGGCACATGGGGCTTAAGTCTTCAAGAGAAAAGGGAGGACAGAGTCTGCTCCAAGTGCTGTCAGCATGCGGAGCTCACCTGAGACGAGAACGCCTGTTCTTGATTTTAAAAAAAAAAAAAAAAAAGCTTCTTTACGTAACTGAGCATATTACTTAAATGGCTTGGCTCAGCCCTTGGGAAACCTGGTCCTCGTTCTTTCAAAGAAGAAACTTAAACCAAAAACCAAAACAAACAAACAAGAAAAAACAGGCAGCATTAGCTGCAGAGTTCCTGCTCCAGCAACCAAGAGGCCTGAGGAGCCCACGGATGTGGGGCCACTAGGTGTGGCAACATCAGGATGACTTCATTCACTGAGTTATCAAAAACCACAGGGTCTGCCAAGAAAGAGGGTGAGTCACCAGGACCCACAGGAAGGAGGACCAAGGGTGGGGTGGGCAGCAAGATATGGGGAGACAAGTTAAGTATTCTGAGGACACACAGCTTCAAATCCTGACACAGCTTTGGGGTCTTCAGCTCTCTGAGCCTCAGCTTCCTCATCTTTAAAAATCAGGGGTAATCTAAATGCTGATTGCATAGCATTGTTTTAGGGATTGAATGAGTTGATGCATATAAAAGACTTTAGCAATAAATGTTACTTATTTTGACAAATGAGTTCCTAATCTTCCCCAAAGTTAGAGAAAGTGTCACATTCTCTCATCTTCCACTGCCCCAGACAAGAACCTTTGGCTTCAATTAGGCCGACCTCAACTTGAGTATTCTTCAGGAGGATGATTTCCCCAAAGTTCAGGCCTCCCTGAATTCCAGCTACTCCCTATAATTTCAGACCCACTTGGTCCATACCTCCAAAGCTTCAAGACTTGCATCAACCCAGACAGACATCCCCTAACAGTCAGAGCGCCAGGCATCACACCACCCTCGGAACACCCTCAGCACTTCCCTTCTGATTCAAGCAACGACAAATCACAGACCATTCCGGACACTCTGTGTCATTCACATCTCATATTATTATGTGTGCGTGCATGCTCAGTAACTCAGTCATGTCCTGTTCTGTGTGACCCCCTGGACTGCAGCCCACCAGGTTCCTCTGTCCATGGAATCTTATTATGCTGTTGGGTAATTTTCATAGGTTTTTCCAGTAGTCATGTATGGATGAGAGAGTTGGACTATAAAGAAAGCTGAGTGCCGAAGAACTGATGCTTTTGAACTGCGGTGTTGGAGAAGACTCTTGAGAGTCCCTTGGACTGCAAGGAGATCCAACCAGTCCATCCTAAAGGAAATCAGTCCTGGATATTTATTGGAAGGACTAATGCTGAAGTTGAAACTCCAGTACTTTAGCCACCTGATGCAAAGAACTGACTCGCTTGAAAAGACCCTGATGCTGGGAAAGATTGAAGGCAGGAGGAGAAGGGGATGACAGAGGATGAGATGGTTGGATGGCATCACCGACTTGATGGACATGAGTTTGGGCAGACTCCAGGAGTTGGTGATGGACAGGGAAGCGTGGTGTGCTGCAGTCCATGGGGTCACAAAGAACCGGACATGACTGAGCGACTGAACTGAACTGAACTGACTGACTTTTCATACGTGTAAGTTTTTATAGTCAACTACACCACAGACTTTCCATAACTCCTCATGCAGCTATAACAAAATTAGGCACAGACTTTATGCTAAAGCTGCTTTGAATGAGCAAATGAGCTGAGCTTAGTTGGAGCATTAGGCTAACGAGATCAGGGCTTAGGGTCCAGGCTATAGATGGCTCAGAGTCCAGGCCACCCCGGCTGACCGTGCTGCTGGTCAAGCAAAGATGGGACAAATGAGTGTGGGCAAAGCGGCCACTGCCACAAGCAGAACAAAGATGCCTGCCCTGCAGAGGGGCTCAGAGCCCCCTTCACCTTACTGCTTTCTGTCTTACTGATCTAGTTCAAGGTGACTGGGACCTTGAGAGAGAGGAGATAACCAGATGGAACCAGATTGAGACAGAAATGCGGATGCTGCTGAACAAACTGGGCCTGGAGAAAACCTCAGGCAGCCTGGGACCAAAAGAACAGGGGCCCACGTGAAAACAGACGGCGCTGGGTGTCCAATCAGCCTAACAGGGAACAGCAGTGGGGAGTGAGGGGGACGTTTACCTGGAGTCCGTGAGGGTGCTGGCCGATGGGAGATCAATTCAAATACAGAAAGAACCCGGCCAAGGTAGCATCTAGGCTTGGGGCGGTACCTGTGGACGAAGCCACAACCAAGCTGGAGACAGAAAGACACTGGTTCCCTGTCGGATTGGAAAGAGCTCCCAGGAGCCTGTTGGGCATGGCTCCCTCATTAGTCCTTGGTTGGAACATTCTTCAGCTTCCCTCCCGCAGGCATTTCTAGCTAGGATGTTCTTCCTTTCATCTCAGCACAGGCCAGAGGGGACGAATATTGTGCAGATAATTAATACAAGTCGCACTTCTCTCGATGGTAATTCAGAAACTGAATCTAGCCAGAAGCCAAGATGGGTACAGGAGCCAGGGAGACAGAGGAGTGGAGCAAACAGGGGAGTGGAGCAGACAGAGGAGCGCCTGACAAATCTATCTGCAACACCCCAAAGAGAGCTGCTGGTCTGATGCGCTAGAACAGTATTTTGTACTTAGAGAAATCCCCTAATAGGGTGATCTGTCCAAAATGTGAGCTTTAGATTTGATACCCATAACCACAAATTTTCAGATCCCTTTGCTCTGGTGGGTAAAATCACCCCCAGCTGATTCTCTGCATGGCAGGGTCTTGGACAGAAAAGGATAGAAATAAGACCTCCGGGTATTGTGGAGTTTTGAAGCAAAGAGAACTGTGATCTCAGTATCAAGAGTCAGAAGGTGCAGGGTGGACACCTCATTAGGTTGCATAATTGCCCACTGAGGCCCCGCTGCTCCCTCGCCCAAGCTTAGTGACCTGTCATCCTGAGGGTTGTTTCTGCGACTCCATGCAGTGGGAGCCACCCTGAACTGAGGGCTTTCCTTCTGTGTCCCCCCCATGGCCTCACCTGCCCCACCAGGACAACGCTGTCTGGAAACTTGTTCGTTCCTCCATCATCTACACACACTAACACGCTTATCCTGATGAAATCCAGTTAAACCAAACTCTGGGGTAACCTGAAAGGGGAAAGGAAGTAAGAAAAGGCCAATGTATAGCAGAAGATGTAGGAGGGAGGAGAATTTGCTCCTGTTCCCTCAGGCCAGTAGAAAAAGGCAACTTTTTTTTTTTTTTTTGGTAAATGATATGGGCCTCAGTCCAATATTAGTCTGGATTTTTTTCCATTGCAATGAAAAGAAACCTAACTAAACCTGGCCTGAGCAAAATCCATGAGTATATGAGACCTGGCTGCCTACAGAAATCTCACTGTCAGCACTGGTTCCTCTGCCACTTGCAGCTGGACTTTCACCGCTGGCTCTCCAGGAGGTATTGCCAAGACGGCCCCACATATCCAGGTGTTAACCCTACTTGCGTGAATTCCACTGGAAGGGATTTTGACCAAAGTTCCAGAATTGAGTTTCATCCCTTGGTTTGAAGTCAGGAGTAGGGCCAATTCTTCCTAAATTGCAAGATTTTAGCAAGAGGAAGCAGTAATTTTTTTTAATTGTATTTTATTTTTAATTGGAGGATAATTGCACAGTATTGTGATGGTTCCTTCAGCAGTGATTTTTCAAAGAAAAAAAAAAAATCCATGTGCCGCCACTCAGGGAGTCAGCTGGGGGGTGATTTTACCCACCAGAGCAAAGGGACCTGAAATTTTGCAGGTGTAGGTATCAAATCTGAAGCTCACATTTTGGACACGTCACCCTATTAGGGGATTTCTCTACATACAAGGGCCCTAGATCCTGGAGTAAGCAGCTGCTGTTACCAGAAGCAGACCAAGATGCAAATGACCACTACAGACCCTGTCTTGAATCAGTGGGTCAAGTTTCTTAATATGAAGACATCCACTGTAACTACTAAAGTATTTGTCAGGGCTAGGTGAAGCATTTACACAAATGGATGCCATGAGGAGCTTTTGACAAACTCCTGGCCCCTCAAGAACCAGAGTCAGTCTTATCCACCTTTGTTTCTTCAATCTTAAACCAGAACATTTGACTCGACTACCTCCAAGGCATTTTAAAAGACTGTGAGTTCAAGAAAAATGAATATTTAGCAAAACTTTCATTGCTCCTAGGCATCCAGACGAGGCAGAAACCTCTCGCAAAATACCAGTTTTCACAATGTAGGGGATGCGATGACTTTGAATTGAGAGAGCTGTTATGAAAATCAGGGTAACTTTTTTGCCCAGACAGAGGAGGTTTTGTTCCTGTGTGACAGGAGACGTTAAGAGAAATATCCCTGGCCATGGTCTGGGATGGAAGGAATGGGAATCCAGGAGAGGGAACTGGCAATGTGGCTGTGCAAGCTAACGTGTGATAGTCAGTGTGTGATGGCTAGCCCGTGCCAGCCCATCCTGGATGGCAGAGACTGCATCAGTTACCTCTTTGGGGTTGAGTTTATCCACCAAGATGCCAGACCCAGAAATAAACTGTTTTGTGAGCTCTATACTTAGAGAGGGCATGTAGAGGCAGAGGGATGGGGGTGGGACAGTCAGAAGTCCAGGAGCCACGGGCCCCAGGCTTTGGAAGAAAAATATGGGCATTCCTTCCTAGTAAGAAAACTAGGTTTGAAACCAAGTACTGCTACATACCAGCTATGTGCCATTGGATAAGTTAGCAAACCTCTCTGACCTTCACTTTCCTCTTCAATAAAATGAGGATGATACTAACCCCTCAAGTTTTCATAGACTCAAATACAGTAGCCTAACTAAAACCTTTATCACAGTGGAAATTCAGAAGTGTATGATCAATGGTGGGTGTAGACCCCACCCAAGACTTCCTATTTCAAAGGATTTTGAAACTTTTTTCTGCAACAAGCAGCCTCAGAAATAGATGAGGGAGCAGAGGGTGAGTTCCCAAAGGGAGAACTTTGACCCTACTCTTTACTTCCCTTGTTTAACATCTGTGGCTTGCAAGATCAGAGACTTATATCCCTGGCCTGGCAAAACCAAAATTAGCCCATACCAGGCAGATGGCAGGGCTTCCCTGATGGCTCAGTGGGTAAAGAGTCCACCTGCAATGCAGGATACACAGGAGACCCAGGTTCGATCCCTGGGTTGGGAAGATCCCCTGGAAAAGGGCATGGCAATGCGCTCCAGTATTCTTGCCTGGAGAATCCCATGGACAAAGGAGACTGGCAGGCTAGAGTTCAAAGGGTCACAAACAGTTGGACACGACTGAGTGACTACACACACAAACACACACGCACACACACACACACACACATGCATTGTGCTCCTTCTTAAAGACCTCCAGGTGGCAGACTTCTTGGCCTGCCTACCTCTGGAATCTGATGGGATGCTCTTGTGACTAACTCCAAACCTTTAGCACCCACCACAGTTTATATTCATTCATGTATTCAGTCAGCTGTTGATTCATTTTTGCTATAATAAATTGTCAGGCACCTGTTGTGCCAGGCACTGTATCAACTACTGGAAATACAAAGTTGAGTAAGATGCTTTGCCCTCAAGGAGCCTGGAGTCTAATGCGAAGGAGACCCAGCAACAGGCCATCATTGCAGTACACAGTAAGTGCCTTAATAAAGGTCACCTCTGAACACTTTTGAAGCCTCAAGGGGCACCTAACCTGTGATTGGGAGAGGGGACTCAGGGAAGGCATCTCAGAGGAGGTTACACATAAGCTGAGGGACTGCTGAGCAAGCAGATCTGAGCAACAGTTATTTTGAGAACTATTGCTCAGCCTTTATCATACAAGAAGCCTAACAAGTTGGTTATTGCCAGGCTGGTTATCTGATGGAGATGATATCAAGCTGACGGCACTGGGGTAATTACCAAGCAGAAGTTATACCCCAATGCCTATGATTCTAGGGTGATGACGACTTGGGCACCAAGGACTCCAATGGACTCCAGAAGCAGGTGGTCCCGTTGGAATGCACCTGTAGGTTGCTGCATCCGCCATGGTCAATGAAAAGTGCAGGAATAGAGGCCAGCCTCACGGAGACTGGGTGTGGTGGGGAAGGGTATAGAACAACTTTCTCTTCATATAGAATCAGCTAGATTGGATGGTGACAAGAACCT